>NC_051156.1:26103616-26425444 GCF_013339745.2 Dermacentor silvarum
TCGCTAGGCACAGCCATCTCATCTATCGTGAGTACACGCCATCTTACTTTTCTGACAGAGTTGTTGTCCAGAGAACAGTATCATCATCATTCATTATAGGGGATTCACAAAGAAAAGAGTGGATGATTCCAAGTTGCAATCAGACGTAAATTTTCACGAGTAAAGTATGTTGCAAGGCGAAATAGATCATTACTGCAAGAATTACTATTGTAATTACGATAATACCGCCAAGAATTATTTAAAGAGTAACAACAAATTTAAAAGGGGTGAAATTTAAAAGGACTTAATACGAAAATTCTAAACGGTGGAACAAACTCGGCTGTTCCTGTACGCCAGAGTCTTTTCATTTAACTTGCCAAAGTTTTTATAGAAGTGCTTTCTTTGGCTCTTTCCCCTCCCCCCCCCCCCCTCGTTTCGGTTGCTGACTGCTATGTTGTACGGTTGGCGGGTACCGTACAGAAGTTCTATCGTTGATGATTGATTGATTCATTGTGTAAACAAACATGGGATAAGGCAAAGCGAAGCGGCCCGGGGTGACAAGGGATACACGAAAGCGTGGGCATCAGCTCCAACACGAACAAAACACACCTTCGCCATCACGTCATCATCGTCGTTTCATCGCCATCATTCCTCCTTCGTTGTTGCGCGTATTCTGTTCGCAAGTGCGTGGCATTTCGCCTATAATGCCACCGTGTGTCATCATCATTCAGTTGTCGTGATTCCTTAACCGTCGCCATCGCCGTCATCATTCCGTCGTCATCATGCATTTATCGTCATGCATTCGTGGCATGGAGGAAAGAAACAAAACAGGGGAGGCCCCGACGTCACGTTTTGAAGCCGAAGTGCAGCCATGTTGGTGTGCCATCTGCCTTTGCGCCTCCAATCAGGGGTTCTGCAGCTGGCTGGAGCAAATGGGCGCGAACTTTGAACTTGCGTTGTTACGAGCCGCGGAAGTGTGTGCTGCCGGCGCGCGTGTCAAAACAAAGCCTACGAAACTTGTGTGGCAGTTTTAGTGAAGCAGACGCGCTCCTCTGTTTTATTGTGGTACGTTGAAGAAAACGACCAAGATCCGCGCCGTGATTGCTTGAGTGTATCTGTTGCTGGCTGGCACTCACACTCACAGACCCAAAACAGAACTTTGAAGCTACACATGACACTCCAAAGTCAGCTTTTCTCTCGAACAAAAGGTGCTGCGAGAAAGACACCGGCGGGAAAATCTTATCTCACTTTTCAGAGCGCGGTTGCTATGACAACGTTGACACTTGGGGTACCCGCCCCAGTACTGCTTTGCAAAAAACAGCACGTGACTTCCGCCACGCTTTCTCCAATACGTCGGTGCTCTCCTGGGTTTCCGTCCTCCATGATTCGTGGTCATACCGCCATTGTGGTGCTGTCGTTTTATCATGGTCGTCGTCATTCCGGCCTGCTCTCATCATGCCGTAGTTGAGTAGCTCATGCTGTCGTCATAATTCCACCACACTGCCGTGATGCCGTCGTTGTCGTCATGCCGTATCTTCGTCATACAGTCATGCCGTCGCGGTCAGTTTTGCAATTTTTTTTTGCACGCGTGGAATTAATTGAGATAGGAATGTCTCTAAATTTCGCTAAGGTTTTCCATCAATGTAAATTTTCGCTTAAACTGTCAGATGAATTATACATAACGTAGACGTTTTCGATCAATATAAGCTTAGCTAACGTGGCACAAATCACCTACCAAAGCGTCACAGGTTTGTCTTGTGTCCCGCAGGTGAGGAATAAACAGTAAATTTACCGGCAAGCTGTAGAGGGCTTTATTTTGTTATATACCGACATTACTGAAGCAATATAACAAGATTGGAGAGTTGGTTAAAATGTGACATTCATTGTATGTTTGGTAACAGCGCAAAGCAACATAGACAAATGTTAGACAAACACTACAACAGGGCGTTGACTGACAGTTGATTTTGTGAGTAAATAAGCACCTTGTTGTCGTGTTTTTGCTCCTTTGAGCGTGTTGGTTTTGCTCTGTTACAAAACGTAGATTATCTGCATAGTACTAAATTACAGACATACTCTGCAATACTGCATCATTCCCTGCAAATTCTCTAGTTCTCCACACCAAGGCCACACAGATGCAAGGCATATACAAAATCATACACGCTTACGGGAGAACGGAACACCAATTCCTACGGGATGCGGAACTCCGTTACATATCCCAAACGCCACCCCAAATACATCCGGACTACACGGGAGAGAGCAACGCCACGCTAGGCGCAGAATTCTCCGTTGCCGAAATCCAGGCGGCCCTCGTCAAACTAAACACCAAGTCGGCCCTGGCCTCGATGGAATATCCAATAAGGCACTAAGCAATCTCGATTACGGATCGGTCGAGAAACTCACAAAATACATTAACGAGTGTTGGACGCATGGCACGCTACCCCAGCAATGGAAAGAAGCAAAGATCATACTGATACCGAAACCCTGCAAGAAATTACAGCTGGAAAACCTGCGCCCATCTCCCTCACGTCCTGCGTGGGCAAGTTATGGAGCACGCGTTTCTCAATAGACTCACGGATTACCTCGAGGACAACGAATTATTTCCACACACCATGATTGGGTTCAGAAGACATCTCTCCACGCAAGACGCCCTTCTGTAACTAAAACATCAAATCATAGACAGTCCAGGGCACTCGACGAGAGCCATCCTCGGGCTGGACCTGAAGAAGGCCTTCGATAAGGTTCGTCACGATGCCATATTGGGAAATAGACAAGCTAAATCTCGGACTGCGAACATGCAACTACCTCCGAGACTTCCTCACGGGAAGAACCGCAAGCATTCGAGTTGGACTACTAAACTCGGATCAAATCAACATCGGGAGCTCGGGCACCCCGCAGGGTTCGGTCATCTCTCCGATGCTCTTCAACCTCGTCCTGGTGGGGCTACCCGACCGATTGCTTGAAATCGAAGGACTGCACCACACGCTATACGCAGATGATATTACGATCTGGACGACAACGGGCAGCGACGGAGCGATGAAGCAACGGTTACAGCAGGCCATCCAATGCGTGTAAAACTACCTCGTGGGCACGGGCCTCGCCTGCTCGGCCGAAAAATCCGAACTGCTGCTATATAGACCAGTGAGAAAGGGGCGCCCACCCAAAGGCTGCACCTTTGGGTGGGCGCCTCCCCCTCCCCCCGGAAAAGGAAGAAATCCAATTAACGGCATCAAACGGTCTACCCATCGCGATGGTAGACAAGATCCGGGTACTATGAATGATGATAGAACACAAGGGCGGCAATAGACGGGGCAACCTAAAGTTTGCCCGCACGGCTCCAGCGCCGCCCATCCCCTGGCGGAAGGATGGAAGTGTCGAAAGGTCGCCGCCGGCCAGCGGGTGCGCGCCTGGTTTGGTCTACGTGCTCGAGGCGCGATCGCGTGTGCGTTGTTTTCGTGACGGCGAGCGTGACCTCATCAACCAGGAAAGGTGGACGCAATACTGCTTGTGTTGATTGCCACAAGAGTCTGCGAAAAGTCGAAAGCGCCCGTGATAGTCCAGAATTCCGGGGAGGTGGTACGAGGAGGACAGACGACAAGCGTGGATAACTGCAGTGCTCCGAGTCAAGTAAGTCACGTACTTTCGCATTCGCGTGCAATATCACGGCCGCTCGATAAAAACGCAATAGTAATGTGCCTGTATTTAGCGCATGGCCGTTTGTTTAGACGTGTCGCGTAGTTGAATCGTACAGTGACATCCGCCGTGTTAGCTTAGCGGTAAATGCATACGTAGCGCCGCTAAGCTCGACGACGCGAGCTCGATTCCCGGCCACGGCGGCCACATTTCGATGGGGGCGAAATGCAAGAATGCAGTCCTTACCATGTACTTTGATTTTTGTGCACGTTAAAGAACCCCCGGTGGTCAAATGTATTCCTGAGACCCTCCATTACAGCGTGCCTCATAATGATATTGTGCTTTTGGCACGTAACACCTACGAATTTAATTGATTGTACTGTTCGTTCACTCGCGATCGGCAAAGACTGACCAAGATAATTATATCCTTTTTCCAAACGCTGCAACTTAAATTCCTAGTTGTACAGGTAACAAAAGGGCCGCACGTTACTTGTCTTTTGGTGGTGGCAATCCGTATTTAATGCAAGCTACGGTCATCGCATGCGTCGGTAAGCGGCATCGCAAAGCAGCTGCCCGAGACGCGCTCGTTATGTTTGTTGCTTGGCCATGCTTTCTGGGTTCACAATATCCAAGCATGTTTTAAAGTAATTGCCACCTTGCACATTCTTCCTGCTTCACTCTTCCCGCCAGGAATTTTCGTTTCGTGTAGTAGCCGGCCATCGTGTGAGCTTTCTTTAGCTGCGGCGGGGCCATTCGCCGACGAGGAACTAGATTTGCTATGATGAGGCATGTATCGCCAATTCTTGCGCTCGTGCTGCTAGTCCCAAGATAATCGCTGGTTACCGTGATCTGGGTTCATTTCGCGGAGCAGTTTGTACGAGTGTTTCTCGTGACCAGTGAAAAGATACCTTGCTCAATAATGCAATGAGTTGCCATGACTCTAACATCTGCATTGAATAAGGCATGATATACATTAAATATTTATACAGCATGATATAAGGCATTCTGCACATATGTAGTACTTACATCGTTAATTAATTTTATTGGCTTACTGGTGCCTAATGCATGTGTTCTTTCTGCTCCGACAGTGCTGATACCACGTACTCCCTGGGAGCCAAAATGAGAGCAGCCGTGTGTGCGCGCTCAGCGACCAATGCAACCAACCGCAATCGTCACACGCCTCTGCACATCTCTGCAAGCATGCATGACCGCTTTGTGACTGCATCATAGAGAAATAAAATGACTAAATTACTGAACTCGGTGTGTACCTAACTCGATGTCGTACACAATCTTGTTGGACACCTCCGACGCGCACTTGGCTTTCACTGTCACATCACCGCCCCACAATTTGTTCAACACCACACACGTGTGGAAGCAGACGCTCCCCTTTCTTGAGGTTGCCGCCAGAAAAAAAGTTGTTGGCGTCGGCAACCGTCTTAAAACCGCACTGGATTTTTTGCATCGCTGTTCAGCAAGCAGGCGATCTGCCGCCGGGAGCGCCGTGAGCACGAGCAGCGAAGAAAGCGCGGGCGAAACAACGAAAAACAAGGCGGAGACTGCACCATGGCGCGACCGCGCTGCTTGAAATTTCCACATTGGGGGCGCTGTCAGAAGGCGCAGCAGCGCCTTCTGGCGATCGTTTTCTTGTCTATAGCGAAGCACTTCGCAAGATAACGGCAAAGGCCACCAGCACGATGCCGCTCATCCTACGCATCAGCAACAAAAACGCGGGAATGCGCGAAGGCAGCGTCATACGACTCATACAAGCCTTCGTCATGTATCAAATAAAGTACACGGCATGTTCACAACTGGACGGTTGCGTAAAGCAACAAGCTCAACGCTCTCATGCGCAAGGCGCACAAATGTACATTGGGACTTGCGCCCGGAGTCAGCACCACCAAGCCTTAGAACTAGGCTTACACAATACCTCGAGGAACTCGTGGAGGCACAAGTGTCCCAGCTCGAGTGCCTATCCAAAACCCGAACGGGAAGACACGTGCTCGAAAAGCTCGGCATCACATACCACACGCAGCACGGCATCAAAGTGAAAATTCCAAGAACCATGAGCGAGAAACTGTACGTTCCCCCATTGCCTCGCAACATGCACCCCCAACACCACATGGGGAGACGTAAAGCCAGAGCACAACATATGAACCAAACAAGGAGGCAGTCTTCACCGACGCAGCCCGGTATCGAGGCAGGAAGAGTTTCGTGGCGGCAGTTACTAGCTCAGCACAATGCGTTGGCGGGCTAGTTACGAGCCACCGAGGGAACCACCTCACGAGCGTCACCGTGAACATGGCACATGCCGAAGCGGCCAGAGGAAGCGGGCATAGCACTGGCCCTCACACAAAACAAAGCTAAACACGTGATGTGCGATTCGCAAACGGCAATTCGAAATTTGCAAATGGATGCATCTCGCAAGAGGCGTATCGCATTCTCCAGCGACATCCCATACACCAGGGAGAGGCGACTTCGATAACCGAAGGCGCTTGCAGTGGATCCCGGCACACACCTCCTCCCACCACCAACGAATCGGCTCACCGCGTTGCTCGAGGCCGCACTCACCGAGCATCATCGGAGGAAGAGCCCTTGCGGGGCAAACGTCCGGGCGTGGGAGGATCGTACGGCCAGGTTCCACGACATCACGACACACTACCAGTTAAAGAGACGCGTATACCCATTCCCTCACGCTAGGTTAGACAGGACGCAAGCAGTACACTACAGACAAACGGATTCTTACAGAAACCCCAGACTCATGCATGCATCGAGACATGCGCAATGTATCCAGACATGCACACTACAAACAGATGCACGTCGTGTGGCGAGGTTGCCCTCAGGTAGCACAAAATACATAACGTTTTTGTAGCGTTTATCCAAGACGATAAAAACGGTTTAAAGAAGACATCAGTGAGACAACTTCGTCGGTAAAACGTCGTATATATCGGCTAATGTCCGGCTTAATTACTTTTCTGAGACGATCTATAACATGTCTTAAAGACGTATTCGAAAAGCTCGTCTAGAAATAGGATTGGGAAAGAAACAAATAAGCCCTTTGCCAAAGCTATTCATATCCAATTTCTAAGCGTTTTTAAGACGTTATCAAAAAGCGGATCTAAAATGGTCTGAAAAGGTTACGATAACCTGAAGCAATTTTCGGGGGGTTCCAGATGAGTCGAGCGTCGGTGTCGAGTGCAAAAAAGCTCCTGGTGCAGTGCCAGCACTGTTGCCTATCGACGCCGACGCAGCCTCTACCCAGTCACATGAAAATGAACATGTCCCGAAAATGAATCGAGAATACTGTCTTCGGTAGTCAGCAACGATGTTTACGACCAAAATGGGCAGGAAATCCCGCTAATAAAAAATGGGCGCGTCTGGACGAGCGCCAGGCCATGGCTTTTGCGCCAAGTGCGCATGAAATGAGGACAGTACGACAAAGCAAACGTTTATGGAAAAAGTGCAAGATTTCAACAAATGTATAAGAAATACTTTGTATTTCTTATACATTTCTGGAACCCCGAAAAATTAGCTTCAGGTTATCGTAAACCTTTCAAGACCATTTCTAGATCACCTTTTGATAACGTCTTAAAAACGCTTAGAAATTGAATTAAAAGTACATCAACAATGACTAAAGTTCGCAGATACAATTCTTAATGAACTAGAAAGTGATAAACCATGACTACAATAATTGCCACCTGTAGGTAGTGGGTCGAGGGCAAGAGTGGGTCGAGCCCAAGAGAAGAAAGAAGACCGAGCGCTCCTTCTCTGCTCGAGCCAGCCCCGACGGTCGCGTCTTCCAAGAGCCAGCTGCTCTACGTTTATTAACCTTCAGGACTACTTCTCGAGGCTCGTGACAAACTGGTGGAGGTGCTGGGTAAGCGTCTTCACGGATGTTGCAGACCACTCCAAGGATCCGCGGTACCAATCCATGCCTGTCGACACTCCCGTGCATCGGGCCAGCCGCAGGATCAGGGGACTGTCTCCAGAAGTCGTCAACGCTACAGTTCCCACCACATCAACCAGTATGACCAGCGCTTCTCTTCAAACCGCCCCAACCGGTACGGGAAGCACGATGTCGAACTGGTACACACTGGAGAGCCCACGGATCCCGAAGACGTTTCATGGCGCAGTTATCGAAGACGTCGAAGACTGGATGGTCGAATACGAGCGCGTGGCCTCCGTGAACGAATGGAACGACAGGGAAAAACTCAGACACGTCTACTTCTACCTGGAGGATGGCGCGCGTACGTGGTTTCGGCACCGCGAGGAGCAACTGACGTCGTGGCGCGAGTTTTGTCGGCAGCTCTTGGAGACCTACACCAGTGCTGATCGCCACGAACGAGCGGAACGAGCGATTCAGGCCCGTGTCCAGTTGCCAAACGAAACTGTGACCACGTACGTCGAAGACATGACGCGCCTCTTCCGACGAGCGGACCCAAGGATGACGGAGGAGAAGAAGTTACGTCATCTGATGCGCGGGGTCAAGGAGCAACTCTTCGCTGGCCTTGAACGGAGCCCTCCGAAGACGGTCGCGGAGTTCTTGTCCGAGGCCGTGACCACGGAAAAGATGCTTCTGCATCGCTCGAACCTATATGAGCGGCAAGCGAACAGCATGTCTACAGCTGACATCTTCACGGCCATAGGAAGCAACGGTGACTCTCTGTGAGAACTCATCCGCTCTGTAGTGCGTGAAGAGTTGCAAAAGGCCGCCGTAACACCGCAACCTACGGTAAGCTCCATAGCAAGCATTATAAAGGACGAAATGCACCAGGCGCTCCGTGACACCTTGCCTCCTACTAACGTCGCGCCAGTACCTCCTGAATACCCCCGTGCGACCTACGCGGAAGCCCTGAAGCGCCCTGCTTCCTCTCCGCCGCTGTTCGTTCGTGCTCCTCCTACGGTGTCAGTTCAGTCGGCGCAGCCGATACCGTACCACGACGCTGGGTGCACGACGCCGCCCGTTGTTCATGCCGCTCCATTTGCCCACTATTCGGAGCAAGCGGTTCACTACGTCGACGACAGACGCCCGCCCCCTCGGAAGTCGGATGTTTGGCGCACACCCGATCATCGGCCTCTGTGCTTCCACTGCGGTGAAGCTGACCACCTGTACCGCCAGTGCCCATACCGGCGCCTGGGGATTCGCGGCTTTTCCACATACTCGCCGCCACCCCGATACGACCAGCGACCCCGGGACATTGAGAACTACCTCTCTCAGCAGCGCTTGCCACCGCCAGCCAGGCGGCAGTCGCAATCGCCGTCTCCGAGACGATTTTCAACCTCCGCCCCAGCGGTATTCTCCCGAGCGGTCGACCAGTCCCCGCCGGGAAAACTAAATGAGGCGATCTTTGGGGGCGAGGTCGCTGACGGTCGAAGCGCTGAAGACCTCTGACGGACGCAGTTACGAAAACCTACCGATCCGACGTCACCTGCAGCAGAACGGGACTACCGGCTTTCGCTCGATATACCAGTGACTATTGACGGTTATGCCGTTAGTGCTTTAGTGGACACCGGCGCAGACTACACGATACTAAGCGGGAAAATAGCAACGCAGCTGAAGAAACTGATCACGCCCTGGCATAACTCGCAGATTCGGACGGCTGGCGGCCATGTCGTTACTCCACTGGGCGCCTGCACGACTAGAGTTGAGATTCAAAGATCTACATTCGTAGCGAACTGCCTTCTTCTTACGCTAATGCTCCCGCGACGTTATTCTTGGGATTGACTTCCTGCAGGAGTACGGCGCGATTATCGATCTGCAAGAGCGTCGTATCACTTTCTCTGCCGAACGAGCAATCGACGTGCAAGACGGCCAACGGCGCGACGACGTACTTCGTGTTTCGGCAGACAGTGTAACGCTTCCTCCACGAGCCAGTGTCTTCGTCGACGTTACATGCTGTGGCTTACGCGATGGCGAAGCGGTGGCCGAAAGTAACTTGGAACACTTACTGAAGCAAGGTGTTTGTGTACCTCGAAGCGTTATACAGATTCGTGCTGGTCATTCACAATTGCTTGTTACCAACTTTAGCTACGAGCACCGACACCTGTTCCGCGGCACTTCGTTAGCGTTTGCAGACGCAGTAGCAAACCTTAACAACTGTTTCACGTCAGAAGTAGTGGAGGCAGCAGACACGTCTCTGGGCCATCTCGACATCAATTCTGAACTGTCCACCGATATCCAGACAGCACTGCGCGAGCTCTTGCTTGAATTCAGGACCTGCTTCGCACATTCTTCCAAGGTACGCCAGACTTCCATCACTAAACACAGGATCATCACGTACGAAGACGCACGCCCGATACACCAGCAGCCTTACCGCGTGTCGGCAAAAGAACGCGAAGCCATACGTACGCAAGTCCGGGAGATGCTTGACGATGGCGTCATCGAACCTTCCAACAGCCCGTGGTCGTCTCCGGTTGTTCTTGTGAAAAAGAAAGATGGAACGCTACGCTTCTGTGTCGACTACCGCAAGCTCAACAACGTGACTAAAAAGGACGTGTACCCGCTGCCGCGTATCGACGACTCGTTAGATAGACTACGGCGTGCCCACTATTTTTCTTCTCTCGATTTAAAAAGCCAAACCGAGGTAGACTGGCAAATCGAGGTAGACGAACGCGACCGCGAGAAAACAGCCTTTGTGACTCCAGATGGACTCTATGAATTTCGAGTGCTTCCTTTTGGCTTGTGTTCAGCCCCGGCAACTTTCCAGCGAATGATGGACACTGTCCTTACTGGACTGAAGTGGCAGGCCTGTCTTGTGTACCTGGATGATGTGGTCATCTTCTTTGAAACGTTCGAGCAGCATCTTCACCGCCTACGGAGGGTGCTTAAAGCCATCCGATCAGCAGACCTCACACTTAAGCCCGAAAAGTGCCACTTCGGTTACTAAGAGCTCAAGTTCCTCGGCCATGTAGTAAGCGCCGAAGGGGTCCGACCCGATCCAGACAAGCTTGCCGTTGTGGCCGCGTTTCCAGCTCCTGCCGATAAGAAAGCCGTCCGGCGCTTCCTGGCTCTGTGTGCCTACTATCGCCGGTTTATTAAAGGCTTTTCGAAGGTAGCGGAACCCCTCACTCGCCTTACAAGGGACGACACGCCATTTGTGTGGCATAATGAGCAACAAGCGGCTTTTGCTGAATTACAACAGCGCCTGCAGTCAGCACCCGTTCTTGCACATTTTGACGATGAGGCTGATACTGAGGTGCATACCGACGCCAGCAGCATTGGCCTTGGCGCAGTGCTCGTCCAGCTTCAAGATGGAGTGGAAAGAGTTATAGCGTATGCCAGCCGCTCCCTGTCCCGTGCCGAGGCGAATTCTTCGACTACGGAGAAAGAGTGCCTCGAGGGCGTGTGGGCGATCATCAAGTTTCGCCCCTATCTCTATGGTCGTCCCTTCAAAGTAGGGACGGACCACCATGCCCTCTGCTGGTTGGCAAGCACGCGCGACCCTTCAGGACGACTGGCACGGTGGAGCTTGCGGCTACAGGAATTTGACATCACCATCGTTTATAAGTCTGGCCGTAAGCATGAAGACGCTGACACGCTGTCCCGCGCACCCATTGATCCTGCCAGTCAGAAAACAGAGGATGATGACGGCTTCCTGGGCGCCATTAGTTCGTCAGACTTGAGCAGACGGCAGCTTGACGACGCTGAGATTAGACCGATCATCGATCATTTAGAGGGCCGCGACACAACCATACCACGCCATGTGTCCCGCTCGCTGACGTCCTTCTGTCTGCGAGACAACGTGCTTTATAAGAAGAATGCTCTTTCGACCAGCCGTGCTTGCCTACTGGTGGTTCCAAGGGATATGTGCGATGACATCCTCTTCGCCTGCCATGACGAACCGAAATCTAGTCATTTAGGCTTTTCACGAACACTTGCTAGAGTGAGCGAAATGTACTATTGGCCCGGGCTTTCGGCAAGCGTCAAACAGTACGTTAAATGCTGCCGTGAATGCCGGCGCCGCAAGAGACCATCCGTTAACCCGGCTGGCTTACTTCAGCCAATTGAAGCACCGCACACGCCTTTCGACCAAGTCAGCATGGACATTCTCGGACCGTTTCCTCTCTCGGCCGACGGCCACAAATGGGTGATTGTCGCGACTGATTATTTAACACGCTATGCTGAGACGCAGGCGATCCCACGAGCCACGGCCCCAAAGGTAGCGCAGTTCTTCATGCGCCACATCGTCTTGCGTCACGGGGCTCCCTCCACTGTAATAACAGACAGAGGGACAGCATTCACAGCGCAGCTTATGGACGAAGTTTTTGAATGGAGCAACACCAGGCATCGCAAGACGACCGCGTACCATCCGCAGACCAACGGACGACCGAGCACTGAATAAGACTGTCACAGACATGCTCGTAATGTACATCGACGTTCAACACAAAACATGGGATCGGATCTTGCCTAACGTGACCTTCGCGTATAACACCGCCGTGCAAGAGACGACGCGCTTCACGCCCTTTCGCCTTCTCTACGGTCGCGAAGTCCAGACGATGCTGGACGCTATGCTGCCGTGTCAAGACGCTGACCTATTGACAACTGACGCCAAGGAATTTGCAGAGTGTGCTGAGGAAGCTCGGCAGCTCGCGCGGCTGCATATCGGCCAGCAGCAGCAGGCAGACGCACGACGCTACAACATCCGCCACAGGGACGTGTCCTACAAACCTGGGGACCAAGTTTGGGTGTGGACCCCCGTTCGCCGTCGTGGCCTCTGTGAAAAGCTGCTGAGCCGGTATTTCGGTCCGTATAAAGTGCTCCGCCGCGTCAGTGACGTAAACTACGAAGTTGTTCCGGACACAACATCGCAGACACGGAGTAGGACACAAAGACAACCGACCTCAGAATAGTTCATGTTGTGCGCATGAAGCCGTACATTGCGCGTCCGTAACTTTTTTGTGTTTTCGTGTTTTTTTCTCTCATTCCCTTCTTTGTTTCTACTTTTCATTTATCTTTGGGAGCTTGCTTCTTCGTTCGACTGTGCCGGCTTGACGGCTACATTTCTTTGTGTACTTTCGTTTTGCCTGCCTTCTTCTTTGTCTTCTACGCCTATTTTTTTTAGCATCGAGGCAATGCTTTCGTTCGGAAGGGGGGATATTGCCACCTGTAGGTAGTGGGTCGAGGGCAAGAGTGGGTCGAGCCCAAGAGAAGAAAGAGGACCGCGCGCTCCTTCTCTGCTCGAGCCAGCCCCGACGGTCGCGTCTTCCAAGAGCCTGCTGCTCTACGTTTATTAAACCTTCAGGACTACTTCTCGAGGCTCGTGACAATATGCAAACAAAATTCGTTAAGTTTCTTATTTAGCAAAGTAAACAGCCCATGCAGTCAGATGAACAGACTAGAGTTATTTAGAGATTGATATCACTGCCACTGCAAGAAGCAGACTGAGAAATGTGAGATTTAATCGCATGGTAGCTGCCTACAAGCAATGTTACCAATAATCTAGAAGCTTGAACAGAACACAAAAGGAATAACGCCGCATAGTATCAAAAACAAACACTGGGAACATATTAAAATAAAAAATACTGCCTTTGGGATACGTCAAATAAAGTAATGGTGTAAGCTAAAAGAACCATAAAACCAAAAAGCAACAATCATGTGAGAATAGTATTCCCCTCAAACAGGGAAATCAGTGTCACAAGTGTGCACCATTGTATTGCAACGTACGATGAGACTGAGTAATGCTACATAAATAAAATAATCTTAGCATTCTAGTACACGAGACATGGATGTATAAGCCTTATATTACAAACTTATATACACCTGGAAATTAAAACTATTGCACTGGAAGCTTCATTCAAGTAACCAAGGAAGTAATTCTTGGTTTATATGAAAAGCATTTTACAAGAGGCACTCTGAAAAAAAAAACAAGCATAACGTCGCAATGAATCATCTGCAAACCAGTGAATACGTTTGTACTCTGCCATGTTACACTTTCCACACATCTCCTGTTTCCTGAAGTAAAAAAAAAAACTCTCTGAATGACGAGAAGCCTTTGCACATGTAACCCCGAGCAAACGCTTTACCAGTTCGCCCTCTAGCAGCCATCGTCATCTTCCTCAGCCGCTTTTTATACAGGGTGTTTCACGTAACTTGGCCCAAACTTTAAATATGGAAATGCCACGTAACAAGGCAATGTTTGTCGCCGCTTGGAGATATTCTGTTGTCGCTGCTTGGAGATAACACCTGCTCACTACCATTCAAGACACCACATTCAGTCACAATGCATTCGTCAGATACTTCTGCGGTTTTTGGTACAGTGTTGCCCTGTAACCGTATATTGTCACGTAGTAGTGACGCGGAAGTAAACAGTCGTAAAACTGTGTATGCCGAAACTGATTCTTTATTGGGCGAACCTGTGCCCACAAAAGCAAGCTACACTCAAAGCACAACGAAAGCGGCGAACACAGTCGGCGGTCGTCGAAAATCTGATCAGCGGCGAAACGCGTCGGCTTTTATATCTGAGTCATCCAAGGTTCCAGAACAATCCCTGGTACGCGCGTGTCTTCCAGAAGGTTCCAGACAATTCGCGTCGCTCATACAATCAGATAACATAAGCGTCGGTGAAAACAGGCAACGGAAAGAAGTATCGATAACGTTCTAGAAACTTCCGATACAGGCGCGTCCTGCGCCGAGCGATAACGTTGAACATTTGTTAGCCGGTTGAAAGCGGCCATCGGCGAAAGATAAACATGTATACGTGTCAATACCCTCCCCTTAAAAAGCATCGTCCCGAAGCTACAAACAAACGCGAAAGCGAAAACAAAACGACGCGTAATAAATAAAGAAAATGACAAAGTAACAAAGGACCTATAAGCTCGTCAGCGGGCGCAGAAAGGCTTAAGACGCACCACGTGGATGACTTCAGGACGTGCGCGGCGTCGCCGGGATTGCGAAATGCCGTCTGGCACGACCTCATAGTCCAGTGCGCCAATACGTCGGATGATCTTATATGGTCCGAAATAGCGACGCAACAGTTTCTCGATAAGTCCTCGTCGGCGTATCGGAGTCCAGACCCAAACACGGTCGCCAGGCTGGTACTCGACGTAGCGTCGTCGAAGATTGTAGTGTCCGCTGTCGGTCCTCTGCTGGTTCTTGATGCGCAAGCGGGCGAGCTGTCAACCTTCTTCGGCACGCTGCAGATAGGTGGCAACGTCGAGATTTTCTTCGTCGGTGACGTCCGGTAGCATGGCGTCAAGCGTCGTTGCCGGGTTCCTTCCGTAGACAAGGTTGAACGGCACCATGTGCGTCGTTTCTTGCACGGCCGTGTTGTATGCGAAGGTCACGTACGAAGGATGGCATCCCACGTCTTGTGTTCGACGTCGACGTACATTGCCAGCATGTCGGCGATGGTCTTATTTAGGCGCTCGGTGAGGCCATTCGTCTGCGGGTGGTAGGCGGTGGTCCGGCGATGGCTTGTCTGGCTGTATCGCAGGATGGCTTGAGTTAGTTCTGCCGTAAAGGCCGTGCCTCTGTCGGTGATGAGGACTTCTGGGGCACCGTGACGTAGGAGGATGTTCTCAACAAAGAATCGGGCTACCTCAGGGGCACTGCCTTTGGGTAAGGCTTTTGTTTCGGCGTAGCGGGTGAGGTTGTCCGTAGCTACGACGACCCATTTATTCCCGGACGTCGACGTCGGAAAAGGCCCCAGTAAGTCCATCCCGATCTGCTGGAACGGTCGGCGAGGTGGCTCGATCGGCTGTAGAAGTCCGGCTGGCCTTGTCGGCGGTGTTTTGCGTCGCTGACAGTCTCGGCATGTGCTTACGTAATGGGCGACGTCGGCAGAGAGGCGAGGCCAGTAGTATTTTTCTTGTATCCTCGCGAGCGTGCGGGAAAAACCGAGGTGTCCAGCCGTTGGGTCGTCATGGAGAGCTTGCAGAACCTCTGGACGCAGTGCTGAGGGTACCACGAGGAGGTAGTTGGCTCGGAGAGGCGAGAAGTTCTTCTTTAGGAGAATGTCGTTTTGCAAGAAAAACGACGCCAATCCTCGCCTGAACACCTTCGGCACAATGACGGTCTTGCCTTCGAGGTAGTCTACAGGGCTCCTTAGTTCCGGGTCGGCTCGCTGTTGTTCGGCGAATTCGTCGGCGCTGATCGGTCCCAAGAAGGTGTCGTCATCCTGGTCGTCCTGTGGTGGCGGTTCGACGGGAGCGCGAGACAAGCAGTCGGCGTCAGAGTGCTTTCGCCCGGACTTGTAAACGACGGTGATGTCGAATGCTTGATGTCTAAGACTCCATCGTGCGAGGCGACCTGAAGGATCCTTCAAGTTAGCTTCCCAACACAAGGCGTGGTGGTCGCTCACAACTTTAAAGGGCCTGCCATAGACGTAGGGGCGAAACTTTGATGTAGCCCAGAAGATGGCGAGGTACTCCTTTCCTGTTGTGGAATAATTTGCTTCCGCCTTCGATAGCGACCGGCTAGCGTAACTTACAACCCTTTCTAGTCCATCAGTCCTCTGCACAAGCATGGCGCCGAGTCCTACGCTGCTTGCGTCGGTGTGGACTTCGGTATCGGCGTTTTCGTCGAAATGCGCAAGTATTGGCGGCGATTGCAGGCGTCGCTTGTGTTCTTCAAATGCTTCGACTTGCGGCGTCTCCCACTTGAACTCGGCGTCGGCCTTCGTGAGGTACGTTAGTGGCTCAGCGATCCGTGAAAAGTCCTTGACGAAGTGCCTGTAATAGGCGCACAGTCCAAGAAATCTACGGACTGCCTTCTTGTCAGCAGGCGGAGGAAAGCTGGAGATGGCCGCAGTTTTCTGAGAGTCGGGGCGCACTCCAGACTTGTTGATGACGTGGCCCAAAAACAAGAGCTCCTCATATGCGAAGCGGCACTTTTCTGGCTTTAACGTGAGTCTGGAGGTTTTGATTGCTTGAAGAACTGTTTCAAGGCGCCGCAGGTGTTCTTCGAAAGCAAACAACGACGTCGTCCAAATAGACGAGGCAAGTCTGCCACTTCAAGCCTGCCAGTACATTATCCATGACACGTTGGAAAGTCGCAGGTGCCGAGCACAGACCAAACGGCATGACCTTAAACTTGAACAGTCCGTCTGGTGTTATAAAGGCAGTCTTCTCCCGGTCCCTCTCGTCGACTTCGATTTGCCAGTAGCCGGTTTTGAGGTCCATCGACGAAAAATACTTTGCGTTGTAGAGTCGATCCAAGGCGTCGTCAATCCGTGGGAGGGGGTATACGTCCTTCTTCGTGATCTTGTTGAGGCGACAATAATCGACGCAGAAACGTAGGGTTTCATCTTTCTTCTTCACTAACACCATGGGTCCCCCGTGGTGCACACGGACTCTTGGACGGCTGGATGATGTCGTCGCGTAGCATTTCGTCGACTTGTTGCCTTATGGCCTCGCGTTCGCGCGCCGAAACTCGGTACGGGCTCTGACGGATTGGGCGTACATATTCGTCGGTTATAATCCGGTGCTTGGCGACAGGGGTTTGTCCAACTTTCGACGACGACGAGAAGCAGTCCTTGTATTGCAGGAGCAGAGCTTTTAGCTGTTCTTTCTTATGCCTGGGAAGGTTCTGGTTGACGTCGAAAGTTGGTTCAGATACTATAGTCGTCGTTGCAGGTGCACTAGAATCCGTGAAGGCGAAAGCACTGCTGGCTTGTACTATTTCGTCGATGTAGGCGACCGTGGTGCCTTTGTTAATGAACTTGTATTCGGGGCTAAAGTTCGTGAGCATCACCCTTGCTTTCCCTGCACGTAGCTCAGCTATGCCTCTAGCGACGCAAATTTCACGGTCGAGCAGTAAGTGATGATCGCCCTCGATGACGCCCTCCATGTCTGCAAGCACTTCGGTATGGACGGAAATCATTACGCTGGAGCGAGGCGGAACGGTGACTTGTTCTTCAAGCACATTCAAGGCATGGTAACTTATGCTTGTATCCGGTGGTATCGCGTTGTGTGTTGAAAGCGTTATCGACTTGGACCTTAAGTCGATGACTGCACCGTGTTGATTTAGAAAGTCCATGCCTAGGATGACATCCCTGGAGCAGTGCTGCAGGATTACGAAGTTCGCCGGGTAAGTGCGGTTGTTTAGCGTGACTCGCGCTGTGCAGATTCCAGTCGGCGTTATTAGGTGGCCTCCCGCTGTCCGGATATCGGGTCCTTGCCAGGATGTTTTCACCTTCTTCAACTTGGCGGCGAACGCGCCACTGAAGACGGAATAGTCGGCACCAGTGTCGACGAGAGTGGTGACGTTATGACCATCGATGAGCACGTCTAGATCCGTAGACCGGCGTCTGGCGTAGCGGTTAATTCGTGGCGTCGGATCACGGCTGCGTCGGATCACGGCTGCGTCGGCTTGCTCTGCTGCTGCTACGTCGCGTCGGAAGGTCTTCTTTCTGCGGCGAAGTTCTGTCAAGGTTGTTGCTAGGCGGCATGCTGATGTCTCGTCGTGATGATTCGCGAATCGTCGTCGTCGTCGTCATCGGCGGCGGAGGATCTTCGGCATTGCGTCATACAGCAACCGCACCTCCATCGGTTGCTGCCTTTAGTTTCCCGGGTAAGGGCTCGGAGATCGGCCCCGGGTGGGACCGGTGCACTGATGGCGATGCGGCGAGATGTGCGGTGACGGCGAGCGTGAGGGCCGTCGTGGTTGCCACTGGGCTCCGGCGAGGTAGTCGGCGATGTGACGTGGTCGCTCGCCAAGCTGTGGACGCGGCGCGTTGACGGCGAACCCTCGTAGGCCCATCTCGCGGTATGGGCATCGGCGGTAGACATGGCCGGCTTCCCCGCAGTGATAGCAGAGCGGGCGGTGGTCGGGGGCGCGCCAAATGTCTGTCTTCCTTTGGTAGCTGCGCTGGGCGACCTACGGGCGTGCTGGCGGCGGCGGCGGTGGACGACGGAACTGCGGCGTTACGGGGCCCTGGCACGAGCGCGGAGGGGGGCCTTCACAACGGGCGACGGCGGCGTAGGTCATCGCTTCCGGCTGGGGTTGCGGTGATTCGGGAAGTCCTAGCGATTGCTGGAGTTCCTCCCGCACGATATCGGCGATGGAAGCAACTTCAGGCTGTGACGACGGTAGAAACTTCTGCAGCTATTCGCGTACTATCGCCCTGATGGTGTCTCGTAGGTCGTGGGAGAGTCCTGAGACTTCGGCGTACTTTGGCGTCGAATGGCGATTGTATTGCCGGTTGCGCATGTCCAGTGGTTTCTCGATCGTCGTAACCTCCGAGAGAAAGTCTTGGACTGTCGTTGGTGGATTCCGCACAAGTCCGGCGAATAGCTCCTGCTTAACTCCCCGCATGAGCATGCGAACTTTCTAGTCTTCTGGCATAGCGGGGTTGGCGTGCCGGAATAATCGAGTCATTTCTTCAGTGTATATACCGATGCTCTCATTCGGGAGCTGTGCACGGTTTTCCAGCAAGGCTGCAGCTCTTTCTTTACGGACGACGCTAGTGAAGGTGTCCAGGAATGCGGCTCGGAAGAGGTCCCAGGTTGTTAGTGCACGCTCCCTATTCTCGAACCAGGTTCTGGCGCCGTCTTCAAGCGAGAAGTAAACATGGCGCAGCTTGTCGTCGCCGTCCCACTTGTTGAACGTAGCGACCCGGTCGTAGGCCTCCAGCCAGCTTTCGGGGTCTTCACATGGCGAAACGCGGAAAGTCGGCGGCTCCCTGGGTTGTTGCATCACGATTGCAGATGTTGGCGCAGGGGCTGTCATGGTAGCTGCTGCCGAGGTCGTGACTTTTGTTCTCTTGGTCTTCTCGGGAACAGCTTCGTATTCCGGGGGTTGGTTTCGTAGCCTGAGGCTAGCTCGATGATCCGGGACAACGTTGGTACTCTCTTCGGGGTTCGGGCTTGGATCACGGCTTTCCGGGGACGTCCGCTGTATGGACACAAGAGCACCTCCACCAGATGTCACGTAGTAGTGACGGTAAAGAAAACAGTCGTAAAACTGTGTATGACGAAACTGATTCTTTATTGGGCGAACCTGTGCCCACAAAAGCAACCTACACTCAAAGCACAACGAAAGCGGCGAACACAGTCGGCGGTCGCCGAAAATCTGATCAACGGCGAAACGCGTCGGCTTTTATACCTGAGTCATCGAAGGTTCCAGAATAATCCCTGGTACGCGCGTGTCTTCCAGAAAGTTCCAGACAATTCGCGTCGCTCATACAATCAGATAACATAAGCGTCGGTGAAAACAGGCAACGGAAAGAAGCATCGATAACGTTCTAGAAACTTCCGATACAGGCGCGTCCTGCGCCGAGCGATAACGTTGAACATTTGTTAGCCGGTTGAAAGCGGCCATCGGCGAAAGATAAACATGTATACGTGTCAATATTGTACTTAGCCCTCCCCGCAGGGACCAATTTATGCAACTAATATTGCACGATTCCATTTCGCACTGCCATGGTTAAAATGGCTGTGTAAATAACACATCACATGGACTCTAAACAGCAAATGCTATGTACTTTTACCCTTCAACTTACTTAGTGCGCTGTCATGCCTAATAGAGGCTCCTCTGCTCTGTCTAATGTACGATAGGAAATGTTGTTGCAAAAGGACCAAGAACCGCGGCATGCCTTGTTGCGCGAAGTGCACGAACAACGCAAAAATCTAAAGAAGCGCGCGAGCACTTCTCAAGCACCGTGCGTGCACTGGCACACGCACGAACTCGGCAGACGGCCGACTAAATGCCACGAAGGCCGCGAAGCGTAGAGTCCGACACCAGTCACAAACTGCAAATAATCGTGACTACCTGGAGTAACAGGATATTTTACGACAAGGGGATTCACGATTCACATATGCCGTATCCACTAGCGAGTGCGAAGATACTGTCATGTGATCAACGGCCGCCGGGCGGTCTTCAAGCTGCATCAAAGCCCTGCATCCCTCCTTGCTGGTTACTTGATAATTTAACTGTGAGAGAAATTAACATTTCATTACTAGCCGAACACCCGCAGATTATTATGTGAATATTTGGTATGAAAATAAACCATACAATCGACAATTAGGAAAATAGGGAGCGATCAGGCTGGCAACAACCACCGGGAGTGGCAGAACCCCGGCTTACATTTAGGGATGAAGTTGTAGAAAAGCACATGGGTTGATCACCATGCACACTTTAAAGTGTGCGGCAACATACTATAGCGAAGGCATAGATCAACACTACCGTAGATGCCGCGGCCCGCCATTTATTCTCACTTTTGAATCTCATATAGTCATTCGGATGTACCTACAGTGATGGAACCCGAGCCAATAATTTTGGCGCGAATGCAAATTTAGATACGCTGGTTACTGGCTTTCAGAAATACGATAACACACGGTCACTAGAAGCTTTTTTTTTTCATTAAACAGAAATTGTTGGCCCACAAGGCTAACGCTCATCATATCGTCACACGGAACAGGCCATTTTTATTGCTTTATTCGGCTCCATTATAATGATGTCATTTTTTCAATCGACAATTTGGGCATCCTTGTTTAGAAATCTATGCAGATTTAGACTCTGTATAATTGTGTTTCAGTACAGTGCATCTAAACATGCTTGCTTATTCACGTAATTTCGCAGACAACGCACCTAGCTACAAAAACATATATAAGGCTGCGAATACGAGTGGAAATAGCATTCAAAATAAAAATTTACTCAGGCATTTCTATTTTGTTTTTCACATTCCCCTCCCCAATGTTGAGAAATTTTGCAGCATCTGCGTAGACTTAAAGCATTTTTCTAAGAACAATATACACTTGAAAGTCTCAGTTCAATTAGTTGGGCTAATTGTGAATTAACCCACGGCAGAATATTCAACTCGCTTGAAAATATTACGAAGAAAATTAATGGAAACCAGTAGTAAGTTGCCCTGTGCCTTAAGACACAAAAAAGTTGCAAATGAACTTTTCACAATTTATTTGCTACAATTTTATCGAGGTACTTACTCTAAGTACTTGAAAACTTATTTAATTTTTGTTTTTCGGTTAAAATGATCACGCCGAAAATCTATATATTTTTGTGCAGCAACAAAATATTGCAGTCGACTATGCCTGTACGCACGTCTTCCGCTATTGAAAAATGTAACGAGCTCTATCGAAACTCATCTCATTGATTCCCGCTTGGATACCTGAGACAGTCTAATGAATGTTTTTGCAGCGAGTCTCGCACCAATCCAATAGTTTTCAATTTCTTTACCGCGACTGCAATGCATATACAGGGTGTTTCAGCGAACACTTTCAAAATTTATTTAAGGTTGCCTGTGGCAGATAGCCCAATTCTAGTTAATGAGCTGGTCTACTCGAAGAGGCGGACATTACTTGCGCAAGAAACTGAAATGCATAATCAAATAATTAACACAAATTCACTAATTAAGTTTTAACTAATTACCTGATGGCCCATATTGCAATTTACAAATTGTAGCCGTGGAGTTCGCAAGGCGGATTCACTTGGAACAAATTCACGGGGTGACACCAGTTTCGAGATATTAATTCCCGAACTTTCCGGAGAAATGCATTGGCGTTCCAGTTAATTTTGTGCTTCAATGCAAAAAGCGATGTTTTTTAAAGAACCTAACTGTAAAGCTGATGCATTTCTCCGCAAAGTTCGGGAATTAATATCTCGAAACTTGTGTCACCCCGAGAATTCGTTCCAAGTGGATCCGCCTTGCGAACTCCACGGCTACAATTTGTAAATTGCAATATGGGCCATCAGGTAATTAGTTAAAAACATAATTAGTGAATTTCTGTTAATTATTCAATTATGCATTTCAATTTCTCTCGCAAGTAATGTCCGCCTCTTCGAGTAGACCAGATCATGAACTAGAATTGTGCTATCTGCCACAGGCAACCTTTAAGAATTTTTGAAAAGTGTTCGCTGAAACACCCTGTATATTTCTAACTCTTTGTGAGGTTGATTCGAATCTGTGATGTCTAGCAACTCTTGAAGTGTGCCTTTCGCCGCTAATCCCACCCATCCAAATGTGTTTCCCCTTGTCGATAGGCGGCGCCGCTTTCGAAATCATACCGCTAGCTCCATCAAACTTCGGATCGTCCGTCACACGCCTGATCACGATAGCCTCTAGGAATTCGAAGTGTTAATAGGCTGGCAACAATGTGGACAAGAGTTCGTTAGTGTCGCGAAGACGAAATAATTCCTGCAGAACCCATGTTAAGATGACTATCGAAGTTAATGCGATTAACATTCACACAATCTAGCGAAAAAGAAGCGACAGACCGTGTTAGCTAAGACACCTTTATTTAGAATCCGTAGTGTTTCTCCTGATGTTTCAAGTGATTCGGCTATATGCGGCCATACACTGTCTCCCTGATTGACCCGCTTTGTTATGACCATCGTTCGCCAATGTTACCTCACGATGGTATAACAAGGACCGCAGGCCGACGGTGCATGCAGTGACGACGATGAAATTACGAGGTAGGAATGATGTCGATAGAACGACGAAGGCATATAAGGACGGCGGCATGACGACGATGAGAGGATTCTGAAGTGATGGCGATAAAGAATTGCGACGGAATACAATGCCATGGCGCCGGTGTTCTAATCTCGATTGATTGACAATAATAGCACAATACTAGCGGAATGAAATAGAAATTATGCTGATGGAACGTAAGGTGGTATGACGACCAAAGCATTTAGTAATTTTCATCCAACCAGGCATGCTTCTGAATAACATACCAGCCTTCTCCCTTTCTTTTCTCCTATTCCTTCCCAAGATGCTTTACAAACATATCCTCGGCCGTTGAGCTCAGTACGCCGCTGCTCGAGCTCATTAGGCCACGATCACACGTTTACAAACGTATCTTGCCAACAAGTTTATTATTCTAGCTCGAACTTAGGGGGAACATTGAGCTTGGGGGCTCCTATCGAAATATATGGGAAATCTGCAATAGTTTCTCAGAGCAACCAATGCACCAAATATGATGAGTTATGTTGAATTTAGAAAAAAAAAAGTTAAAGTGTAGTGATTGCAGAAAGGGTTATTTTATTATAGACTGTCTACTTTTTTTACGTAAAATTTTAAAGAATTGCCAAATTTCGAAAAAGAAAACTTCACGTGTAGAGCTATGTACCTCAGCAGCTAAATATGATATCGGAATTCTGTAAACTGCACCTAATTATACATAAAAAGCGGATATTGTCACGTAGTAGTGACGGTAAAAAAAAACAGTCGCAAAACAGTGTATGACGAAACTGGTTTTTTATTGGGCGAACCTGTGCCCACAAAAGCAAGCTACACTCAAAGCACAACGATAGCGGCGAACACAGTCGGCGATCGTCGAAAATCTCATCAGCTGCGAAACGCGTCGGCTTTTATACTGAGTCATCGAAGGTTCCAGATTAATCCCTGATGCCCGCGGGTCTTCCAGAAAGTTCTAGAGAATTCGCCTCGGTCATACAATCAGATAACATAAGCGTCGGTGAAAACAGGCAACGGAAAGAAGCATCGATAACGTTCTAGAAACTTCTGATACAGGCGCGTGCTGCGCCGAGCGATAACGTTTAAATTTGTTAGCCGGTGGAAAGCGGCCACCGGTGAAAGATAAACATGTATACGTGTCAATACCCTCCCCTTAAAAAGCATCGTCCCGATGCTACAAACAAAAAAGCGAAAACAAACCACGCGTACAGAAAGGGACAAAAATAACAAAGCAACAAAGGATCTAAGTTCGTCAGCGGGCGTAGAAAGGCTTAAGACGCACCACGTGGATGACTTCAGGTCATGCGCGGCGCCGCTGTGATTGCGAAATACCGTCTGGCACGACCTCATAGTCCAATGCGCCAATACGTCGGACGATCTTATATGGTCCGAAATAGCGACGTAAGAGTTTCTCGCTAAGTCCTCGTCGGCGTATCAGAGTCCAGACCCAAACACGGTCTCTAGGCAGGTACTCGACGTAGCGTCGTCCAAGATTGTAGTGTCGGCTGTCGGTTCTCTGCTGGTTCTTGATGCGCAGGCGGGCGAGCTGTCGACTTTCTTCGGCATGCTGCAAATAGGTGGCAACGTCGATATTTTCTTCGTCGGAGACATCCGGTAGCATAGCGTCAAGCGTCGTTGCCGGGTTCCTTCCGTAGACCAGGTTGAACGGCGCCATGTGCGTCGTTTCTTGCATGGCCGTGTTGTATGCGAAGGTCACGTACGGAAGGATGGCATCCCACGTCTTGTGTTCGACGTCGATGTACATTGCCAGCATGTCAGCGATGGTCTTATTTAGGCTCTGGGTGAGGCCATTCGTCTGCGGGTGGTAGGCGGTGGTCCGGCGATGACTTGTCTGGCTGTAGCGCAGGATGGCTTGAGTTAGTTCAGCCATGAAGGCCGTACCTCTGTCGGTGATAAGGAATAAGAACTTCTGGGGCACCGTGACGCAGAAGGATGTTCTCAACGAACAATCAGGCTACCTCGTCAGCACTGCCTTTGGGCAAGGTTTTTGTTTCGGCGTAGCGGGTGAGGTAGTCCGTAGCTACCACGATCCATTTATTCCCGGACGTCGACGTCGGAAAAGGCCCCAGTAAGTCCATCCCGATCTGCTGGAATGGTCGGCGAGGTGGCTCGATCGGCTGTAGAAGTCTGGCTGGTCTTGTCGGCGGTGTTTTGCGTCGCTGACAGTCTCGGCATGTCCTTACGTAATGGGCGACGTCGGCAGAGAGGCGAGGCCAGTAGTATTTTTCTTGTATCCTCGCGAGCGTGCGGGAAAAACCGAGGTGTCCAGCCGTTGGGTCGTCATGGAGAGCTTGCAGAACCTCTGGACGCAATGCTGAGGGTACCACGAGGAGGTAGTTGGCTCGGAGAAGCGAGAAGTTCTTCTTTAGGAGCATGTCGTTTTGCAAGAAAAACGACGCCAATCCTCACCTGAACACCTACGGCACAATGACGGTCTTGCCTTCCAGGTAGTCTACAAGGCTCCTTAGTTCCGGGTCGGCTCGCTGTTGTTCAGTGAATTCGTCGGCACTGATGGGTCCCAAGAAAGTGTCGTTATCCTGGTCGTCCTGTGGCGGTGGTTCGACGGGGGCGCGAGACATGGAGTCAGCGTCAGAGTGCTTTCGCCCGGACTTGTAAACGACGGTGATGTTGAATGCTTGAAGTCTCAGACTCCATCGTGCGAGGCGACCTGAACGATCCTTCAAGTTAGCTAGCCAACACAAGGCGTGGTGGTCGCTCACAACTTGGAATGGCCTGCCATAGAGGTAGGGGCGAAACTTTGATGTAGCCCAGATGATGGCGAGGCACTCTTTTTTTGTTGTGGAATAATTTGCTTCCGCCTTCGATACCGACCGGCTAGCGTAACTTACAACCCTTTCTAGTCCGTCAGTACTCTGCACAAGCACGGCGCCGAGTCCTACGCTGCTTGCGTCGGTGTGGACTTCGGTATCGGCGTTTTCGTCGAAATGCGCAAGTATTGCCGGCGATTGCAGGCGTCGCTTCAGTTCTTCAAATGCTTCGACTTGCGGCGTCTCCCACTTGAACTCGACGTCGGCCTTCGTGAGATACGTCAGTGGCTCAGCGATCCGTGAAAATTTCTTGACAAAGCGCCTGTAATAGGCGGACAGTCCAAGAAATCTACGCACTGCCTTCTTGTCGACGGGCGGAGGAACGTCAGAGATGGCCGCAGTTTTCTGAGGGTCAGGGCGCACTCCAGACTTGTTGATGACGTGGCCCAAAAACAAGAGCTCCTCGTATGCGAAGCAGCACGTTTCTGGCTTCAACGTGAGTCCGGAGGTCTTGATTTCTCGAAGAATTCTTTCAAGGCGCGGCAGGTGTTTTTCGAAGCTTGAGGCAAACACAACGACGTCGACCAAATAGACGAGGCAAGTCTGCCACTTCAAGCCTGCCAGTACTGTATCCATGACGCGTTGGAAAGTCGCAGGTGCTGAGCAAAGACAAAACGGCATGACCTTGAACTCGAACAGTCCGTCTGGCGTTATAAAGGCAGTCTTCTCCCGGTCCCTCTCGTCGACTTCGATTTGCCAGTAGCCGGTATTGAGGTCCATCGACGAAAAATACTTTGCGTTGTAGAGTCGATCCAAGGCGTCGTCAATCCGTGGGAGGGGGTATACGTCCTTCTTCGTGATCTTGTTGAGGCGATGATAATCGACGCAGAAACGTAGGGTTCCATCCTTCTTCTTCACTAACATCACGGGGGACGCCCACGGACTCTTGGACAGCTGGATGATGTCGTCGCGTAGCATTTCGTCGACTTGTTGCCTTATGGCCTCGCGTTCGCGTGCCGAAACTCGGTACGGGCTCTGACGGATTGGGCGGACATATTCGTCGGTTATAATGCGGTGCTTGGCGACAGGGGTTTGTCGAACTTTTGACGACGACGAGAAGCAGTCCTTGTATTGTAGGAGCAGAGCTTTTAGCTGGTCTTTCTTATCCCTGGGAAGGTTCTGGTTGACGTCGAAAGTTGGTTCAGATACTATAGTTGTCGTTAAAGGTGCACTGGAATCCGTGAAAGCGAAAGCACTGCGGGCTTGTACTCAGGGGCGGATCCAGGTTTTTTCTGAGGGGGGGGGGGGGGGTCAGCTTCTGTCAATCATGATGATGATGATAGTAGCCTTTCTTATTTACCGAAATTCACCGTTTCTGCTCACTCAAACCCGCGTTTCGTGCATCTAGAGCAACACCTGTAGCCCACCGTGGTGGCTCAGTCAGCTTAGGCGTTGCGCTGCAGAGCACGAGATCGCGGGATCGAATTCCGGCCGCGGCGGTCGCGTTTCGATGGAGGCGAAATGCAAAAACGCCCGTGTGCTTGCGTGCTAGTGCACGTTAAAGAACCCCAGGTGGTCAAAATTAATCCGGAGCCTTCCACTACGGCGTGCCTCATAATCAGAACTGGTTTTGGCACGTAAGACCCCAGTAATTAAGAGGAAGAAGACCTGTAGCGAAGCCAGGTATCGGTTTCTCCAAGCTTATAGGAAAAGGACGTTACCCAATGCAGCCATGTGCTTGGCAGCTGTGCCTGATAATACAGGGTGTTCAAAGCTAAGCTTTGTGCGTTTCTTAAAATTAGGCAGGAGGAGGCACGCGAAGACCACCTTTGCAAATAAGTTATGTGGCCAGGGGGGCACAAAGTGAGATGATAATAATCACTGTGAGCCGGCCAATTAACTAAAACGGAACAATTATTTTTTGTCGACTGCAGTAAGTGGGTATGTTTGTATTGAAAACTCATTAGAGGCAGTCGTGTTTCTTACTGCAGTCGACAAAAAATAATTGTTCCATTTTAGTTAATTGGCCCGCTCACAGTGATTATTATCATCTCACTTTGTGCCCCCCTGGCCACATAACTTATTTGCGCAGGTGGTCTTCACGTGCCTCCCAGTGCCTAATTTTAAGAAAACCATAATGCTTACTTTTGAACACCCGGTATATCTAGCATGTGTTGTTTCTTAAAATAAAATTTGAGAAGATCTGTTGCAGGTTCGATATAAATACGTAAGCACGGGTCCGTCTTTGGAGTTCTGTTGGGACACATTGTTTTCCGTAAGGAGATTCTTTGTGTTCGGCTGAGACACCTTCGTTTGCTTTGGAGCTCCAACGCGGCAACCACTAAGCTGGTTGTTTACGATGGCGAATCACCACGCATGACGCCACCTACAAGAAGAACGATGTGGTGTAGTAGCTGAGAGCGCGAGCGAGCGTCTTCATGTTTTGTTTCCCACGCGACGCCATCCTAGGTCCGCGCGCTGGCGTTGGCCGCTGACGTCACGCTCCCCCACTTCGCAGCCGCTGCTCGAGGCTTCGCTCCGCTCCGCGATAACGGCCACTCAGATAAACGGGTCCAGTGGCTTTGACCCTACTATGCTTAATGTACGGCAATAAAACTGAAGTTACAATGAAAAACTTGTAGCGCACGAACGGTACTGTGCTCGTATTGGATATTGTCAACGTGTACGTAACTGTGATCACAATGAGTGCTACAGTTAAAAAAAGCTGCCCATGCGTCGTTCTTAGTTTAGCTGTTTGTTGTTATTATTTATAGAGGGTTTGTCCGAAAAGGAATGTCAGAGAGTCGATTAAAAAAGAAATTATTGATGAGATCGGTACAACACAATAAAATGTTTCAAAATAGGCTCCTCCTTCATCGTTACGTTGCTTCTAGCGAGATTTCCAACCATCGAAGGCGTCACGGTAGGCCTCCTTAGGAATGTCCTTTAGAGCCTTGGTGCAAGCCTCTTCGACTTAGCAAACTGTCGCGAAATGATGTCCTTTCATGAGAATTTTCAAGCGCAGAAAGAAGAAGAAGCCTGGGAGATCCACAGGGCGGCTGGGTAACCGTTGACATCTTTCAATCGGCCAGGAAGCGGGTCACGAGGAAGGCGGTGCAGGCTGCACGGTGCGTTGTCATGGTGAAGTTTCCAATCGCCCCCGATATCAGGCCGGGTGCGATGAATCCTTCGTTTGAGTCGCTTGAGCACTTTCACGTAGAATTTGGTGTTCACGGTTGTGCCATGGGGTACAAACTAATGGTGGACAAGGCCACTGATGTGAAATAAAACAATCAGCATGGTCTTGACCTTTCACTTGCTAATTCTGGCCTTCTTGGGGCGAGGGACGCCGAGCTGTGCCACTTGGCACTTTGCCTTTTTGTTTCGGGGCCGTATTCAAACATCCAAGTCTTGTCACCTGTGATGACAGTGTCCAAAACGTGGGGGTCACTTTCGCACAAGTCCCAAACCTCCTGGCACATTTCAACTCGGCTCGATTGTTGGTCGTCCATTAACATTTTGCGCAAGATCTTCGCGCACCACTTTTCGTATCTGAAAATTATTCGTCAAAATCATGTGAACGGTACTTCTTGGAATGTTTACTGTCTTTGCCACTAAACGGACACTCAAACGAGAGTCTGAGTACAAAAGATCTCTCGCGCGCGTCACATTTTCGTCGGTGATGGTCGTTGATGGCGGTACAGCGCTGGCTTCATCGCTGACCTCTTCACAACCTTCTAAAAACACCTTGTGCCCGCGGTAAACTTGACGTTCTGACAAACAATTATCGCCAAAAGCTGTCTTTATCATAAGAAAAGTTTCCACTGCAGACTTGCCGAGTTTCACACAAAACTCGATGGCAATCCTTCGTTCCAACGAGCGCTGCATTACGGCTTGCACGGTAAATGAAAATGAGTTGACAAAAAACCTTGTCCTTACTAGAGTGTACTAGAAGCTATCCTTACTCTCGAGATGGTCGCAGACGACTGAGCGACCCCGCGAGCGTAAGCTAACTTCCCCCTCCACCAATCCCAACTGGTCTTAGCGCGCTGCGACGTATAGTCGCTTCACAATATAATCACTGACATTACTTTTCGGACAAACCCTATATATGAACACTTCAGCAGGTGATCTCTTTCATTAAGCAGGTTGGTCACGGAACCGCTGACAGCCAATGAGGCAACCGATGACACCCCAAGGGGCAACTAAGTTGATCAGGCGCGAAGGCGCTCGCGCGGACATCGGCGTGCTTGGCAAAAGGGACGTCCCCTCGTTCATTCGACGCCACCGACGGGACGAGTAAGGCACCGCCGGCGCCAGCAGGTCCAAGGTGTTCATGAGAAAAAATAACTACGGCAACTTCGCGACACCACACCCCGGCGGAATACAACTAAGCTTGTGAGCGAGCTAGCTTTACTTCTAAATGGCTGATATCACTGGTACTCGCGAAAAATACTTTTGAAGAATGCTGGTGGTCATATTTGTTTTTGCGACAGGGCCATCAGGGTCAGCGAGGGGGCGATGCAGAAATCTGAGGGGGGGGGGGGGTCAGGACATCCGGACATCCCCCCTGGATTCGCGCCTGCTTGTATTATTTCGTCGATGTAGGCGACCGTGGTGCCTTTGTTAATGTGCTTGTATTCAGGGGTGAAGTTCGTGAGCATCACCCTTGCTTTCCCTGCACGTAGCTCAGCTATGCCTCTAGCGACGCAAATTTCACGGTCGAGCAGTAAGTGATGATCGCCCTCGATGACGCCCTCCATGTCTGCAAGCACTTCGGTACCGACGGAAATCATTACGCTGGAGCGAGGCGGAACGGTGACTTGTTCTTCAAGCACATTCAAGGCATGGTAAGTTATGCTTGTATCCGGTAGTATCGAGTTGTGCGTTGAAAGCGTTATCGACTTGGACCTTAAGTCGATGACTGCACCGTGTTGATTTAGAAAGTCCATGACTAGGATGACATCCCTGGAGCAGTGCTGCAGGATTACCAAGCTCGCCGAGTAAGTGCGGTTGTTTACCGTGAATCGCGCTGTGCAGATTCCAGTCGGCGTTATTAGGTGGCCTCCCGCTGTCCGGATATCGGGTCCTTGCCAGGCTGTTTTCACCTTCTTCAACTTGGCGGCGAACGCGCCACTGAAGACGGAATAGTCGGCGTCAGTGTCGACGAGAGCGGTAACGTTATGACCATCGATAAGCACGTCTAGATCGGTAGACCGGCGTCTGGTGTTGCGGTTAATTAGTGGCGTCGGATCACGGCTGCGTCGGCTTGGTCTGCTGCTGCTACGTCGCGTCGGAAGGTCTTCTTTCTGCGGCGAAGTGCTGTCAAGGCTGTTGCTAGGCGGCATGCTGATATCTCATCGTGATGATTCGCGAATCGTCGTCGGCGGAGGATCTTCGGCATTGCGTCGCACAGCAACCGCACCTCCATCGGTTGCTGCCTTTAGTTTCCCGGGTAAGGGCTCGGAGCTCGGCCCCGGGTGGGACCGGTGTACTGACGGCGATGCGGCGAGATGTAGCGGCCCGGTGACGGCGAGCGTGAGGGTCGTCGTGGTTGCCACTGGGCTCCGGCGAGGTAGTCGGCAATGTCACGTGTTTGCTCGCCGAGCTGTGGACGTGGCGCGTTGACGGCGAACCCTCGTAGGCCCATCTCGCGGTATGGGCATCGGCGGTAGACATGGCCGGCTTCCCCGCAGTGATAGCAGAGCGGGCGGTGGTCGGGGGCGCGCCAAATGTCTGTCTTCCTTTGGTAGCTGCGCTGGGCGACGGGCGGGCGTGCTGGCGGCGGCGGCGGTGGACGACGGAACTGCGGCGTTACGGGGCCCTGTCGCGAGCGCGGAGGGGGGCCTTGACGACGGGCGACAGCAGCGTAGGTCATCGCTTCCGGCTGGGGTTGCGGTGATTCGGGAAGTCCTAGTGATTGCTGTATTTCCTCCCGCACGATATCGGCGATGGAAGCAACTTGAGGCTGCGACGACGGTAGCAACTTCTGCAGCTCTTCGCGTACTATCGCCCTGATGGTGTCTCGTAGGTCGTGGGAGAGTCCGTGGACTTCGGCGTACTGTGGCGTCGAACGGCGATTGTATTGCCGGTTGCGCATGTCCATTGCTTTCTCGATCGGCGTAGCCTCCGAGAGAAAGTCTTGGACTGTCGTTGGTGGATTCCGCACAAGTCCGGCGAATAGCTCCTGCTTAACTCCCCGCATGAGCATGCGAACTTTCTAGTCTTCTGGCATAGCGGGGTCGGCGTGCCGGAATAATCGAGTCATTTCTTCAGTGTACATACCGATGCTCTCATTCGGGAGCTGTACACGGTTTTCCAGCAAGGCTGCAGCTCTTTCTTTACGGACGACGCTAGTGAAGGTGTCCAGGAATGCAGCTCGCAAGAGGTCCCAGGTTGTTAGTGCACGCTCCCTATTCTCGAACCAGGTTCTGGCGCCGTCTTCAAGCGAGAAGTAAACATGGCGCAGCTTGTCGTCGCAGTCCCACTTGTTGAACGTAGCGACCCGGTCGTATGCCTCCAGCAAGCTTTCGGGGTCTTCACATGGCGAAACGCGGAAAGTCGGCGGCTCCCTGGGTTGTTGCATCACGATTGCAGATGTTGGCGCAGGGGCTGTCATGGTAGCTGCTGCCGAGGTCGTGACTTTTGTTCTCTTGGTCTTCTCGGGAAGGGCTCCGTATTCCGGGGGATTGGTTTCGTAGCCTGAGGCTAGCTCGATGATCTGGGACAACGTTGGTACTCTCTTCAGGGTTCGGGCTTGGATCACGGCTTTTCGGGGCCGTCCGCTGCATGGACACAAGAGCACCTCCACCAGATGTCACGTAGTAGTGACGGTAAAGAAAACAGTCGCAAAACTGTGTATGACGAAACTGGTTGTTTATTGGGCGAACATGTGCCCACAAAAGCAAGCTACACTCAAAGCACAACGATAGCGGCGAACACAGTCGGCGATCGTCGAAAATCTCATCAGCTGCGAAACGCGTCGGCTTTTATGCCTGAGTCATCGAAGGTTCCAGATTAATCCCTGATGCCCGCGGGTCTTCCAGAAAGTTCTAGACAATTCGCGTCGGTCATACAATCAGATACCATAAGCGTCGGTGAAAACAGGCAACGGAAAGAAGCATCGATAACGTTCTGGAAACTTCTGATACAGGCGCGTCCTGCGCCGAGCGATAACGTTTAACATATGTTAGCCGGTGGAAAGCGCCCACCGGTGAAAGATAAACATGTATACGTGTCAATATCAATCGTATATCATACACCATACTGAAATATGTTGTGAATGTTGCATTTGCAAAACCCTTCCAAACATTATAGCAAATTCACGTAACTTTTAAGGTATAGCAAAAAAAATTTTTCGCTTTTTGATGCTCCAACGGGTGCAGTTTATAGAAATGCCCTATTTGTTTTTAACGGCTGAGTTGCGGATTTGTAAACTTCCTCCTTCTATGTTTTTTTCCAAATTTACGAACATCCTGCAATTCTTTGGGAACATTACACTATCTAAACGAAAATTCTATTTGCTGCAGTCTCTGCAATTTAACTTTCCCTCTTATATGCAACACATTTCATTCAAATCGGTTCAGTGGTTTTCTCATGAAAGCATTCGTGCATTTTACACGTATTTGAGTATCCGGCATCGAAGATAGGCCCGAGCTAAAGCTTCCTCTTAAACAATTGATCACGCCAGTTCTATAGGACACCCATGAAACAGAACCCTGACGTATACGCAAGACCGTGGTCACAGTGGTGCACAAATAAAGTCTGCTCAAGGAAAAAAATACATATTCAACGGAACCTTCGCGGGCGCTGTTATCTCGGCCAGACATCTCTCCAGAATACGGATGAGCTTTCTGGCCAGTTGTCTAGCAAAACCGTCGATTCATTGTCAGTAGAGCAAGTAGCTGGCCGTCTTCGAGATAACGCTGATACACAAGCGCGCTCGTTTCCAAGCACCGAGGTGAAGCGACAGCTTCAGGGTGTGTTTCTTTTTATTGCGCTTTCTTTAGTTGTGCATCATAGCATACGTCATAGCGGAAATTTCAAATTCTTTAAGGTCAAAACGCCACGTGCTGGCGAAAAAAGGAAACTGTACGAAATATCCCTAATTCCTGGTAATGTAAAGTCATGAGGCATTGCGGGTAAAGCGCCTGATATCTCCTCCATCTTTGATTCAATCGACTGTTAATCCATCTTTCCCAGCACCTTTTCCCCGGGTCACTTCTTGCAACGCCCTTCTAACTTCGTCGCTAGTTATAGAAGGAACCTCTGTATCCTGTTCATCACTACTTAGAACGAAAGCTTGGGGGCTCTGGGTACTATACAGGGCAGTATATAATTCTTCCGCTGCTTTTACTATATGTAATCGAAATTTCTGATGATATTACCCTGTTTATCTTTCAGTGCATACATCTTGCTTTATCCTGTGCCAAGTTTTCTTCTCACTGATTTAATGCTGCGTCCATATTTTACGGCTTCCTCAATCTTTGCCACGTTATAATTTCGAATATCCCTTACTTTATTCTTGTTTATCAGTTTAGGCAGTTCGGCGAATTCTATCTGATCTCTTAAGTTTTGCACTTTCATGCTTTGCTGTTTCATTGACCCTTTGTTACATGGGAGAGCTTACTTACTTCCCACTTCAATTGCTGCTTCTGAGGTCAGCCCTGTCACGCTTTCATTAATTAGAGAGTTTTAGAATTGGCGCCCCGAACTGGAGCTTTGCGGATGTTAGCGATGGGCCATGGAGGAGTGAATAGCTTTAGAATAGGGCTCTGCGTTTGAGAATAGCGTCTTGCGCTTCCAGCTCCACTACGGTGTCAAAGAAAAACTATTATAAATATTAAAACAAACTATACTATTTTATGATAAGAAACGTAACTTTGACTTTCATGTTTTTACGTTTAATAACAATTTAAAACTCATTCTATCAGCAGCAAGCGATTTGTTGCGCTTTATTTTGAGTAGCCAACTTTATGTATCTTTACTAGCCGAGCTAATCCATGTTAGGCCTACGAGCCATGAAATCGACAATCATATTCGGAATCAGCATCGTCCAATGAATCAATATTCATTACACACGTTAGTGGCGAGAAAACGATAACCCCAGACACTTCTCCTAGCTTACGAACTTCACGCGTTACCATGAATCGAGTCCATTTTGGCGCTCGGCGAGAGCCGTCATGTTTGTTGACGCAAAGCTTTTGGGGCTCCTGTTAAATCAGTGAAATAGCGTGCCCGACGTAAACCGCAAATGCAGTTTGCGTCCCGCACATGCGCAGTGGTTAGACGCTATTTCTATGGGGCCCGAAAAAGTTTGGGGCACCTATTCTAAAACTTTCTATTACCTCATGTTATCTTCATCTTTCTGTTCTAAAGCTGTATATTCGTTTGCGAGCGCCAGCCTGTATCGGTCTGCTTTTACCCTCAAGGCGTGTAGGTTGGCCTGTTTCTTCGTGACTAATTTTACTCTTTCTCTCTTCAAATTCTCTCTCAGTAACCTATAGTCATTGTACTTTATCTTACCTAACACTTGTACATCCTGCACTATGCTGGGATTGGCCGAGAGTATGCAATTTATTTCATTTCTTGTTTCTCCATTAAGGCTTTTCCAGGTCCACTTCCTATTGCTGCGCTTCCTGAAGAAGGTATTCATTATTCGGAGCCCATTCCTTTCCGCGAATTCTACCAACATCTCTCCTCTAGTGTTCCTAGAATCGATGCCATAGTTGCCAATTGCTTTTTCACCAGCCTGGTTTTCCCCCACTTTTGCATTGAAGTCGCCCATAACTACAGTATGCTGAGTTTGCACCTTCCTCATCACTAATTCAACAACTTCATCAGACTGTTCTATTTCTTCATGATCGTGAGTGGAGGTTGGGGCGTAGGCTTGTAGTACCTGTATTCTATACCTCGAAATGTATATTTGTAAATAAATCCCTTTTATGATATCTTGCACGTCACTCCGGACCACTTGATAGCCTGGCACATGGCATATCACCAGCCAGGGAATGCCTGCTCGGACCTGAGTCGCAACACCAAAGCCACTAAGCAACCACGGCGGGTGCCGTCAGTTCTGTTATTTGCCGAAGGTGTTGTCCCCTATATTTCAAAATGAACCCCTGCTTCTGAAATTTGTTTTATTGTCCACCATAATACCCGTCCAATCGGGTTTTAAGAAAATAGGGTGAAGGGTACAGTGCGTTTTTGTCTGCTTTACGCACGTCCACCATTGAGAGAAGACTTCCACTTGACTTTCACAGCGTCCACTCCCTTGCCGAGACGCCGTGCCTCGCGGAAAGCACATGTATTCGTATTCATACTGCGGCGTCGCAACACCGTTTGAAGGAACGCTGTAACAGCCTTCCTCGCGTACCAAACAACTTTTGGTTGTTACAGACTCACACGTGGCTTAACCTGTCCATGTGTACTGGCCCATATTGGTGGTCGCACGAGCCACGTGGTGGCACGCCGAGCCGGATCCAACCAGATCCAACCAACTTGGGTCACATATTGCTTGCCTTAAGCGGTTTCTTCCCACCAGTGATTGGACTCGCCCAGCAGGCTTCGTCTGTGAGCCGGACATTTCTAAGGCATGGTCCGAGTAAGAAGAAGAAAGCTGGCTCCAGCCGCTCGTTGCCACCTCACCAGTAAATAAGTAGGCATTCACTTGTAACCGGGTGTTTCAGCGAACAATTTCCGAAATTTTTAAGCGTTGCCTGTGGCAGATAGCACAGTTCTATTTCATGAGCTGGTCTACTTGAAGAAGCGGACATTACTTGCGCAAAAAATTATTAACAAAAATATCTAATTAAGTTTCTGACTTTTTACCTTATGGCCCACATTGCAATTTACAAATTCTAGCCGTAGAGTTCGCAAGGCGGATCCACTTGAAAAGAATTCTAAAGATACAGTTTCCAGATATTAATTCGCGAATTTTGCGGAGAAATGCATTGGATTCCCAGTTGCTTTCTTAACAAAATCTACAGGGATCACATTCAGTGGCCCAGTAGTAACTCCACCCGCCCCCTTGGTAGCAGCAGTCAGTGCTGCTCCATCATCATCATCATCAAAACGGGCCTGCAGACGCCGGTTTCGCAGGGCCCTAGGCTAAATCGAACTCCAAGGCCTGAGACGCGCGTCTCAGTGCCTGGTTTTCGATCATCCAGCGCCTCCTAGAATACTATGGAGATCGACACAAAAACTCCAGCGTCCTCGACGCCAAAAGATCAGCGCTCTCTGGAGCGCACTAAGAAAGATAAACTCTTAGTAACTGCGCCAAAAAAGGGACCGGTAACCTGAACGGTTACCGCTCTCACATTAGTACAATCCACTTAACACATGTCACCTACAACTTTTGAGTTCATACACATACAATAACATTCCCAATTCCGCCACTATGGCTTTTATCGTGCGCTGGAATTGTAGAGGCCTGATTCACAAGTTAGGTGACATTAAAGACATAACAAATAAGTTCTCGCCAGTCTCATTTTCCCTACAGGAAACGAATTTAGGCCCTAAAATAGTCAATTGCTCCAAGGTTTCACCGTCATGCGAAGGGACCGCGAACAGTCTAGCCGTTTGTCAGGAGGAGTTGCTATAGTCGTGCAAGGTGGCACTCCTGCCCGAAACGTTCAATTAAATACCTCTTTCGAGGCTGTAGCTATCACTGTTCTTTCATATAAAACTGTTACGATCTGTTCAGTTTATATTCCACCTCATACCCATGTTACGATTAGAGAGATGGAAAACTTATAGAACAGCTGCCTGAGCCTTTTCTTTTAGTTGGAGATTTTAATGCACATTCAGCTCTTTGGGGCAGTGATAAAACTGACCAATGAGGGCAGCTTATTGAAGATTTCATTTTATCAAATAACGTTTGTCTTTTAAACACAGGTGCACCAACCTATTTCTCGCCTACTTCACGGAAATTTAGTTGTATGTGTTTTTAGTGATTTTAAGTGGGAAGTCCTGGACACATCATATGGAAGTGATCATCTGCCAGCAGTCATCGAACTATCATCCACATTACCTATCATAAACTCCAAACCACGTCGCTCGAAGTTGCAACATGCAGACTGGCCTTTATTTATGGAGAACGCAAAACTCGAAGATGTCCTTTTACCAGAATTAAACATACATGAAATGAATGAAAAACTCACAGCAGTCCTAATAGCAGCGGCAGAAAAGGCAATACCCCAATCATCAAACATTGTGCGAAAGAAGCTAAACCCCTGGTGGACCCCAGAGTGCACACAAGCAAAGAAACAGCAAAATAAGGCTTGGGGTATCCTGAGAAGGTACCCCACTTATAACTACCTGATAAACTTCAGACAGGCTAAAGCCAAAGCGCGATACGTCCGGAGGCAAGCAGAAAAATAATCATGCCAACTATACGTGACCTCAATAAATAGTTCAGTCACATCCAAGAAGTTGTGGGATTAGCTCAGGAAGTTCAGGGGAGATTATTCGTCATATACAGTACCTTTACTCACAGCTCCAGGCATACAGACGAACAAGCTGACATACTAGGTGAACACTTTTATAATGTTTCCAGCTCAGCGAACTACTCTGATACATTTCTAAAATACAAACAGTCTGCAGAGAAACAGAGACTGCCTATTACACGGGCATCAAGTGAACCCTACAATGCTCCCCTAACACTTCAAGAATAAAACAGGGTACTTTCTGCTGGCAAGAAAACAGCAGTTGGATATGACCGCATTCATTATTTAATGCTTTCCCACCTTTCACTTGCATCCGTAAAAGCTCTATTGGAATTTTTCAACAAAATATGGGATACAGGCATAATACCAAAATCCTGGAAAAACGCAATCATAGCACCTTTCCTGAAAGCCGGAAAACCGCCTACATCTCCCAGCAGCTACCGACCCATTGCTCTGACAAGCTGCTTAGCAAAATCCTACGAAAGCATTATAAATACAAGGCTGACATTCATTCTTGAAACACAATACATGCTAGACATTCACCAGTGTGGGTATAAAAAGAACTGCTCAACAACCGATCACCTTGTCCGACTAGAACAAGAAATACGGAATGCTTTTCTGCATAAACAGCACTGCCTTACAGTTTTCTTTGACCTGGAAAAGGCATACGACACCACTTGGAGATTTGGCGTACTAAGAGATCTGGCGGATCTATAGATCCATGGAAAAATGCTCAAGTGTCTAGCCGACTTTCTGTCTGACCGAACATTTCAAGTCCGTCTAGGAACAGCGTTGTCACGCATATTCGTCCAGGAAAATGGTGTACCCCAGGGATGGTGTACCCCAGGGAGTACAACTCTGTTCGTGGTGAAAATGAACTCCGTGAATAAAATAAATCCACCTTCTCTCACGCATTCATTATACGTTGACGATCTCCAAATTGCGTGCCGAGGATCGAACATAGTAACCTGCGAACGACAAGTTCAAATTACATTAAATAAACTAACACAATGGGCCACCGAAAACGCTCAACGTTTCTCCACTGAAAAAGCTGTCGCTGCGGTCTTCTCCCAAAAAAGGGGCTTATATCCAGACCCTGTCCTGAAGATGCACCAATATGTTCTACCAGTTAAAAAAGAACACTAGTTTCTAGGCGTTATGTTTGATAAGAAGCTAAACTTTATAGCACACATAAACAGTGTGAAAATAAAAGCCAACAATGCACTGAACATACTTAGTCTTATCACGCAAACGCTGGGGCTCTGACCGGAAATGCCTCCTGCATATATACCGATCTTTGGTACACAGCAAAATAGACTACAGTTGTGTAGTCTATGGGTCAGCCAGACAGTCTTACCTCGCGCGACTAGATCCAGTACACAATCTACAGCTACGCTTAGCAACTGGTGCCTACAGAACTTCCCCTGTTCCTAGTCTATATGCGAAAACTAACGAGCCATCACAACACAACTCATGCTAACTTACGTTCTCAGAGTTCGATCCTCACCAGAACATATATGCTATGACATTGTCACATACTGTACCACACGAATACACTACACGAACAAACCACATACCATCAAACCTCTCATACTTCGATTTGAAGAAAAGTGTCACGAGTGAAGTATCCCAAAAGAAGCACTTCATGTTACAGAGAAGCCATCCAGATTAGCAGCCTGGTGCGACTTTACACGTTTTCTAGATTTTTCACTAACACACCTTAAGAAACAGGATACCCCACAGGAGCACATGATACAGGAGTTCCGCACAATACAAGAAACATATAGTACTTACGACGAGTTTTACACAGACGGTTCAAAGACACATGATTATGTGGGAAGCAGTGTCATATCAGGAACATGGCAACAGACTGTTAGACTCCCGCTATTCGTCTCTGTTTTCACAGCCGAATGTTATGCTCTGTGGATGGCAGTGCAAGATATTGTAAATGGAAAGCACAAGAAAGCAGTCATTTACACAGACTCCCTAAGTACTCTTAGAGCCCTTAACTTAAAATCGGAGCAAAAACCTCTCATCGACGACATCTTAGACACAGTATCACGCGTAAATCAAAACCACTCAATTCCTTTCTGTTGGGTCCCAAGTCATGTTGGGATCCCGGGAAACGAAAATGCGTATATGTGTGCTGCTAATGCGAAACACAAAACGGTATCTAAAATGAAGCTTCCTTTGAAGGATGGGCTTCGAGCTATATGTAGATCACTAAATAACAAATGGCAATGTCAGTGGAACATGAACAGTAATAACAAATGGCACATCATCAAACTGGTGCTAGGTGAATGAAAAACCTGCTGTCACCAAGAACGCTTAATGGAGGTAATTTTAGCCAGACTCCGAATAGGGCACACACACCTCACGCACAATTATCTACTCACAAAGGAAGCACAACCGGTACGTGATAAATGTCGATAACCACTATACATTCTAATTACATGCCCTCATATCGAAAGACAAAGACATTTCCACGATCTATACGATTCACATATTCACAATAGCCAATGTGTATTCACTACACCCCATTCTCATTTTGGGAGACGATTCCCTTGTCCCTTTTACAGATGTGAATTTTTTGGACGAAGTAGGCTCTTTGAACAGACTTTAGATAACGCAGGTTTTACTCTTTCTATCACTGACTTTAACACCCTGGCGCAGTAAAGACTAAGTCGCTGTTGCGCCAATAAACCCAATTTAACTAACTAACTAGCTTTCTTAACAAAACGTGGTTTTATTACACGACGCACAAAACTAGCTGGAGCGACAATACATTTCTCCGCAAAGTTCGCGAATTAATATCTCGAAACTGGTGTCATCCTGAGAATGCGTTCCAAGTGGAAACGCCTTGCGAACTCCACAGATAGAATTTGTAAATTACTATATGGGCCATAAGGTAATTAGTTAAAAACTTAAATATGTAATTTTTGTTAATTAGTCTATTTTACATTATTGAAAAAAATTATAATTCCTTGTTGTCATGGATAGAGGCATACTTATCGTCTAGGAGCCAATGTGTATCAATCGCAAACTCGTGTTCATGCCCGGCACCAGTGAAATCAGGTATTCCGCAAGGGTCGGTCCTTGGGCCATTATTCTTTTTTTATTATTCATCAATGATATTGACACGTATAAATGTTTATATTTCACCGGTGGCCGCTTTCCACGGGCTGACAAATGTTAAACGTTATCGCTTGGCGCAGCACGCGCCTGTATCGGAAGGTTCTAGAACGTTATCGGTGCTTCTTTCCGCTGCCTGTTTTCACCGACGCTTATGTTATCTGATTGTATGACCGACGCGAATTTTCTAGAACTTTCTGGAAGACACGCGGGCACCAGGGAATAGTCTGGAACATTCGATGACTCATGTATAAAAGCCGACGCGTTTCGCCGCTCGTCAGATTTCGACGACCGCCGACTGTGTTCGCCGCTTTCGTTGTGCTTCGAGTGTAGCTTTGTGGGCACAGGTTCGTCATACAGTTTTACGACTGCTTACTTCAGCGTCACCACTACGTGACAATATCGTAAAAGCAATACCTGTACAAATCAAGTTGTTCGCAGATGATTGCATTCTTTACCATGAGGTAAATAATCCTAATGACCAGAAATTAGGTAGTGCTCTAGACAAATTACATATATGGGGCGAAATATGGCAAATGAGCATCAATACAGAAAAAAACCGTTCGTATCACAATATCAAGAAAGATGGCGCCACTAAGTTTTCCGTATTCGAGTATCGGTCGCTGTCTTACTGCTGCAAGTTATAATAAATACCTAGGTGTAATGATCATTTCAGACCTATTTATTTATTTATTTAGAAAACACCTTACAGGCCCTGTCGGGCATTGAGTAAGGGGGGCAATGTAACAATGAACTGTTGAGTACAATGGAAAAAACTCAAAAATAAATCTACAACTGTACAGTGGCTGAACTAAAAAACAAAACAAAGCACCGAATGCCCAAGCATAACAGCAAATAGGAGATTAAGCAAAAAGCGCGCACACGTGTTCACGGAATTTTTTACGATCGGTTATCGAGACGATTTCATCGGGAAGACCATTCCAGTGAGATATGGCACGAGGTACAGCAGATAAATTGAAAGCAGCAGTTTTACCAAAAATGCGCTTGAAGCTAAGATGATTATGTAATCTTAAGGACGTACGGGCGGGGGTTTCGAGGGGTAATATGCATGGCTTATCGGAATGAACATATTTGTGAAGTAGACAGAGCAAAGCGATCTTGCGGCGGATGTCGAGGGGCTGTAAAGAAATATCGAGCTTAATCTGCGTTATACTGGAGGTCCGATTAAAATTCCGAGTGATATATCGGGCAGCCCTGTTCTGTATGCGTTCAACCATGGTTATTAAATACTCTTGGTATGGTGACCATATAGCAGATGCAAATTCTAATTGCGGGCGTACAAACGTCAGGTATGCTAACTTACGCACGTCAGCAGTTGAGTTTTGCAAGTTGCGCCTGAGAAAGCCAAGCGTTTTAGATGCAGTTGCGCAAATTGTAGTAATATGCGAAGACCAGGAAAGGTTACTAGTGAGGTTCACACCAAGATATTTGTAGGTAGTGGTACGTGACAAATTCGTGTTATTTAACCTATATGGGAATATGGAACTAGTGCGCTTGCGTGAGAACGATATAATATTACATTTGGAGGGGTTAAGAGACATTTTCCATATGTTACACCAGTCGGTAATACTGTGAAGGTCATGTTGCAAGGTGGTATGATCGTTAATGGAATTAATCGCTCGGTAAATAACGCAATCGTCGGCAAACAGTCGTATGCTAGAGGAAATGTTTGAAGGTAGATCGTTAATAAATATAAGGAAAAGCAGAGGCCCCAAGACACTCCCCTGTGGTACACCAGACGTGACATCCGTAATAGAAGAGGGACAATCGTTAACAACGGTAAATTGGCTACGAAGCGATAGGAAGTTTCTAAGCCAAGAAAGGGTTAGTGAGTCGATACCTAGATGAGATAATTTAGAAATGAGCCGGCAGTGAGCAACGCGATCAAATGCCTTTGAGAAGTCCAGAAAGATGGCGTCTATTTGTTGACTGTTGTTCATACTGAAGTGCAGATCGGTGGTGAATTCCAGTAACTGTGTTTCGCAAGATAGACCTTTCCTGAAGCCATGCTGTTTCTGGAAGAAAAAGTTATTTTTTTCTAGGTGCGAGTAAATGTGCGACGCGATTATGTGTTCAAGCAGTTTGCATGACACAGATGTTAGCGATATTGGGCGATAGTTTTCAGGCTTATGTTTATCTCCAGTTTTAAAAATAGGGACAACCTTCGCAATCTTCCAGTCAACGGGCAATACACCAGACGATAAGGACTGCTTGAAGATATGGTACAGAATGACACTTGAGATAGATACTGTGTTTTTTAATAGCTTAGTGTTAATATTGTCAATACCACAGGCAGATGTTTTTTTAAGTTTGTTAATGAGGCTAACAATGCCTTCAATTGAGATATTTATGGGTGCCATGAATGGGTAATCGAAATCCGGAACCACAGGAATATCGGAATGGTCTTCCCTTGTAAAAACAGAAGAAAAAAATGCATTGAATAGTGAAGAACATTCCCCGTCTGAAAGAGGTTGTTGGTTATCGTCTAGCAAGGAAATATCGGAACTGTGGTCGGGTGCTATCGTTTGCCAAAATTTTCGCGGATTAGTCTTCAGAAGAGAAGGTAAATCGTGAGCGAAGTACTTGTCTTTAGCAGTGCGTAAGGCAACAGTGTACTCACTAAGAAAAGTTTTGTACTTGCTCCACGAGGACTCGGTTGCACGGTTTATCGCACTGCGGTAGAGACGCTTTTTTTTATTACGAAGTGTTCGCAGTTTTTTATTGAACCATGGTTTGGTCTTGTCGTTGGCTGCCGAAACGTACGGAATATATCTGTCTGCAAGAGCGAGTAATTTGTCTTTGTAAAGTATCCAGTTTTCGTTAACGGAACGTTGGGGAAAAGACGGCAAAAATGAGTCATTGAGAAATAACTCAAGTTCGGTGTTGATCGCAACGTAGTTACCTTTGTTATAATCGCGAATCTTTTTATACTGAAATTCAGTAAATAACATGGGTACCCGAAGCGTTATCTGAAGCAGCTTAGTGGTCACTATAACCGTCAGAAATTAAGACGGGACACACGGTTTCAGGTGCAGTAGTTAGTGCCAAATCTAAAAGGTTATTCACTGGCGAAATGCGAAAACACCCGTGTACTTAGATTTAGGTGCACGTTAAAGAACCCCAGGTGGTCCAAATTTCCGGAGTCCCCCACTACGGCGTGCCTCATAATCAGAACTGGTTTTGGCACGTAAAACCCCATAATTAATTAATTATCACGGGTGGGTTGATTGATTACCTGAGAAAGATTTAAGTCCAGAGCTAATTCAATGAAATCGGTTGCGTGCTTGCACGAAGATGACAAGCACGGCCAATCGATTTGGGGGAAATTGAAATCGCCAAGCAGGTAAACGTAACTAGTAGGACATTTCTGCATGGCAGTAGTAATGCTTTCGCGTAGATCATCAACAAATGGAAGGGACATTTCAGGGGGGCGGTAACAGACACCAACTAATATGTTTCCGCAAGTGGTTTGACAGGCAGCCCAGATGATCTCAAGCGAGGATGAGGTGTCAACTGCATAAGACGAAATCCTTTTATTTATTGCAAGCAGGACACCACCTCCCCTTTTATCATTGCGATCATGCCGATAAATGTTGAATATGTCACTTTGTGTAAAAATTTCATCATCTGAAACATCGTGGTGCAACCATGTTTCCGTTAGAGCTAGAATGTCAGGATTGCTATCTTCTATATAAGAACAGAATATATCGCGCTTATTTAGTATGCTACGTATGTTAGTGTACGATAATGTGAGCAAGCGAGATGAGTCAGTAGAAAGGGGCAGTTTAGGAACTCGTGCACCCGTAGATTTATTTAGCTATCTGCTACATAGTACGACGGTGTCAGTATCAACATCGTACATGTATTCCTTGTTATTAATCCGCATTTTGTCAAGTGACAGTTTGCACGGTTTATCCTGTGCTCTTGCATATTCTAGCAGTTTTTTTCTTGCTAAGCGAGTGCTCTGCGCGAAATCCTCACGAATAGATAAGCGGGAGCCTTTTAGCTTCCTTGCAGAAGCCAGAATGTTCTGTTTGTCTTTAAATGTGACAATCTTAGCGATTATTGGCCTGCATTTGTCATGAGCGAATCGACCAATTCTGTGCACTCGTTCAAATTGGTCGCTTGATAAAGTAAGCTCCAACCTTTCAGCGCAGAGTTTGATGACTTTTTGCTCTGAAGTCGCCCAGTCTTCACCGGCCTCATCGCTGATGCCAAAAAACAGTAAATTTGATCTACGTAGCCTGTTTTCGGTGTCCTCGCACCTTGAAGTTATTGATTTTAACTGGCGTGAAAATGACTGGATGCTGTCAGGTGTTACTGCCCCAGATGTTTCACGTAAGCTAAGGGTGGACTCGAGAGTAGCGACTCTGTCCTTAAGGCATTTCACTTCAGCGTCTGTGGCGTCTTGCTTCTCTTTTATCCCCTTAAGTTCCACCAAAATTGCAGTTTGGCCTGCTTCTATCCTGCGTACAATGTCTAACACAGAATCTTCAGGTCCAGGATTAAGTTCGACGTCCCCCGACAGCATCAGTCGCAACGAGACACAGAAATAGGCATGAAGTCGCACAATGCAGCACAGCGCGCGCTTGACACTGTCACAGAGCTCAATTGGGCACGACACCGCTATTAGACAGCAATTATTACACTTAAAACCGCTGGAATTGTCCAGGTAACTAACCTGTAACAACAGAAGCGGTGAGCGTCCCATTGTCGTAGCGGTGTCGTGCCCAGCAGATAGCGGTTGTGGCGGGCTTTTATATCCCGCGCCGGATCCGATGTTCGTGCCGGTGCATTGCCCGCGTTGCCAGGTGGTGATTCCGTCGTCAGCCAAAGTTGGTGTGGCATACCACACAGGCGCCCCCATGGTCTGAGGTAGATCCATGATTCCGTCGTTGACAGGGTTCGTCCAAGAAGACCACGCATGCGCGTCCAAGATACGCGGCACACCCACGGAGCCATGTTCGAGAAGGGCGGTAGGACGGCAGGTCAGCCCGAACAGGAGGAACTGTAACAACAGAAGCGGTGAGCGTCCCATTGTCGTAGCGGTGTCGTGTCGTAGCGGTGTCGGTGTGTGGTCATTCCACCTCCGGTGGAATGACCACATCACTTTTATAGAAAAGAAAGTCATGGAAAAACTTGGTTCCCTAAGAAGTTCTCTACGCCAGGACGACTCAAGAAATAAAGTTATTGGATTATAAAACCTACATCCGTCCACTTTTTGAATATGCCTCCGTGGTTTGGGATCCGTACACTAAGAAAAATATTGATAAACTTGAGAACGTACAGAGAAAATCCGCGCGTTTTTTCTTTCGCTGGTACAGTCGCCATACTTCAGTTAGTGCTCTTCTTTAAACAGCGAACTTGAAATCCTTGCAACTACGACGACATCGCGAAAGATTAAAATCCATGTACTTGCTCTATCAGGATAAGCTTCGCATTGCCTCGAGTGCATACATATAAAAAGTTACGCGACGACCCACGCAGGCGTATCATTAAAAAAATTGAGGGAATTTTCTTGCAGGACTAACACCTACAAGCATTCTTTTTTTCCGCGAACTGTACGTGAGTGGAATGGTCTCCCGAGTGATGTTGTGGATGCAGCAACAGTGCCTTCTTTTTTAGCGCAGCTGAAACAATTGTAACAACATTTTTTTATCATCGTATCTGTTCTAATCCGTTTGCTGTTCTGACTTTGGCACATCTTTCAGTATATGTTATGCATTGTGTAATTTATTTGTATTCCTCTAAATATGTTCCCAATTGTGTGTTCAGTGTTTTTTTTTTTGTTCAACACTTTTGTTTGACATTACAGTGTGCTATAATGTATTTTGTTCAACCAGAGAGACATTGTCTCACTGCCCACCCCTGCATACTGCCTTATTCTAAGGCTAGCAGAAACCATGTAAATAAATGAATAACTAATATTTTTGGTGCAAGTAATGTGCACCTCTTCGAGTAGACCAGCTTATGAACTAGAATTGTGTTATCTGGAACAGGCAACGTTTAAAAAATGTTAAAGTGTTCGCTGAAACAAACTGTATGCTTGCTGGAAATGTGTCTCGTACAGAAGTTTAGTTCAGTGAATAAACGCAGTTGCCTCTTCGTTTGTTATCGACCTCTTATCGAAGTGCAGCTCGTTTTTTGCGCCTTCGCTCCCTAAAGTGCAATGCTAGTAAATTTTGCCATTCATAATCCATTTACCGTGACAAATTCATGGAAGGTCCATCCAACGTCCATCCACTTCTTGACACTGCCCCGTCGTGTTCTTTGCAGCTGACCCGGGGCCTGACCATTCTGGGCTACTACCTCATGTTGACCGCGCCGCGCTACGAGAACACGCGACTCCACAAGCAGGACGAAAAAGCGCTCATCAGTGAGTGCACACGTCATGGCGCGTGCGCGCCCTGCCCGCAGTCTGTCGTGCCGTATTTTCTTGACCTCGTTGCCGACGAGTGATATGCTCTGTCCTAAACAGTGCACAATACTGTAGACGTAAAATGCCGGGTGCATGTCATTGGCGCACTTTCATGAGTGGTTGGTTCTTAAATGGTAACGTTGGCAACAATCTGATGACGTGCCAGGGGCGGAAGAGCATCAGATTCCAAGTTACAGAATATGTCTGCAACACATATATAAGACCTGAATCACCAATGTACGTAGCACCTCCATCTCCGCTCCGAGGTGTGCAAAAAGTATTGTACCACAGGAATTTTATTTCAATTTCCAAGTAAGTGTCCTCTTCGCCTTTCCGGACTGTTGACGCATTTTTAATTGGAGATACTGTGTTGTCAGCGCTAATATATAGCAGGGTGTTGCAGGACATGATAAAAGGAAAAAATGAAAGGTGCATAGGGAAAAAAAGTCGCAGTCTCGCCCGAAAGGCGAGGCATTGTTTGCGATAGGAAATTAGTAGAGAGCTATACGAAGTAAGCATAGTAGTTTTATCGGTCATGGAAACGTCGAAACGTTCGCTTACTAACTAAATTAACAAACATGATGTCACACGTGCACAAGAAACATGAACACATCCCACTTGATGCAAGGATGCAAGGAAGTAAGGGAGCGCGGCACCAGAAGCGAGCGAATTGACCTTCGTGCGGCCTCTAGCTTCAACGAGAACTAAGCGGCGAAAACACAGCGCAGATGAAGCACTCAACGAACTCTGTCTGCATCGCTCAACCCCCCCCCCCCCCCCCCCCGTGCGTGGTGCGCGACAGCAGACGCTACCCGCTTTCCTCCCTTGCGCGCGCTAGATCGCGCGAACGCTTTCACTCGCACATACAGCATAAGGCGCGCGCCGCCGTTGTCGCCCTTGGATTTTACGCGGAACATCACGGCGATGCCGACGCCGACGGCCAAAGAGACGGCAGAAATGCGGCTGGAGTGCCAATATAGTTGCTATCACAATAATAAACACGTCATTTTGCTGGAGGATTACACATGCGTCAGTCCGGATGCACCTCATGGGATAAAATGAGCGTTTGCTCACAACATTGTTACTAAGGTTATTTCATTCATTGATAGTTCGCGGGAAGAGATATTTAAAACAATTGATTATTTGGGTTAGTGACAAAATTATATGAAAGTGCAACCTCCATGTATATTAATCTGTTGAGAAATTCAATATATTGGACGTGTTGAAGGGGTAATAACCATCCACTATTTCACACACAATAAACGAGTCGCCCAAATGTGAAATTTGAACGCGGCTCACGAGCGGCAAGTCCTCTCGGCGGCAAGCTTCTGCTTCGGCGGCACGCAATCCAGGCTCTTCTCGGCAACGGCGCTTAGCTTTTGCTTCGGCGGTGCGCACCTCTGGATTCTGGCGTCCGCGGCGCTGAGCCTCTGCTCGGGCAGCTCGTTTAGCAGCTGTGGCAAACGAAGCACTTCCACCGGTTGCGTCGGTCATTGTTCAGAAACAAAGCGTGAACACTTGAACGCGTGGCTCACGCGGAGCGCATTCCCTTGCGACGGCGGCGCAGGTGAAAGAGCGCATGTGCAGTGGGTCCGAAGCCTACTGCCGACGCTTTGTTATATTAGAGTGTACTAGATTGGAGGAGTATGTCCAGCGGACGCCTTGGCAAAGAACGAGGTTAAACCAGAAAACGCGGAAATTGTGGCGGTGCTGCCATCGCCTTATTCTGAATCTCTAGCCATGGGCTCCGGCACTTTCGGCAGTTTCGGCAGCGCTCATTGGCTGAGGCGAGCTCACAGGCTGATTAGCTGTCGTCTGCTCGATGCGCCGTCATTGTTGCATCGTTTGCAACCTTTGCGCCGCTGTTCTGTCGATTTTATTTACAAAAGATCGGTGGGGAATAACACCAGTGTTGCCGCCACCGAGTATCCACCTCTAAAAGGTCCATGCAGCTGCGGTAGGGTCTCCGACGCGACAAGCGTCCGGCCGGCGCGCGGGACAGCTCATTCGGGAGAAAGCGACGGTGGCGCCACCAAGTTTTCAATAAAAAAAAATCCTCAGTGCCTTCGTTGGACCCACTCCCGCAATCTAGTACACACTAGTTATATGGTATCGGTGGAGGTGCTCGCCACCTGCTTGAGTAATGACATCATCGGCGACCGGTTGACGGCGCAAACTACAGTGGCGCTATCTCGTGGGGGGTCGCCGCCGTGAAGCACGTCTCGTGCGGCCATGGAGGAAGAAAAAACTCCTCTGGGCGTGTCTACGTTAAACATGCGTAATTATTGTGACACTTGCTCCACGCAGCTCGGTGTCATTATCAGCGTTATGACACTTGACCCGGCAAGTACAAACGACAGCGCTGCGGCGACACGAACTGGTGGGGACGGCGGCGACAGTTGCATTGATAACGCAAGCAAAGTACTCCATGTTGCGGCGCCAGGGGCGCTGATGACGTTCAGAGCCGTCATTGCTCTGTAGCTCCTTGTCCACCCGTGTCGAATGAAGCATGATAAAAGGTCTCCGGCGGCGGAACGGACCGATCGAACGTACTGTGGCACGGCCGCGCGGACCGCATCTTGAAAGCGATCTGCGAAGCAGACAGAGAAAGCCCATTGCTGATAGCTTCGCACGCTGTGTCTCACCGCTTCGCGTTCAAGACAGACGCAAGGGCTGATATATAGAAAGCGATCCACGAAAGGGGCAGGGTGCAGCATGGGCTGAGACCTTCGTGAGCGCATTGTTCTCGCCGCTTTGTTAGCGCTGAAGTGACAGGCAGCGCGAAGGTAAAGTCGCTCACTGCTGTGGCACGGCCGCTGCATAAAAAAAAGGTGCGGCCTGCAGCGTGCATCGAAAACGATGTGATCCGCCGCGACGCCACACGTCGGGGGCTGTTGTCTGGCATCGGCATAGCAAATACGTCAGGAACGCGCTTGGAACGCCGTCGCGCGTGCAAGCCGATGCGTTCCATTGCCGATGACTAGCGCCGTTCGGCCCAGCCAAGCGGCCGACAATGCAAATACGGCTGTCACATTCGCTCCCATTGCAACGCGCCCGAGGCGGCAGGCCGCACCTTTTTTTTTTATCCAGCGGCCGTGGCTGTGGGCTGTATCTAGAAAGCAATCGTCTTACGGGAAGGACGAATGCAAGGACGGACGGACGGACGGACGGACGGACGGACGGACGGACGGACAGTTTTCTCGTTGGATAAGCACAGAAACGCTTACGCGTTTACAACTGAGAAGAGGTCCGACTCAGTCCGCGCGCTAGGAGACAAGTGTGGAAGCAGTCACGTGATATTTTACGCAATAGCGGCCATATTGTCGTGCACAATGGCGGCTTTCTTATGGTTATGTGTGCTCACACGTGTGTTGGTCCTTAAATTTCCAACTTTGACAAAGGCTTCAAGTGGGCAGGTTTGCGTTAGTCTCCGTGTTTAGTTGCGCTGTGTTAGCTAGACCGTGCTCTCTCGGCTGTTACTGTGGCCAGTGGAGGAACTAAAACGTGTGAAATGAACGCACGTGCAACGCTGTACACATTGTACAGTGCCACGGAAAGGACAATCTGCCCTTTTCGGCAGAACCATGCTCACGTGCCATCGCACACCCAAACCGCGGTTTCAGAATCGGTTCAGGGAGCGCCTGGCAAGTAAGTGACAGTCGTGCAGCATTCCTGCTTTTGACAGCGGACAATGCATTTGCATTTCCGGCACGCAGAACGTTGTTCAAGAATGCACAATCCTGGCTTCGGAACTTCGCGTTCAGTAACAACTTGCTTTTTTACGCATTAAAACACAACTTCCTCAAGTTTTGCTAGTTTCTCGTTGTACTCGTGATAGCACGAACTCGTTAGAGCAGAGCGCGTTCGAGGGTCATACATTACCTTTACAGGTGTACCTTAATGCACGTGCCGGTTGAGGTTCACGAGTAATATGTGCTACATTTTGCTGCCCTCGAGATCGGCATTTTCCCAAACAGCTCTACGTTTGCTTACCCACCTGTAGTGTTTTCTGACCGAGAAGCGCAGGGAAGTGACGGTTACGGAGGTGATGAGAGAGTGAGAAAGGCTCCCCAGGACGTGGAGCCAATATGTGGCCTGCAAATACGATTTATTTCGCTAACTGGCGGGGAAATTTTCTTGGTAACATTATTAATAGTGAAACAGACTGCCTAATGTGTGGGTATTAGGCCAGTCAGGTGCGTCATCTAGAGCTACCATACATATTTTTGTCTAAATATTGTAGTAATGCACCCGCCGGGGTGGCTCAGTCAGCTAAGGCATTGCGCTGCTGAGCACGAGGTAGCGGGATCGGATCCCGGCCGCGGCGGCCGCATTTCGATGGAGGCGAAATGCAAAAACGCCCGTGTGCTTGCGTTGTAGTGCACGTTAAAGAACCCCAGGTGGTCAAAATTAATCCGGAGCCCTCCAATACGGCGTGCCTCATAATGAGAACTGGTTTTGGCACGTAAAACCCCAGAAAGAAGAATTGTAGCAATGCGCATTTTTTGGGTAATTTGGCTCATGTATGAAATTATACATGTGCGAAGTGGTGGCGTGGAGCAGAGGTAGAACACCGGCTTCTAATCTGAAGGTAGTAAGTTCAAATCCTCCTCCAGTCCACTACAGTTTCAGGCATGAACTGGCGCCTAACAGCGGCAAAAAATATTTCCGAGAGCTAGTGGGGCTATACTAGTCCAGGACAACCACATTAGGAAGGCCCACTAAGCTTCAACAAAGTCACTCCCTCACCAAAACTCGAATTGGCCTCCCTGGTGCAGTATTCGCCACTGCCTCCCTCATGACTCCTACAATGAACCCATGGCACTCAGTTACCAGCGGCTGCGGAGCACCTGACCAAGGCGCCGGTCAGACCTGCGACGTGGTAGAGGGTGCTAAGAATCTCTGGGTCCAGACAGGTCGCCACTGGAATCTGAACCTGGGAACGTTCAACACGCGAACCCTCTCGATCGAGGCTAGTTTAGCAGGGCTATTTGAGGAATTATCAGGCATTGCCTGGAATATTACTAGCCTTAGTGAGGTTAGAAGAACTGGTGAGTTTATACAGCAGCTGACTTACGCCCACGGCCTCTGCTACAGAGGTCATCCATTTATGGAAAGTATCTTTTCTTTTCTTTTTTTTTTTGGGGGGGGGGGAACTAGTCCAGCTGTCTGTTTCAGCTTTTTCCCCGTACCTCGCCCATCAAGTTGATGGAAAAAAGAAAGGTTATTATTATTATTATTATTATTATTATTATTATTATTATTATTATTATTATTATTATTATTATTATTATTATTATTATTATTATTATTATTATTATTATTATTAAGATAATTCGGGGTAGGATTTCTAATCCATACAGACATAGCGGGAAACATTGATGAATTCTACAGCATTAATGAGAGGGTAGCAGTTTTCGTAATAAAGCTGAATAGGAGGCATAGAATGAAGGTAGTCCAACCCTATGCCCCAACCTCCAGTCACGATGATGAAGAAATAAACCAGTTTTATCAAGATGTTGAATTAGCAATGAGAAAGGTGCTAACTCAGTATGCTGTAGTGATGGGCGACTTCAATGCAAAAGCGGGGAAAAAGCAAGCTGGTGAGCAAGCAATTGGCAACTACGGCATCGATTCTAGGAACGCTAGAGGCGAGATGTTGGTGGAATTCGCAGAAAGGAATAGGTCCCGAATAATGAATACCTTCTTCAAGAAACGCAGCAACAGGAGGTGGACCTGGAAAAGCCCTAATGGAGAAACGAATTGAAATAGATTTCATACTCTCGGCCGATCCCAGCATAGTGCATGATGTAGAAGTGTTAGGTAGGGTAAACTGCAGTGACCATAGATTAGTGAGGTCTACGATTTCTTTCAATTTGAAGAGAGAAATTAGTCATGAAAAAACAGGCCAACCCAGACGCAGTAAGGGTAAATGCAGACCAATTCAGGCTGGTACTCGCAAACAAATATCCAGCTTTAGAAGAGGAAGATGAAGACAACATAAAGGTAATGAATGAAACCGTAACTAGGCTGATCTCAGAAGCAGCAATTGAAGTGGGAGGCTAAGGCACCAAGGTAACCAGTAGGTAAGCTCTCCCAAGAAAGGACCTAATAAAGAAACAACAAAACATGAAAGTGGCGAACTCGAGAGATCAGATACAATTCGCTAACTGTGAAAACTGATCAACAAGAAAGTAAGCGATATTAGAAATTATAACGTGGAAAAGATTGAGGAAGCAGTAAAATATGAACGCAGCAAGAAATCAGTGAGAATAAAACTTGGCATAGGCAAAGGCCAGATCTATGCACTGAAAGATAAGCAGGGTAATATCATCAGCAATTTCAATGACACAGTAAAAGCAGCAGAAGAATTCTATACTGACCTGTACAGTCCTCAGAACGGCCAAGCTACTTACATTCGAAGTAGTGATAAAAAGGGTACAGAGGCTCCTTATATAACTAGCGATGAAGTTAGAAGGGCATTGCAAGACATGACCAGGAAATATCCGCTGGAGAAGATGGAATAACAGTCGATTTAATGATGGAGGAGATATCAAGCTTGAAAAGCTGGTGGCCGTTTATACGCAATGCCTCACGACCTCAAGTGTACCAGAGAGCTGGAAGAACGCCAACGTTATACTAATCCATAAGAAGGGAGACATTAAAGAACTGAAGAATTATAGACCCGTTAGCTTGCTTTCCGTATTGTATAAAATATTCACCTAGATAATTTCCAATAGATTCAAGGCAACACTTGACCTCAATCTACCAAGAGAACAGGCTGGCTTCAGGAAGGGATATTATACGATAGATCATATCCATGTCAGCAATCAGGTTATCGAGAAATCTGCGGACTACAATCAACCTCTCTATATGGCTTTCATAAATTATGAAGACATTTGATTCAGTAGAGATACCAGCAGTCATAGAGGCATTGCGTAATGAAGGAGTACAGGAGCAATACGTGAATATCTTGGCAAATACCTACAAGGATTCCACAGCTACCTTGGTTCTCGAGAAGAAAATTAGAAAGTTACTTATCAAGAAAGGGGTTAGGAAGGGAGACAATCTCTCCAATGCTATTCCCTGCATGCTTTGAAGTATTCAAGCTCTTAGAGTGGGAAGGCTTAGTGAGGATGGAGGGATGGAAAAACTTTATTAAGCGAGCGAGTTTGGACCCTTCAAGGGCCCAGGGCCACCGCACAGCGTCACATTACGTCCAAGTGTCCAGGCCACGTAGGGCACTGGCACCCCGGTTCACGCTGCAAAGTTGGGTGTCCAGGTCCTGCGACGCAAGGAGGGCCTCCCATTCCTTCCTTGTTCCGATGGCGTGCTGTCCCTGCGGGGGAGGATCGGCAGGGCAGCCGAAGAGGTCTAAGGTGGCCTGCGACTCTCCACAGAGGGTGCACTCTGACGAAACGGGGCGGAAGTGGGATAGGAGCTGAGGGGTGGGAACAGTTCGGGTCTGGAGTCGCCTCCAGAGGATTTGTTGGGAGTAGGATAGTCGGAGATGGGGAGAAGGGTAGAGTCGACGGGCAAGGCGTGCGTGGTGGGTAATTTCGGAGAACGTGTGCGCCCGCTCCCTCGAGAAATCTCGGCTGGGGTCGCCATTTGCCCGCCTTACAAGTCCTCGGGCTGTGTTATCGGCGACCTCATTTCCGGGATTGCCAGCGTGAGCCGGCACCTACACGAGCTCAATACGTCTATCAGAAATTTGGACGCACATTCGCATTATTTGCCACGCTGGGGGATGGACGCGTCCGCAGGGAAAGTTAAGAATTGCTGTTTTAGAGTCGCTAACTATGTAAGCCACATTGGTTTGAGAGATTGCTAAGGCAATAGGAGCTTCCTCTGCTTCTTCCGGCGTACAGGGGGAGTCTATGAAGCGGATGTGTGTGTGTTTTGGGGGGGGGGGGGGGCTGCTGGATGATAAGCCACAGCTACAGAACGGTCTGGACCACACGCGGCGTCCGCCCATCGCACATCCTCTAAAGTGCCATATGCGTCATGGAGAGCTTTGGCTCGCGCGACGCGGCGGGATTGATGGTGCTCTGGATGGACCTTCTTAGGGAGGGGTGTGATGATAAGCGCGGCGCGCATGGCGCGAGGGAGAGATATTAAATCTACAACATGTGCGGGTATGCGAATTACGAGAGAGTCCAGTATATGCCGTCCTGTTTCTCTACCAGCCAGGCGAAAGTATTGTGCTTGTGGATTTGCGTCTATAAGTTCTTGTATCGTGTTGTGCATTCCTAATTTTAACAGCCTGTCCGTGCTTCTGTTCTTTGGTAGGTTGAGCACTGCTTTGGTAGCCATGTGGATTAAAGCGTTTATTTTATCTTTGTCCGCACTGGATAGGTTCAGGTAAGGAGATGCGTAGAGAATGCGACTGAGCACAAAGGCATTCAGCACCTTGAGATTGTCTGCTTCTTCTAAACCAGCTCGCGAGTTTGAAATCTTTCTAAGATGGATGACGGAGTAAGTGGACTATTTTAGTGATTTCAAGGCAAGATTGTTTTTTTCCCGTCTCCTGTAAGAACAGGCGAAAAAGGCGGAGTGTGGGTGTTTGTGGTATGGGAGTGTCATGCTGATAAATCACGATGGGGGCGATAGGGACACGCCGCGGCCGGAGTATGAGTAGTGCTGACTTTGTAGGGGAGCATTCAAGGCCAATGTTTGCTGCGTGGTTAGCCATAGCTGTGGCTGCTGCTTGAAGTGTCGATTCTATGTCGCCATCCGAGCCGAATGTGGTCCAAACCGTGACATCATCTGCATAAAGTGTGTGTTGCAAGTGTTGGATGCGGCTGAGATCCTTTGCCAGGGGAATGAGGGTAATATTGAACAGGAATGGGGATAACACCACTCCTTGCGGCGTGCCAATGTTACCAAGGGTGAATGAGGGCATCTGTATATCATCTACATGGAGGTAGGCATATAGATGATTTTGGGCATTAATGGGCTCATTGTGTTTGGGGATGAAAGTGATTTTTCCATGCTTCCATTCAGCAGGTAGCTCCCCCGTTTCCCAGCATTCATTGAAGTACTCGGTGAGAAGGCAAATTGAACGGTCATCTAAGTTTCTGAGCATGCCATTGGGGATTTGGTCATCTCCAGAGGGGGGGGGGGGGGGCGGTGCGCCCGTTTCGGCAGGCCCGAATATAGGTATAGATCATAGGTCCTATCTGCAGCTCTTGGATGCTTTTCAGGATGGCACTGTGCTTAACCTTGTCAAATGCTTTAGTGAGGTCTACTGCCAGGATTGCTCTGGTGTGGTGTAACATATAATTGAGAGAAATCTGTGGGACAGAAATCAGTGAGAGAAATTGAGAGAAATCAGTGAGAGAAACATGTAAAATCTGTAGCAGGGCGTCCTGTGCCGAGAGATTAGGTCGAAATCCTACCACGCTATGGGGATATAGTCCATGGGATTCCTTGTGTTTCGTGAGACGGGTGAGGATGACATGCTCAAAGAGGCACGAAGTCAGAGTGATGGGACGGCGAGTTTGGGCATTAATGGGCTCATTGTGCTTGGGGATGAAAATGACTTTTCCATGCTACCATTCAGCAGGTAGCTCCCCCGTTTCCCAGCATTCATTGAAGTACTCGGTGAGAACGCAAACAGAACGGTCATCTAAGTTTCTGAGCATGACATTGGGGATTTGGTCATCTCCAGGAGGTGAGTTTCGGAGCTTAATGAGGGCTGTTCTGACTTCAACTTCCATAATAGGGGCGTCGAGGGAGGGTTGATCGGGGCCTATGTAGTCGGGATATGATACTGCTTGACCCACAGTGGTATAGGTTGATTGATGTTCGCTTAACAGTGCTTACTGATTACAACGATTTTCTTCCAGAAAGTTCTAGACAATTCGTGTTGGTCATACAATCAGATAACATAAGCGTCGGTGAAAACAGGCAACGGAAAGAAGCATCGATAACGTTCTAGAAACTTCCTATACAGGCGCGTCCTGCGCCGAGCGATAACGTTGAACATTTGCTAGCCGGTGGAAAGCGGCCGCCGGTGAAAAATAAACATGTATACGTGTCAATACCCTCCCCTTAAAAAGCATCGTCCCGATGCTACAAACACGAAAGCGAAAACAAAGCCACGCGTCATAAACAAACAGAAAAAAAAACAATAACAAAGTACCAAAGTACCTAACGTCGTCAGCTGGCGTAGAAAGGCTTAAGACGCACCACATGGATCACTTCAGGTCGTGCCCGGCGCCGCTGTGATTGCGAAATGCCGTCTGGCACGACCTCATGTCCAGTGCGCCAATACGTCGGATTATCTTATATGGTCCGAAATAGCGACGCAACAGTTTCTCGCTAAGTCCTCGTCGGCGTATCGGAGTCCAGACCCAAACACGGTCGCCAGGCTGGTACTCGACGTAGCGTCGTCGAAGATTGTAGTGTCCGCTGTCGGTCCTCTGCTGGTTCTTGATGCGCAGGCGGGCGAGCTGTCGACCTTCTTCGGCACGCTGCAAATAAGTGGCAACGTCGAGATTTTCTTCGTCAGCGACGTCCGGTAGCATGGCGTCAAGCGTCGTTGCCGGGTTCCTTCCGTAGACCAGGTTGAACGGCGCCATGTGCGTCGTTTCTTGCACGGCCGTGTTGTATGCGAAGGTCACGTATGGAAGGATGGCATCCCACGTCTTGTGTTCGACGTCGGCGTACATTGCCAGCATGTCGGCGATGGTCTTATTTAGGTGCTGGGTGAGGCCATTCGTCTGCGGGTGGTAGGCGGTGGTGCGGCGATGGCTTGTCTGGCTGTATCGCAGGATGGCTTGAGTTAGTTCTGCCGTAAAGGCCGTGCCTCTGTCGGTGATGAGGACTTCTGGGGCACCGTGACGCAGGAGGATGTTATCAACGAAGAATCGCGCTACCTCGGCGGCACTGCCTTTGGGCAAGGCTTTTGTTTCGGCGTAGCGAGTCCGTAGCGACGACGATCCATTTATTCCCGGACGTCGACGTCGGAAAAAGCCCCAGTAAGTCCATCCCGATCTGCTGGAACGGTCGGCGAGGTGGCTCGATTGGCTGTAGAAGTCCGGCTGGCCTTGTCGGCGGTGTTTTGCGTCGCTGACAGTCTCGGCATGTCCTTACGTAATGGGCGACGTCGACAGAGAGGCGAGGCCAGTACTATTTTTCTTGTATCCTCGCGAAAGTGCGGGAAAAAGCGAGATGTCCAGCCGTTGGGTCGTCATGGAGAGCTTGCAGAACCTCTGGACGCAATGCTGAGGGTACCACGAGGAGGTAGTTGGCTCGGAGAGGCGAGAAGTTCTTTAGGAGAAGGTCATTTTGCAAGAAAACGACGCCAATCCTCTCCTGAACACCTTCGGCACAATGACGGTCTTGCCTTCCAGGTAGTCTATAAGGCTCCTTAGCTCCGGGTCGGCTCGCTGTTGTTCGGCGAATTCGTCGGCACTGATGGGTCCCAAGAAAGTGTCGTCATCCTGGTCGTCTCGTGGCGGCGGTTCGACGGGGGCGCGAGACAAGCAATCGGCGTCAGAGTGCTTTCGCCCGGACTTGTAAACGATGGTGATGTCGAATGCTTGAAGTCTCAGGCTCCATCGTGCGAGGCGACCTGAAGGATCCTTCAAATTAGCTAGCCAACACAAGGCGTGGTGGTCGCTCACAACTTTAAAGGGCCTGCCATAGAGGTAGGGGCGAAACTTTGATGTAGCCCAGATGATGGCGAGGCACTCCTTTTCTGTTGTGGAATAATTTGCTTCCGCCTTCGATAGCGACCGGCTAGCGTAACTTACAACGCTTTCTAGTCCGTCAGTCCTCTGCACAAGCACGGCGCCGAGTCCTACGCTGCTTGCGTCGGTGTGGACTTCGGTATCGGCGTTCTCGTCGAAATGCGCAAGTATTGGCGGCGATTGCAGGCGTCGCTTCAGTTCTTTGAATGCTTCGACTTGCGGCATCTCCCACTTGAACTCGACGTCGGCCTTCGTGAGATACGTCAGTGGCTCAGCGATCCGTGAAAAATTCTTGACGAAGCGCCTGTAATAGGCGCACAGTCCAAGAAATCTACGCACTGCCTTCTTGTCAGCGGGCAGAGGAAAGTTGGAGATGGCCGCAGTTTTCTGAGGGTCGGGGCGCACTCCAGACTTGTTGATGACGTGGCCCAAAAACAAGAGCTCCTCATATGCGAAGTGGCACTTTTCGGGCTTTAACGTGAGTCCGGAGGTTTTGATTGCTTGAAGAACTGTTTCAAGGCGCCGCAGGTGTTCTTCGAAGCTTGAGGCAAACACAACGACGTCGTCCAAATAGACGAGGCAAGTCTGCCACTTCAAGCCTGCCAGTACTGTATCCATGACGCGTTGGAAAGTCGCAGGTGCCGAGCAAAGATCAAACGGCTTGACCTTGAACTCGAACAGTCCGTCTGGTGTTATCAAGGCAGTCTTCTCCCGGTCCTTCTCGTCGACTTCGATTTGCCAGTAGCCGGTTTTGAGGTCCATCAACGAAAAATACTTTGCGTTGTAGAGTCGATCCAAGGCGTCGTCAATCCGTGGGAGGGGGTATACGTCCTTCTTCGTGATCTTGTTGAGGCGACGATAATCGACGCAGAAACGTAGGGTTCCATCCGTCTTCTTCACTAACACCACGGGTCCCCCGTGGTGCCCACGGACTCTTGGACGGCTGGATGATGTCGTCGCGTAGCATTTCGTCGACTTGTTGCCTTATGGCCTCCCTTTCGCGCGCCGAAACTCGGTACGGGCTCTGACACAGTGGGTGGACATTTTCGTCGGTTATGATGCGGTGCTTGGCGACAGGGGTTTGTCGAACTTGTGACGACGACGAGAACTAGTCCTTGTATTGTAGGAGGAGAGCTTTTAGCTGTTCTTTCTTATGCCTGAGAAGGTTCTGGTTGACATCGAAAGTTGGTTCAGATACTATAGTCGTCGTTGCAGGTGCACTGGAATCCGTGAAGGCGAAAGCACTGCTGGCTTGTACTATTTCGTCGATGTAGGCGACCGTGGTGCCTTTGTTAATGTGCTTGTATTCGGAGCTGAAGTTCGTGAGCATCACCCTTGCTTTCCCTGCACGTAGCTCAGCTATGCCTCTAGCGACGCAAATTTCACGGTCGAGCAGTAAGTGATGATCGCACTCTATGACGCCCTCCATGTCTGCAGGCACCTTGGTACCGACGGAAATCATTACGCTGGAGCGAGGCGGAGCGGTGACTTGTTCTTCAAGCACATTCAAGGCAAGGTAACTTATGCTTGTATCCGGTGGTATCGCGTTGTGCGTTGAAAGCGTTATCGACTTGGACCTTAAGTCGATGACTGCACCGTGTTGATTTAGAAAGTCCATGCCTAGGATGACATCCCTGGAGCAGTGCTGCAGGATTACCAAGCTCGCCGGGTAAGTGCGGTTGTTTACCGTGAATCGCGCTGTGCAGATTCCAGTCGGCGTTATTAGGTGGCCTCCCGCAGTCCGGATATCGGGTCCTTGCCAGGCTGTTTTCACCTTCTTCAACTTGGCGGCGAACGCGCCACTGAAGACGCAGTAGTCGCCTCCAGTGTACACGAGAGCGGTGACGTTATGGCCATTGATGAGCACGTCTAGATCGGTAGACCGGCGTCTGGCGTTGCTGTTAATTCGTGGCGTCGGATCACGGCTGCGTCGGCTTGCTCTGCTGCGGCTACGTCGCGTCGGAAGGTCTTCTTTCTGCGGCGAAGTGCTGTCAAGGTTGTTGCTAGGCGGCATGCTGATATCTCGTCGTGATGATTCGCGAATCGTCGTCGTAGTCGGCGGCGGAGGATCTTCGGCATTGCGTCGTACAGCAACCGCACCTCCATCGGTTGCTGCCTTTTGTTTCCCGGGTAAGGGCTCGGAGATCGGCCCCGGGTGGGACTGGTGTACTGACGGCGATGCGGCGAGATGTAGCGGCCCGGTGACGGCGAGCGTGAGGGTCGTCGTGGTTGCCACTGGGCTCCGGTGAGGTAGTCGGCGATGTCACGTGGTCGCTCGCCAAGCTGTGGACGCGGCGCGTTGACGGCGAACCCTCGTAGGCCCATCACGCGGTATGGGCATCGGCGGTAGACATGGCCGGCTTCCCCGCAGTGATAGCAGAGTGGGCGGTGGTCGGGGGCGCGCCAAATGTCTGTCTTTCATGGGTAGCTACGCTGGGCGACGGGCGGGCGTGCTGGCGGCGGCGGCGGTGGACGACGGAACTGCGGCGTTACGTGGCCCTGTCGCGAGCGCGGAGGGGGGCCTTGACGACGGGCGACGGCAGCGTAAGTCATCGCTTCCGGTTGGGGTTGAGGTGATTCGGGAAGTCCTAGCGATTCCTGGATTTCCTCCCGCACGATATCGGCGATGGAAGCAACTTGAGGCTGCGACGACGGTGGCAACTTCTGCAGCTCTTCGCGTACTATCGCCCTGATGGTGTCTCGTAGGTCGTGGGAGAGTCCTTGGACTTCGGCGTACTGTGGCGTCGAACGGCGATTTTATTGACGGTTGCGCATGTCCAGTGCTTTCTCGATCGTCGTAGCCTCCGAGAGAAAGTCTTGGACTGTCGTTGGTGGATTCCGCACAATTCCTGCGAATAGCTCCTGCTTAACTCCCCGCATGAGCATGCGAACTTTCTTGTCTTCTGGCCTATGTCTTCTGGCCTATGGCGTGCCGGAATAATCGAGTCATTTCTTCAGTGTACATACCGATGCTCACATTCGGGAGCTGTACACGGCTTTCCAGCAAGGTGCAGCTCTTTCTTTACGGACGACGCTAGTGAAGGTGTCCAGGAATGCAGCTCGCAAGAGGTCCCAGGTTGTTAGTGCACGCTCCCTATTCTCGAACCAGGTTCTGGCGCCGTCTTCAAGCGAGAAATAAACATGGCGCAGCTTGTCGTCGCAGTCCCACTTGTTGAACGTAGCGACCCGGTCGTATGCCTCCAGCCAGCTTTCGGGGTCTTCACATGGCGAACCGCGGAAAGTCGGCGGCTCCCTGGGTTGTTTCATCACGATTGCATATGTTGGCGCAGGGGCTGTCATGGTAGCAGCGGCCGACGTCGTGACTTTGGTCCTCTTGGTCTTCTCGGGAAGAAGCCCGTACTCCGGGGGTTGGTTTTGTAGCCTGAGGCTAGCTCGATGTTCCGGGACAACGTTGGTACTCTCTTCGAGGTTCGGGCTTGGATCACGGCTTTTCGGGGGCGTCCGCTGCATGGACACAAAAGCACCTCCACCAGATGTCACGTACTAGTGACGCTGAGTAAACAGTAGTAAAACTGTGTATGAGGAAACTGATTCTTTATTGGGCAAACCTGTGCCCACAAAAGCAACCTACACTCAAACACAACGAAAGCGGGGAACACAGTCGGCGGTCGTCGAAAATCTGATCAATGGCGAAACGCGTCGGCTTATATACCTGAGTCATCGAAGGTTGCAGATTAATCCCTGATGCCCGCAGGTCTTCCAGAAAGTTCTAGACAATTCGTGTTGGTCATACAATCAGATAACATAAGCGTCAGTGAAAACAGGCAACGGAAAGGAGCATCGATAACGTTCTAGAAACTTCCGATACAGGCGCGTCCTGCGCCGAGCGATAACGTTGAACATTTGTTAGCCGGTGGAAAGCGGCCGCCGGTGAAAGATAAACATGTATACGTGTCAATATCAGGGGGTGTGGAGGAAGCAGAGAGTAGCTGCTGCAGGAGGTCTCTTTTGCGGCGAAACCCCCAGCAGTTTCATTGTAGAATGCGTAATGGTAGATTATTTCCCGTCAGCAAGGCCATGCTGTTGGGTGGGTGGGCAAAGGATGGGTGTTTCTATGGGGTTGCCGGCTGGCGTATGTGAAGACATTCAAGCAATTATTTGTGGAATTTGTCGAAGAATGGCGGTGGTTACCTGACTAATAATCGTACCTGTAAGCTTAGTGATGGTGGCTTCAAAAATAATTTTGAGTTTGAGCCAGCATATTGGCTTCCAACTGTTGGGCAAAGTCTTTTAATTTGGAAGCTATGTCTGGAGTGTCGTCTTCGCGGCGCTTCTTTTGAGGAGGGGGTGTGGAGAGTTGGCGTGTTGGGAACGGAGGGGGTGGGAGGGTGGAAGGGATAGAGTTAACGGCTGCCCTGAGATGCCTTACCTCTTGCCGCAGGTGTGCTATTCCTTCCTCCTGCAGTGAGGTTGGGGGTGCATTGGTGGCTTTAGTCCAGGCTCGCTGACCATCTTGATGAGGCACTAGGGGTGGAAGTCCTTCGCCATGGGCACTGCTGTCTTGTATTTCGTCACTGCCGGTCCTCGAGGTTGGGGGGTCCTAGCTTTGCATGAGCCTGTACCGGTAAGGTGGTTCCCTCGACAAAGAATGCATTTTGGCTTGCAAGGGTCCTCTTGCGTTTCGTGCTTCTCGCCACACCATGGGCAAAGCCCAGTGTTTGGGAGAGAGCACACATCGTACCTGTGACCAGGTTTCTGACAGTTCGTACAGGCATCAGGGCTGCCCTTGTACTTTGTGCAGCGGTGTACCAAACACATATATTTAATGGTGTGTGGTACGGGACCAGATGCAAAAGTTATTAGAATGAATGCAGATTTCCCCATGCGTCGGGCCGCTATAATGTTGGTCTCCGGGTTGCGATGCTGCAAGTCATTTAAGATTTGTTCTAGTGTTTCATTCCAGAATGCTCGGGAAATCACACCTTTGACTGCCGCTGGAGGGGCCGCGATGTACGCGGCTACCGGGTATTTGTTCCCATCTATAGTAATTTACTGTATTTTCACCAAAGCGAGAGCTGTTACATCCGCTACCGTCGCCACCGTGAATGCATTGTTTGTGGGGTGAACTCTGATGTACAGTTCGCCCATCACTGAGCAGCTGGGTGCGGTGCGCAATGCCTGCAAGAGACTTGGAGCTGGAAGCTTCTCCAGGGAGAGCCCACCTTGCGGGCGACAAACAACCCGGATCGTTCCCACCGGCAACCCGGCGAGTCGTTTACTTCTTTTTACGACCGCACGCGTCGTGCGTAGCAGCTGTGGCGTCTTCTTAAACGCGGCTGGAATGGTGACAGACGCAGCGTTGGTCGGCGCACCGGCGTTACTGGCGTTTGGCTTAGCTTGAACCGAGGTCATTGAGTTGGGTTTGGGGGGCGAATTCAAACCCGGGGCCCGATTTCGATAAGCACGGAACACAGTTTGCCACTCACCAGGGTGATAGTCCTGCGGGGAAATGGTCACTTCTTCCACTAGCTCCTCCATGGTTGTTGGGAGTGAGGAACGCGGCGCGCCGGCGAGGCTCACCTCGATGAGGCGAGGCTTAGGGCAGCGGCGTGGCTGCCAGAGACATCTTCACCGGACAGTTCTCGGACATCACAGGGCATATCCATAAGATGGTAGCGGTTAGGGTCCGTGTACCTTCCTGTATCCGTTGAGTGCATTGGTAGGCCCTAGGAAGAATTTAGCTGGGCACAGGAACCAGAAATTGGCGGAGCCGATACGAACCGCGTCCGCTCACTCTAGCCTAGAGATGTGCAAAACGGCTCAGCTAACTGAAATGAACCGGTTCATTTGAACGGCTCACCGGTTCACTTAAATCGCTATTTAGTGATTATGTTTAAATATTTTAAAAGCATGAATTTTCAGTTCTAATGAAACTTTCTTTTCTCATATTGAGGATAAAATGCTTATAATACTGTAACAGGCACAATGCGACGTACTTTTCTCAGAAAGAAAAGTAACTTCATCGTCATTACAGGAGCTTTTCTGTTGTGGTGGTACTTTAAAATCAACTTTGGTCAAAATAAGAACACACAATTATTGTACATTATCTTTCAACCTTATTCATTTATTCTCATACGCACGCTCACTATAATATCAGTGAGCTGTAACGCCATGCAAAATGAATGTCGAAATCATTTCTTGAAGTACAATACAAAAATCATACTAAAGGTCCATAAAACTACCGCACGTACCTTTCGTTTTTTTTTCTCTTGAGCGCACGCGCGAAACTGATGATCATGCCACCATGCGCAAGGACAAAAAAAATAACTGAAGTTCTACTACAACCCAACAGATCATTCGCCTCGTTTTATTGACGTGCTAATGATACACGCTCAGAAAATGCAATGAACTGGATGCCATGGGCAACATTTTCATGACTGCACTAATTAGCACAAATGAAGACCAGGACGTAAACTGTACGTTCACCTGTTATCTTTAAATACATGGGAGACCATCTTGGAAATGTTGTTGCACCAGCGCACGATGTGTGATCGGTTAGAGTCGTGAGTCATCGTTCGAACAGCAACAGGCAACGAACGGTACCATCGTTTCTCAATTAAGGCTTCTTTACTTCTCCCTTCGGTGGCATCGGGACGCATAAAAAACCAAAGGGACTGCTGCGCACACCACACTGCGAGCGAGTACGAGTAGCGCGAGTCTGCCCACGCCGGCCAACACTCGACAGTTAGAAAACGAATCACTTACTGAACCATTCCCCCGCTCTTCAAAAGAGCGGCTCAAAAGATCCGGCTCGCTCCTAAGACGCATCTCTAGTTCCGCTCAGGAGCGAGCCGGATGCGCTCTTTTGAAGAGCGAGAGAACAGTGGTTCAGTAAGTGAGCGGCTATAGCCGCTCACTTACTTAAAGAGAGAGCAGGCTATACTTCGTATAGCCGGATACTTCGTATAGCCGGCTCTCTCTCGTTCTGAGAGCCGTGAGGAACCGTTCCTAGGGAGCGGTCAGGAGCGAGCCGGATTTTTTGAACCGCTCTTTTGAAGAGCGAGGGAACGGTGGTTCAGTAAGTGAGCGGCGGTTCTTTCGGAGAGAGGAAGCCGGCTCTCTATCGTTCTGTGAGCCGTGGCGAACGGTTACGTCTCTTCTGCTGGGTGCGACTTCCGCGCCATCTATTAGCAGTGCGAGAAAGCAACTGCCCTCCAGCCCTTCCTCGCAAGAGTCGCCTCCACCCCCTCGTCTTCGGCTTTCTTTTGAATCGCTCATTTTGAAGAACGACTGAGTCGTGGTTCAAGTGAGCGGCGGTTCTTTCGGAGAGAGAACCAGCTCCCTTTCTCCAAAAGAAGCGCCGCTCACTTTTACTGAACGACAGCTCACTCGCTCTTTAAAAAGAGCGGCTCAAAAGTTCCGGCTCGCTCCTGAGCGTCCCATCTCTACTCTAGCCCCCTAGTGGCCTCTCTTAGTGAGGATCAACGGCGAATATCTCAGCAACCTTCGGTCTGCAGTTGACATTGTCATATTCAGCAACAATGTGGATGATTTACAACTAATGATTGAGGACCTTAACCAAGAAAGTGTAAGAGTGGAGTTGAAGATAGCCTGGCAAGGGAACAAGAATTCAGGATCGCCAGTCAGCCTCTAGAGTCGGTAAATGAGTACGTTTACCTAGCTCAATTACTCACAGGGAACCCTGATCATGAGAAGGAAATTTACAGAAGAATAAAACTGGGTGGAGTGCATACGGCAGGCGTTACCAAATCCTGACTCGGAGCTTACCACGGTTTTTGAAAAGAAAAGTGTACAATCATATCATTCTACCAATGCTAACATATGGGGCAGAAACTTGGAGGTTAACAAAGAATCTCGAGAACAAGTTGAGGACCGCACAAAGAGCGATGGAACAAAAAATGGTAGGCCTAACGTTAAGAGACAGGATGAGATCGGTGTGGATCAGAGAGCAAACGGGGATAGCCGATATTCTAGTTGACATTAAGAGGAAAACATAGAGCTGGGCAGGCCATGTAATGCGTAGGAAGGATAATTGGTGGATCATTAGAGTTACAGAATGGATACCAAGAGAAGGGAAGTGCAGTCGAGGGCGGCAGAAAACTAGGTGGGGTGATGAAATTAGGAAATTTGCAGGCGCAAGTGGGAATCAGCTAGCGCAAGACAGGGCAATAGGAGATCGACGGGAGAGAGAGGCCTTCGTCCTGCAGTGAACGTAACGATAGGCTGATGAATGTATCGGGTGATATCGGCATGTACTACACGTGCCGATAAGTACAAGTTATATCAGTGTTGCCCTCTCCCGATCCAGGCATGTATATAAAGCCTTGCTCAATAAACATGACATGATTCTTCCCGTTACGCTCGGACTGTCAGGATGGCCCAACGGCGCCGAACGATACATGGTGTCAGAAGTGGGATATCAGCAAGAACTGGCAGCTATTCAAGCAGCGCTTCGAGTTGTTCTTGACTGCGTCGGAGCCCAGTGCGAAACCTCGAACGGAAGCAACAAAGACAGCGCTCCTCTTAAGCGCCGCAGATGAGGAAGCTATAGAGATCTTTAATACGTTCGACTACCAGCAAAATGAGGATAGCTGCGACTACAAAGCAGTCGTGCAGAAGTTCGATGCATATTTCGCAGGACAGAGTAACGAAGTGCATGAACGCTATGTATTTCGTTCAAGGATTCAGATGCCAGGAGAACCCTTTGAACATTTTGTAAGGGATCTGAGGATTCAGGCAGGAGCGTGCAACTTTGGCAGCCTTAAGGAGTCGATGATCAGGGACCAGATCGTGTACGGGACCATAGACAGCAACCTTCGAGAAAAGCTGTTAAGGGATAACAACTTAACCCTGCAAAAGGCAGAGCTGGCATGCAAAGTCGCGGAAGCAGCAGCAGCGCATGAAGAAATCTGGGCAAACGAGCATTAGCAAGTAGATCCGGTAGGTGTGGCTACCAATCGCAAAGCTTTTCCACCAAAAGAAGAACCCGCTTTTTCCAAGTGTCTGAAGTGTGGGCGCAGGCATGCACCACGAAGATGTGCGGGAAGTGTCATAGGCGTAACCATTTCGCCATGTGCTGCAAAGCCTCCACGGAAGTTCACGAGCTCCTAGGCTCCCAAGACAATTTTGACATTCTGGACGTGTCAAATCTAGGAAATAGTCGACGCGACTGGACGGTGCGAGTTCAAGTTAAGAACGTGCCAGTAGACCTAAAAGTCGACACTGGAGCACAAGCAAATTTGCTGCCTTTGGGCTGCTACCTCAAGATGCGTCCTAAACCGCCGCTGAATCCAAGTAGCGCGGTGTTGCGTTCGTATGGAGGAAGTGCAATTCAACAAATCGGGGTCATATGTACCGAAGTCACACTGAATGACTGGACCTCAGTACTCGATTTTTTCGTCGTCCGGAAGGGGCCCCCGTCAAGCGATTCTCGGACTTCAAGCATGCCAACTCATGGGACTTGTGCCGCATGTACACAGTGTATCCAAGAGCAGCCCTGAAGGCATCTTCAACGAATTTCGCCATGTGTTTACCGGAACCAGGTGTGTGCAACGAGTATACGAGATGGTGTTGCGTGATGGCACCGTTCCCGTCGTCCAGGCCGCAAGGCGTGTTCCAGTGGTCTTACAGGAACCCCTCAAGATGGAACTGGACCACATGCAACGTGCAGGCATTATCACGAAAGTGACTGAGCCAACAGACTAGGTGAGTCCTGTCGTTATTGTTCGAAAGAAGGACGGGGAAATCCGAGTGTGCATGGATCCACGAAACATAAATGAATGCCTAAAACGAGAGCATTACATAATGCCTCGCAGAGAAGATATAGAAGCAGATCTCGCCGGCGCGACAGTGTTTTCGCACCTGGATGCAATCTCTGGATTTCACCAGATCCCTCTAGATGAAGAAACCTCCAGAATTTGTACCTTCGCAAAACCTTTCGGCCGCTACCGGTTTATGCGTTTTCCTTTTGGTATAGCATCTGCTGCAGAGGTTTTCCAGAGAACGTTGGATGAAATGTTTGAAGAAATTCCCGGAGTCAGAGTGTACGTTGATGACGTGCTTATCTGGGGTGCATCCATAGAAGAGCATAACGAAAGCCTAAGGTCGGTACTACGAGCAGCTTAACGTGCGGGTCTAATATTCAACCCAGAAAAGTGCACGATTGCTATCGAAAAAATAGAATTTCTCGGGGACATAATTGACAAAAATGGCATCAGGCCAATCTTTGATAAATTGCGTGTTGCAAATACCAACACCGGTGGACAAGCTTGCGGTGCAAAGAATGTTGGGCGTCGCCAATTACTTCGGCAAGTTCTTGCCGTCGCTCGCTGAAAGAACACTACTGAGGGGTCTGATCAAAAAAGACCGCATTTTCGAATGCACAGCCAACCACGATCAAGAGTGGAAGCAGTTATGCGACAATTTGAGCAAAGCACCTTTGCTATCTATCTTTGATCCTCAGCGAAAGACTAAAGCGTCGTCCGACGCGTCGCGAAACGTGCTTGGATCTGCTTTGTTGCAATGCCACAATAACACGTGGAAACCCGTCGCGTACGCGTCACGAGCGCTCAACGAAACAGAGCAACGATATTCACAAATCGAAAAGGAAACATTAGCCTTGCTGTATGGCTGTGAAAGATTCCATCACTTCATCTACGGCCGCAAAGTAACTGCGGAGACAGATCATCGGCCCTTGATTGCCATCGCTCTAAAACCGATAGGCGATATGCCGCCAAGGCTACAGCGTTTTTTCCTACGTCTGCTACGTTATGACCTTGACTTGCAATTCATTCCAGGTAAGCAGCTTGTCCTCACCGACATGCTTTCGAGAGCCACAAGCAGGCAAGCGGGTGACACCAACAGCGACGACGTAGAAGTCCACGCAGTAAGTGTGATGTCTTCATTAGTGAGCGACCAGACTTGGAAGCGATTTGCAGCAGAAAGAGAAAGGGACGAACAGCTTAGGGAAGTACTGAAGAACCTAGAGTCCGGAGAGGATATCAAGGGTCAATGGAAGCCATTTCAAGTAGAACTATCCCAAGTTAAAGCAGTACTTTTGAAAGGCTATAAGGTGGTAATACCTGCTACTATGAGCCGTGAAATGCTAGAACGCATTCACCAAGGCCACCTAGGTGTCAACAAATGCAAAGCGAGGGCCAGGCAGCTTGTTTTTTTCTTTTTTTTTTGGCTTGGAATGAATCAAGATATAGAATCGTTCAACTATAAATGTGCAGCATGCCGAACTTACGCCTATAAACAGCCGACAGAGCCCCTTATGATGCGCCCGGTGCCACCCCAGCCATGGTACTGTGTAGGGGCGGACCTTTTCGAATACGGCGGTAGAGCATACTTGTGCGTTTACGACGCGCTTTTCAACTTTCCTGAGGTGGAGTTGCTCAAAGACACATCTTCGAGAACCGTCATAGAAGCAGCAAGTGCAATCTTCGCCAGGTACGGCGTACCAGTTGAACTTTGTACCGATAATGGCCCCCAGTTCACAAGTCATGACTTCGCGTCCTTTTCTCGATTATACGATTTCAAACACGTCACTTCAAGCCAGGGATACCCTCAGTCAAATGGTCTCGCGGAAAAAGGGGTGCAGGTTGTTAAGCGCATTCTAAAAAAACTACTGCCGCGAAACAAGACTTCTGGCTTGGACTGCTCGTTTACAGGACGACACCGATGGAGGGCGCCCCTTCACTTGCCGAGGTGTTGTAAGGAACGCGACTGCGAACGGCACTGCCGGATGTCCGGGCCATTCCAGAACTATAGGTCCGAAAACATCGCCAAAGTAGCACTTGGAAGAGGACACTAGTGCCACTGGGAACAGGTGACACCGTTCGGGTTAAAACAGGGTCATGAGCAACCAAAGCCCAAGTCCTCGAGCCGTGCAACACTCCCAGGTCATATCACGTGGTCACAGAGGAAGGAAGGGTGCTCCGCCGCCACCGCCAGCACCTACTGCCGACCGGCGAAACCTTCCGAAGGCGTACACGTTCCGACAGCGATGAGGACTTCGGCGAACAAAATCCTAATTATGCTAATTGCAGTGGTGGACCCACCTATCCACTGGCACCCAATGCGGCAAGCACCACAGCAGCATCGAGATGCTCGACAAGACGACGGCGTCCACCACAATGGTTGACCTATGACAGCAACTTTGTGCAGGTGTCGTGATCAGCCTCCAAGCTGCGTGCAATGAACGTTGCCGCTTCAGTACACTGTTCTATTTGTTAACCTTCTGATGGAAACTTTTAACTGTTCTGCTTTTGGTTTCTCAAACGAAAGAGGATGTATCAGGTGATATCGGCATGTACTACACGTGCCCATAAGTACAAGTTATATCAGTGTTGCCCTCTCCCGATCCAGGCATGTATATAAAGCCTTGCTCAATAAACATGTCATGATTGTTCCCGTTACGCTCGGACTGTCAGGATGGCCCAACGGCGCCGAACGATGCAATGATGATGATAAAATTATAGGCCAGCATAAAACAATTTAGCACGAGGAAGAATCAGAATCAGAGACAATCAGGCCACGATAACGAAGAACATTGTGCATGACTTTAACCCACTGGCATTGGCAGCCAAACGTATTAAATCGACTGGCTCGGTCATTGTTTTGTTTGATGGGCTCAAGGTACCCAATTATGTCAGATATGGGTCGACCCTTGTGAGGTGTTACCTGTATAGGAAGCAGTTTGATGTCTGCTATGCTTGCGGAAAGATTGGACATAGATCAGATGTATGTCCAACACCGGACGTGGTTCAGTGCAGAGGATGTGGAACTCAAAACCCGGAGGACAATCACACGTGTGTGCCTAACTGCAAATTCTGTGGAGGGGACCACCCAACTGGAGACAAGACCTGCCAAGAGCGGTACCAAATTCCATACGTGGTGCGAATTCGACGACGTGAACGCAACAGATCTGCATCGAGGGCGACATCAGCTGAGCGGCAATGGGATGCCCAAACGGGCGCCAAGGAGCGCTCACGCTCAAAGAGCCCCACACGGTCAAGACGCCGCTCGCCGTCGAAGGGCAGAAGCCGCTCCAGATCACGTGAAGTGCAGGTGCGCTTTGAAGGAGGAAAGCAGAAGCCTGGCGACAAGACGACATCTGGAACAGCCTGGGCCGACAAAGTGAAAGGTACTGTGAGGGCTGCAGAGAGCGGTGCGGGGCAGCCGGTCGGAGATAATGATGCCAGGATAGAACAGCTGATCAAAGAAGTAACATATCTGAGAAAGGCAAATGAAGAACTTACTAAGCAGGTTGTAGAACTTCGCAAGAACTCGCAGACTAGCTCCACAAAAGTAGCAATAGCCAAACCGGTGAATAATGACAACAGTCAGGAACAAGAAAATTCACCAGCTCCAAAGAAGCGGGCAATAAGCCCAGTAGAAACGACAGTGTGCTCTGCTTTGGAAGAGATTAAGGAGGCGATTAAACAACTTAGAGATGCCACAGATAGAACTACCTTCAAAGTTGATAAGTTATGGAAATGGAGAGTGACGACAGAAAAGAGGCTTTCAAAAGTAGAAGCGCAAGGCGAGGACGACGAATACCTACCCTCAGAAGCAGAGAGCGTCAGATCGCTCCCTGGTGCGTCGGGGAGTTCTACGAAGCGTACTCTAGCGGGTAGCAGTAAGGCGGGTTCTATAAGCAATGGCTAGCAGGGGGAGCTTTACCGTGTGGCAATGGAATTGCCGAGGATTTCATCATAAAAAAGCACCTCTCATGCAGTTGATAAAAACATCTCCAGATAAACCAAAAGTAATTATGCTGCAGGAAACCTTGGCGGATGAGATCAGCCTATCCGGATACAAAGCGACATGCAGGGGCAAAGAGCCGGGTAGGGGGCTAGCCACGCTCGTAGATAAGAAAATACCATTCATAGAACATGATTTGCGCCTTGGACTAAACAAATTAGAATACTTACTTGTGGAAATAATTTTGAAAAGGAATAGAGGCAAACCGCAAAGCCTCTTTTGTCTCAATGTTTACAGCAGCCCTAGCGACATGAAACAAAGTTTCAGGGCACTTCTTAATAAGACTATGGCTGTTACTAAGCACGCTCCACTCATTATTGCAGGGGATTTCAACGCCCCACATCAAACCTGGGGATATCGCTGGAATACTAAGAAAGGGGATGGACTCTGGCATCTAGCTACAGATCTTAATCTCTCCCTCATCACTGACCCAGCTTATCCCACTAGGTGTGGTACATCTACGTGCAGGGACTCCACCCCAGACCTTACTTTTGTATCAAATTTAGCGAACGCTGGCTGGAATAATTCCAATATTGATCTGGGTAGTGACCATTACATATTACAAATAGTATTGGAAACACCCAGTAATGAGATAAAGCACTTTAACTACATTGACTGGGATATTTTTCGGAAAGCAAGGAAAAGCAGAGCTGAGACAGAGACAGGACAAAAGAAAACACTCCAAACTTGGACCACTCAGCTCAGGGAAGATGTAAAGGCGGCAACGAAGGCTATTACTACTGAGGAGGATATCGAAATCATGGACAGTAGGCTGGCGCACTTGATTGAAGCCAAACAATCTATGTTAAAAAGATGGAAAACGCAACGGCTGAACAGGAGACTCAGGAAGCGTATAGCATTGTTGAATAGGGAGATTGAGGAACACGCCAGATATTTACAGCAACAACAATGGGATGAGCTGTGTAATACCATAGATGGTCGAATTAAACGAGGTGGAAATTGGAACTTACTTAGACATTTGCTTCATGAGAACGACACGAAATCTAATAGGAGAACAGCAGTAGCACGACTCGTCCATTGTGAGAATCAGGACACAACGGACGAGGCCATTCTTGATCGGCTCGCAGCTAAGTATTTACCACTTAAGGATAGCAATGAGAGTACAGACCAGCCTGAATATACAGGGGAATACTGTGAGCTTATGGATCAAGAGTTCACAGAAAGCGAAGTTCGCGCAGCCCTGTACGACCTCAACAGTAGATCCGCGGCTGGTCCAGATGGCATTTCCAATAGGCTTTTGAAAAATCTGGACGATGATTCTATAACGTATTTAACTGAGTATTTCAATGAACTCTGGAAAAACGGTGACTATCCGAAGGAATGGCGAATTGCTAACACAATTCTTATTCCGAAACCAGGCAAGCAACTCAATCTAGATAACCTAAGGCCCATATCGTTAACATCATGTCTGGGCAAAACCATGGAGCATGTCATACTTAATAGACTGACTAAGTATGTAGAGAACAGAAATGTTCTTCCGCATAACCTGATCGGTTTCCGTCCTGGACTTTCGACTCAAGATGCAATGCTTTTAATCAAACATCACCTTATTCTTGCTAGCCCGCTACATACGAGAGCTCTCCTAGGCCTAGATGTAGAAAAAGCCTTTGATCGCATCAAACACAAGGCTATATTGGATATCCTCTCGGAGATGGGATTGGGTAAGCGATTGCACAATATAGTCAAAGCCTTTCTCGGTTGCCGTTCTGCTTGTCTCAGGTTAGGCGAACTCCAATCGACAACCCTGGAACTTGGGAATCGTGGGACACCACAAGGGTCTGTCCTATCTCCCATGTTATTTAATTTGGCAATGTCAAAAGTGGCTCGAGGTCTCGCGCAGATTGAAGGCAGCGGGCAATCCTTTGCACTTTGCAATATATGCAGATGATGTAACAATCTGGAGTGCTGAAGGTAATATGGGACAAACAGAGACTAAACTACAGGAAATCATTTATGTGGTGGAAACCATACTTGAGGGTATGGGACTGAACTGCTCTGCTAAAAAATCAGAACTATTGGTACTACGGAGCAGTAAGCGTGGGCGCAAGCCGAACGGATATATCCCAGAGGAAGAACCCCGCATTGACATATACGCCAAGAATGGAGAGCCAATCAGGCAGGTGGAGACTATTAGGGTGCTAGGCCTTCTCCTGGAAGCGAATGGATCTAATCGCAGGATGATACAACATATCTCTAAGAAGTCTGAAGAAGTCATTAGACTTCTGCGTAGAATTACAAATAAGCATAAGGGGCTAGGAGAAGACAGTGCCATAAGATTGGTACATGCATTCGCATTTTGCCACTTCTCGTACGTGGCAGGTATGCTACAATGGACACAGGCTGATAAGAACAAGTTAAACGCTTTAATCAGACGACTTATAAAGGCTACACTAGGACTTCCCATCAGCACTGCCAATGATAGATTATTGCGCCTAGGGCTGCATAACACGCTAGAAGAGATAGCTGAGGCTCAACAGGTGGCCCACCAAGAGAGACTAATGAGGACACGACCTGGAAGGGCGCTACTTGAAGAAATAGGCGTAGAAAGTAACAACCAAACCAACAAAGGAGAATTATTAACAGAATTGCAAGCGGGACTACGAGAAAAAATTAAGACCACCCCGTTCCCTAGGAACATGCACCCGACACATAACCTCGAGAGACGGAAGGCAAGAGCCAAGGCACTCCTTCAAGACATAGATCAACATAAGCAGCAGGCGGTATTCGTTGACGCTGCCTGGGTTAAAAATAAGGATGCGTATACCTCCGTTGTTGTAGACACTCAAGGTAACATACGGGATGCCATCACCGTCTATACAAAGGACCCAACAATAGCAGAACAAGTAGCCATCGCCTTAGCCATCCGGGCAAATCGGTGGACACATATTTACAGTGACTCTAGAACAGCCATACGCAACTTTACTAACGGATATGTGACACGGATAGCAACCAAGTTACTAGACAAGGTCAACAGTGAGAGGATCGAAATTCGCTGGTTTCCTGCACATCTGGGGGTGGTGGACGGAACTCGGAGAAACCTCAATGAGGTGGCAAATGAAGCAGCACGAGGACTTTCTAGCCGTGCTCTTCAAGACCGAGCAGCTTACACTTCACATGGGGAACACAGGGATCGATTATTAACATATAACGAAATCACGAAACATTATTATTTAAGCAGACGGGAATACCCATTGCCACACGGTAAACTTTGCAGAGCCCAAGCGGTCACATTACGTTTGCTACAGACAAGGACATACCCAAGTCCATATTTTATTAACAAGATCTATCCGGAGAGGGAAATTCAAACCAATTGTAATAAATGCAATGGCATCATTACTCTTGACCATATGCTTTGGCAGTGCCCCGCGGCTTTCGCAGACTGTGACAAGGAAGAAGAATGGTGGCGGCAAATGCTACGAAGTGAATCACTCTCTGACCAATTACGGGCAGTCCAGAAGGCCCGGGATGTGGCTGAAGGGCTCGGCCTGACAGTCCCAACGTGGGAGCGGCCAGGGTTGACCTTCAGGACTCAATAAAGTTCTCCATACCATACCATACGAGGAAGAAAGCAGAAACTCACCAACGGATGTATAAACCGCCATGCCAATATCATTAAACGACGATGTCCGGAAGAGCTGAACAATGGCTTATTTTTAGAACACCGTAACTGTAAGCATGACACATCCTATCTCTGCCTCCTCGTATCTCCTAACCCACTTCCTCATCGTTCACCTTTGTCACTTGTTTGTCACCTTTGTCACTTGCTTTGCACCGTAACATCTTTCGAACTCATCAAACGGCTGATCCATGTTCGCACGTTAGCCGGGTCTACGCGCGTACTGTTCGGTACAGTGCGCCGGCTACCACAAAACTTTGCTTCCGTGAAGCTTCACTTACCGTGGGAACATCAGGGCGCAGTCAGTGTAACTAAATGCGGAGTCAAAAAAAAAAAACACCACGCAAGCAGTCCGTGCAGATGGTTAACCAGCGAAGCTGAAATGTGGGGCCCCGGTGTTTAGCAGTGGGTTAATCCCGACGCTGTATTGAAGCGTTCCTTAATTATTGGTTGCATGTTTGTATTTCTAGTGGAACGCAAGCACCAATGGTGGGCGGATGCTGCTAACCACGACGCCGAGCTAACTCGAGATATCGAACGCATGCGACAACGGCAAGCCGAGGAGGCGGCGTTGCGGGCAGAGTTTCGTCAACGTGACAATGGCGGGAACGCGTTTGCCGGGGCCAGCGCGCGCTTTCGGCGGCAGTTTCTCGAGCAGCACCTTGGCTTCGGCTGCGACGAAACGTCCACGCTTAAATCGCGAAGTGGAACGCAAGCGCTAATGGCAGGCGGACGCTGCTAAACACGACGCCGAGCTAACTCGAGATATCGAACGCATGCGACAACGGCGAGCCGAGGAGGCGGCGTTGCGGGCAGAGTTTCGTCAACGTGGCAATGGCGGGAACGCGTTTGCCGGGGCCAGCGCGCGCTTTCGGCGGGAGTTTCTCGAGCAGCACTTTGGCTTCGGCTGCGACGAAACGTCCACGTTGAAATCGGGAAGTGGAACGCAAGCGCTAATGGCAGGCGGACGCTGCTAAACACGACGCCGAGCTAACTCGAGATATCGAACGCATGCGACAACGCAAAGCCGAGGAGCCGGCGTGGCTGGCAGAGCAGGCACGACGGAGAGAACGACGTCACTAACGGCGCTGCCAATGGCGCGTGCGCCTGGGTGCGACGTAGAGAACGACATAACTGACGACGCAGCCAATGGAGACGTTTAGAGAAACATGGGACGAATGGTTTTTCGTTTCGCCTAGCCATACACAGCTTTCGCTGTAAAACGAGGCAATGCGCAGAGCTGCCGCCGACTCCGTTCGCCATGTTCGCAGCGAACGCGCGCGGTGTCCGTGACTGCAGCCGATGCCTCTGGCGACAGCTCGGCAGGTTTCGACCGCAGAACGGGACACTCATCCAGTAGCGTCGGAAGTCGCTGCTTCACAACGTTTCAAATGCAATGGTAAACTCGGCGGTAATGCAGTCCCATTCAACGTGAAAGCGGGGGAAGTGCGGATCAGTGATTCGCCGGTCTTTCTCGTGTGTTTTCTTTGTGTTTATCTTGTTTTATCATCTCTTGCGCTGCGCCGGTATCAGCCGGGCGTGTTAGAAGCGATATTAACGAATTTATGTTAATTCGAATAATTCATGAGTATTTCTGTATTTTATATTATTCTGAAACTAGTTCGTTAAGTTTTACCCGGTTTTGCGCTGCATTGCTCTGGGGGCATGTTTTGGCCCTGTTTACCGCTTGTGTTTTGTGAGCGTGACGACATGACAGATGACACATTAGACGCCGACAGCCCGGGCCCCTAAAGTACTCCGCACTTAAAATGACGTTATCTACTGCCTCCTTGCCGGCGCGCTGTGGGAGTGATGCGCGGCCAGCTGAAATGTGTTCAATAAAGCACGACGATTCCTCAAGCCACAGCGAGCATACGTGTTTGTGCACAAAAACTCCATAGGGACTGCAAATGGATCGGTGTGTCGTACGTGTCTCCAGTGTACTGTACCGTCGTCGTCGCCGTGAGGTTCCGTATAAAGTCCACTGGCGATAAAATCGTCACGGCACCCCGTATGATCTATGCGTGAGTGAAAGCGTGCGAGGGTAGCCGGCGATCGCGGCTCCGTCTCCTGCATGCAAGCGTACGAAGCGGAAAGGAAGAGCACTATCTCTCAATCGCGTGCAACGCTCCAGAGGGAGGGTAGGGAGGGGTGGGGGACGCGTTTTACTTCGCGCCGCCCGGCCCTTTCATTCAAAGAAATCACCGATTACTATAAGGAGGAGCACCGGCGTTACCCGGCCCCTTGTAAGGGACTGGATCGCGCTGACGAGCGCCTCCTCATCAAAATTTTTACCAACACTGTACTGTGCCCGGCGGTGCTGAAGCATTTCAACCCATCCTTTGACGGTGCGTGCCAGTTCTGTGGGGAGGTGGCTGACACCTTCCACATAGTATGGGCGTGTCATTCAAACCCATCCATCCCCCCCTACCCCAATCCCACCAGAGAGGACTGGGAGGCGGCCCTGCTCGGCTGTCAAGACCTCAAAACCCAAAAGGCCTTGGTTCAACGGACGCGGGCGGCGTTGCTTGCCAATGGGGCCCCGGAATAGGGGCTCCACCTAGTACTGTGAGGGGAGGAGGCCAATAGGGCCCTAACCCAATCACCTCTCTGGAACTAGTTCAATAAATGTTTTTAACACGAAAGTGTTTTATGCCGGGGTCCACCAAGACTTCACTGACGTATTTCCGTCACGGAAATACATCATAGAACATAATACAAAGAAAGAAACCAGAAGAAAAAGTTCCACAAACATGCAAAATTTGGAAATCGAACCCACGACCTCTCGGTCCGCGACGATAGATCGCCGAGCGTTTAACCCATTGCGCCACAAACGCATTTGCAGAGAGCTACACAGACGCGCCTTATATATCTAACACTCCTCCGTGTACCCGGCGCTCTTGCTCGGGGCGGTGCCGCCGCCTACGAGCAGAAAAGAGAAGTACTGCATTATGACACTAACGCGCACCGACAGTGAACGCTTCGGTGGTCTCAGCACTACGACGCCTCGATGCCAGCATTCGAAGGGACGCTGGCATCAAGAAGCACTACCAACGCCACCTAGGTGGCGTTCACCGTACTCAGCACAGCGGAGCGTGGCCTCCGCAATTAGCTCTGAAAATGTTTCTGAAGTTGATCGCGGAGGCTGCAATTACGACGCGCTGTACGCGCTGATTTGACTCGGTGACGATTCAGTTACGTGCTTTGTCTTGCGCGTTGTATTAGTGTGTCAGTTACGTGCTTCGTCTTTCGCGTTGTGCTAGCGTGTGCAGCGTAGTGCAGCTTCCATATGCACGACGGTTGCTCATGGTCATCGACGTTGGTAGTCGTGATGGAGGAGACGTGCCACCAGGCGTCAGCGTGGGTGCATCAACGCCTAAGGGCGCGTTAGCCACAAAACACCAATAGACATTATATATCAATGTGCAATAAACATTACACTACTTCTGTGAAGACACGTTTCACTTTCGTGTTCTATACCGATAAGAGGGATCAACCACATTTTTTCACCACCGCCCGAGCGACCGCGCTCGCCCGCCGGGCAAAGGCTCCGGAAGGAGGGGAGGGAGGGCGTAGGCAGCGTACTACGCACTTCTGCCAGGGCGGCTGTATCTTGAAAGCCATCTGCGACAGTGGCAGAGTTCTTCCTCCTTGCGCTATGTTTTAAGGATGAAGGTCGATTCGCTCGCTGCTGCTGCAGCGCTTACTCACCAAAGCGTTCTGACAGCGAGTTTCCGCGGTCATCGAGTGAGATACCTTCATGTTTTCTTGGGCGCGCGTGCCATCATGCTTGTTAATTTAGTCGGTATGCCTATGTTTACAAGTTTATACGGCCGATAAAACTACTATCCTTACTTCGTATAGCTGTAGACTAGTTTGCTGTCGCAATCGATGCTTCGCCTTTCGGGTGAAACGGCGACTTTTTTTTCGCATCGCCGCGCCTCTAGTTTGCAGGTGCGTCTGAGAGCCTCAGTAAGTTCAAGCAGAAAAAAACAAGGTAGAAGCGAGCGATAAAGGTAATATTTTTAAAGGACGCAAGAACTGGGTAGCGGCTGGTACCTGCAGTCGGTGAGAACAGTGCAGTTGGCTTGACCGATAAAGCATCGTCATTTTACTAAATGTCGACAGAAGCTGTGGATTTGATCTAACGATCGAATTTGCCAAGTTGATTATGAACTTCTTTTAACAGGACTTCGGCAACGGTAATGCGATGCACATCGCGATTAGATCCTTTGGCTTAGGATCGCTGCGGGGCGCGCGAGTCCGACAAGCCGGGTTTTGCGCATCCCAGCTTGGTTTTGCGTCGAAGGCGAGACAGAGAGAGAAAGAAATGATGCATAGAATGGCAGGGAGAGATAGTGGTTTATTTGAAGAAAACAGAGAGGTCGGCTTGGAGCGTTAGTTTGCTCTGGCCTGCTACTTTATACTGGGGAAGGGGGAGGATAAAAAGAGCGATGAATGATGGTATGATAAGGTGGTGCGTATATACATGTCCATCACGTTGAAGTCATACTAGAGTCGTGCATCAAGTCCAGTGGCTTGAAGGAAGGCTATAGTCGCTTCGATGACCACAGCTGCTGTTGGTGTCAGGCCAAGGACCTAATACAATCGCATCAGATATTGGTATTTTAGTCACTCGTTGAATAGTAGAAATGAAGCTCTGCCGTTCTCGCGCGTACGCTCGGCATGAGCAAAATATGTGCTTAAGTGTTTCTGGCACTGGGCAGTGATCGCAGTTGGGACCAGTGTCACTGCAGCTGATGATATGCGTATAACGCCTCGTGAGTGCAACACCAAGACGAATCTGGTGTAACATACTTGTTATGCTTCTCTTCAGTTTATGAGGCATGCGGAACTTCATTTCTGGGTCCCATTTGTGCAGTCGACTGTGTCGTCGATCAGAATTGGTTCAGTACTCAAGTGCAGAGTTCCCCATAACGCACCGAAGTGTCTGTTCATGAGAACGCAATGCTTACTTCTGGCGCATTATTGAATGGCAGGGAGTTTAACCAGATGTAGTTTCGGTCGGCTACCCTGCACGAGGGGAAGGGGGATAAAAATAGAAAGAGGGTCGAAGGGGGTGAGTAACAGAAACGAGAAATGTCAGCAGGATCTGCCGCACAAGATGGCGGAGTAGTTTGCCGAGCTTCACAAAAGGTGAAGTTTTTCCTTCCTTAGTGCGTGCGGCATTCCGCAATCCCCCTCATGCTTCCGCTGTATCCTCCTCTTCCGCTGTCCTCCTCGCGCTCTCGCGCTGTCTTTTATCCTCCGCTAGGCTTCGCTCATTTTTCATCCTTCGGTCATAAAGACATACAATAAACGTGGACATTCCCAGCGGTGATGATGATCATTTCTTGGCATCCCCTTTGAAACAGGGCAGTGAGAAATGGTCACTTAGCCTAGTTGAGTTACTCATGTGTGCTATACACGCTTTTTATTCTAGCGCTTTTGTATACATCTCTTTAATGTTTTTATTGGGATAGCAATTATATGGACACTTCAGGCGTGTTACTGCCGTCGGCGTCGCCGGGAGGTTCTGTATAAAGTCCAAGGGCGATAAAATCGTCGCCGCACGCCGTATGCTGCATGTGCAATTGAAAGCGTGCAAGGGTGAGCCGGCTATCGCAACTCAGTCTCGCGCACGAAAGGGAGAAAAGCACGGTGGAAGCAGGGCTCCGAGGGCAGGGGAGCGAGGGGGGCGGGGTGTTCTCCGCGGCGCGCCCCCGCCCGGGCCGCTTTGTCTTGAAAGCCATCTGCGACGGAGACAGTCCGCCACGCCCGGTGTTTTAGCTGCTTAATTCGCCTCGGCAGGAAGGTCAATTCGCTCGCTGCTGGTACCACGCTTCCTCATTCTAGCGCTATGGCAGCAAGTTTTCGTGGTGATCGTGTGAGATGTGTTCATGTTTGCTTCAGCGTGCGTGACATCATGTTTGCTAATTTAGTTAGTATGCCTATGTTGGTTTTCCATAACTTAACAAGTAATTTAACGCAATAACAGACACAGACACAAGAAGAAGAGACAAAGATAAGCGCTCGTCTTTGTCTCCCTTTCTTGTGTCTGTGTATATTGTTGCGCTAAATTACTTGTTCAGTTATGTAAACCAACTACCCCAACAATTAATTCTGTGAGGACGAAGATCGGCACGCTGAACAGCCCCGTTGCCATCGTGTGGCTCGTACCCAGTTCGCGCTCTGGCTACGCCCTACCTGCTGGTGCTGCGTTTCTCGCTGCCGCTCTACGACCCAAATAAACCCCCTTTACAATTGGTGGAAGTGCTGGGGTACGACCGGAAATCTGGAACTTCACAACCGGACACTACAGTCTGTCTTCATTATGCCGGAAGAAGGACCAGCACAACCACAACCCGCTGCCTCGGTGCCTACATTGGTCTGCCCTGGCCCGTTACGTCAACGCGACCCACTCATCTTCAGTGGTACAGAAGATCATGACGTAGAATACTGGCTCGCTGAATATGACCGGGTGAGCACTCACAACCACTGGGACGACACCCAAAAGCAGAATTACGTATTGTTTTACTTGAGCGGTGTCGCCAGCGTGTGGCACCGAAACCACGAACGTGATCTCACGACGTGGGCGGCCTTCAAAGCTAGCGTAACGGTGGTATTCGGGCGCCCCGCCGTTCGCAAGCTTCGCGCCGAGCAACGTTTGCGTGGTCGTGCACAACAGAGCGGGGAGACATTAACCAGTTACATAGCAGATGTTGTCGACCTCTGGAACCGCGTTGACGCCGCAATGGCTGATTCCGAGAAGATCAGGCACATCTTAAAGGGCATTGAAGACGACGCCTTCCAGATGCTGCTGGCGAAAAACCCGGCAACAGTGTCAGAACTCGTCAGTCTCTGCCAAAGCTTCGATGAACTACGCAAACAACGCGTAGCCACCCGCCAATCTCTTCCACAGGCCAGTTCAATGTCGAGCTTGGCTGTTGCCCCGGATAACACTTCGCTGTTAGTACAGATCAAGGAGGTCGTCCGTGAAGAAGTTGCCCGTCAGCTTTCGCTGATGCCGCTGACACACGGCCAGTCGAGTTCTTCATTGGCGCCCGCTCTGCAATATGTCATCAAGGAGCAGGTAGCCGACCACGTCCCGCCTTCGTTCCATCAGTCTCCGACTGTCGCTCCCCTGACGTACGACGCAGTGACGTACGTACGTCACTGCAAGACCTGCACTGCAGACATACGGTCCACTTCGCCTGCCTTCGCACCCGTCTGTATCCCCTCCCGCTCGACCAGTGGTACAGCGTGCACGACCTCAAGACCATTGGCGCACGGATGACAACCGTCCGATTTGTTTTTATTGTGGCCGTGCTGGACACGTGGCACGTCACTGTCGCCTGCTTGCACCGAACGCCTCCAACAATGTGCCTCCATATGCGCCACGTTTCCAACAACGGCGCAATTATTCGGACAGCTAGGATTCTCCTCCTGCCGCTGAGACCGCCTTCTCCACTCGCCGTTTACCATCTCCTCGCCGGCGCTCCGTTTCGACCATGCACCATCGGCGGAGCCCTCTGCCCAGGAAAACTAAATATCGCAGTTCAGGAGGCAAGAACTGCGGTGTCAGCAAAATGTATAAGGCCTCATAGTTCACCGAAAAACGTTATTGAAGTCGCAATAGAAGGAATATCGACGCTAGCCCTTGTCGACACCGGCGCTGCACTTTCAGCGATAGATGCCCGTCTTTGCCGCAAAATTGGGAAAGTGCATGACGACACCGCTTTCTGGATTATCCCTTTGGACGGCCAACGCGCAGCACGTCGAGCCATCCGGTGCTTGCACCGCTCGTGTCGTCATTCAGGAGGATCTCTATGTCATCGAATTCATCGTGTTGCCATCATGTTCTCACGACGTCATATTATGATGGGACTTTCTCGCCACACATCAGGCGATCATCGACTGCGCCCGCGCCGAAATTGAGCTGTTTCCGTTTTCGACAGATATTATTCGTGCCAACGAGGACTCTTGTCGTAAAATCACCCTTTCAGAAGATACCATTATACCTGCCTGGTCTTCTGCTCTTGTCAGTGTATCTTGTGCCTCTGTAGATGCCGGAACAGTACTCTTCACGCCCTCTGAACTTCTAGTTCGCCGCCGATCACAACCACTGCCGTTCGCTGTTCTCGAGTTCATCACTGGCGTCTCTCTGATGTGTGTCAAACCCGTCCGCCGAACCAATTACTTTACGCCGCCGTGAAAGCCTTGGGAGAGCAGAGCCATTGGCTTCACCTTCAATCTTTGGCATAATGGACGACTCCACTTATCTTGCCGCACTCGAAGAATCGCCTCCTCAGTCAGTGCCACGTTCTGTTACGCCGTCTATTGCGGGTGACCTTACGACGACGCAGCGAGCCGAACTTCTCCACTTGATCCAAGGCTTCTCTTCCTCTTTTGACTGTCAAGCAACGTCACTCAGCCGCACAACGACTGTTTCGCACATTATCGACACCGGAAGCTATGCACCCATTCGGCAGCGTCCGTACCGAGTATCGGCGAGCGAAAGACGCGTTATCGATGACCAGCTGAACGATATGCTCAAACCTGGTGTCAACCAGCCTTCTAGTAGTCCCTGGGCATCACCAGTCCTCCTAGTTAAGAAAAAAGATGGCACGATACGATTGTGCGCTGATTATCGAAGGCTTAACAAGATTACTCGAAAGGATGTATACCCGTTGCCACGTATAGACGACGCACTTGACTGTTTACAAGGAGCGGAGTTTTTTTCCTCCTTAGATCTGCGTTCTGGCTACTGGCGGGTGCCCATGGCTGACGCTGACTGTCCAAAAACTGCGTTTGTAACACCAGATGGCTTGCACCAACTCACTGTCATGCCGTTTGGTCTCTGCAACACACCCACCACCTTTGAACGCATGATGGACGGCATCCTGCGCGGCCTGAAGTGGCATACTTGTCTCTGCTACCTCGGTGACGTTGTCGTGTTTTCTCCTAATTTTCCGACCCATCTTCGCCGTTTACATCAAGTTTTGACCTGTCTCCGGAATGCTGGTCTCCAGCTTAACTTGAAGTAGTGCCTAGAAAACTGACTATATTAGGCCACGTTGTCTCCAAAGAAGGCATTCTTCCCGACCCTGCTAAACTTAGTGCCGTATCCGAATTCCCGAAGCCCACTAACTTGAAAGCACTACGCAGCTTCATTGGATTATGCTCCTATTTTCGACGATTCGTTCGCAATTTCGCTACTGTGATCGCACCCCTCAACCAACTTCTCCAAGGCGACAATGCACTTTCTAATTGGTCCGAAGCCTCTGAGGAAGCGTTTACCACTCTTCGCCGCCTACTTACGACTCCGCCAATCTTGCGCCATTTTGACCCAAGCGTACCTACAGAACTTCACACTGACGCCAGTGGTGCAGGCCTTTTGCTGGCACAACGTAAGAACAGTAATGCCGAATACGTGGTCGCTTATGCCAGTCGTGCCCTTACAAATCTGAGGTCAATTACACAGTCACCGAAAAAGAGTGCTTGGCCATCGTATGGGCACTTCAAAAATTTCGCCCATATCTCTACGGTCGACCCTTTGACGTGGTGACGGATCATCACGCTCTTTGCTGGTTATCTAACCTCAAAGACCCGTCGGGTTGCCTCGCTCGTTGGGCCGTCTGCCTCCAGGAATACGATATCCGTGTCGTCTATCGCTCTGGACGCAGACACTCTGACACCGATGCCCTCTCGCGCTTCCCAGTTACTTCAGACGCCAGTACTCCTACCGACAGTCATGATCTCTCCCCACTTGACATCATGGACATGGCCTCGGAGCAACGAAAAGACCCATGGATCGTCACGATATTCGATATTTTGTCCAACCCTCCGGCGGCTTCGGCAACTCGAGCGTTACGCCGACAGGCCCAGCATTTCGCCATCCGCGACGGACTTTTATACCGCCGCAACTACCACAATGACGGCCGCACATGGCTCTTAGTCGTGCTCCGCCACCTTCGAAACGATTTATGCTCCGCTTTTCACTCTGACCTCCAGTGTGGTCATGGCGGAGTGTCGAAGACCTACACACGGCTTCGCTTACGCTACTATTGGCGCGGCATGTACACCTTCATCCGCAAATACGTACGCTCCTGCATTGCCTGCCAGCGACGCAAATGTGTCTCGCACCTCTCCACCGCACCTCTCCAGCCACTTCCCTGCCCAGCCTGTTAATTGTCATCACCCATTTGACCGTGTCGGCATTGATTTCTACGGGCCTCTTCCATCTACTGGCGCTGGCAACCGATGGATTGTCGTCGCCGTAGATCATTTGACAAGATATGCTGAAACCGCCGCCTTACCTACCGCATCAGCAAAAGACGTCGCCTCTTTCATTCTACACAACTTTGTTCTCCGCCATGGCGCACCTCGTGAACTGCTGAGCGATCGGGGTCGCATATTCCTCTCGGACGTGCTGCAGTCACTCCTATCGCAATGCCAAATTATTCACCGCACAACTACCGCTTATCACCCACAGACGAATGGCTTAACTGAACGATTCAACAGAACTCTTGGTGACATGCTATCAATGTATGTGGCGTCAGACCATTCCAACTGGGATGCTGTACTTCCCTTTGTCACATACGCATATAACACTGCCTCCCAAGCCACTACCGGGTTCTCACCATTCTTTCTGCTTTACGGCCGCCAGCTCTCCAGCACCATTGATACGGTTCTCCCGTACCGGCCGGACCCTGCCGACTGCTCACCTGTTGCTACGGACGCTCAGCACGCCGAGAAATGCCGACAACTTGCCCGTTCGTTGACGTCTGCTCAACAGTGTCGCCAAAAACAACTCATGACTTCAAACCATCTCCGAACCCTTTCGCCATCGACTCCCTCGTGTGGCTTTGGGTCCCGCCTATTGCTGCTCCTGGGCTTTCGTCCAAGCACCTTCCCAAGTACCACGGGCCCTACCGCGTGGTTGCGCAAACATCACCAGTTAATTACGTGGTTGCACCCGTATCGCGATCTTCTGATCTCCGTCGTCGCGGGCGAGAGACTGATAGACATTGACCGGCTCAAGCCGTACTACGATCCACTGCACTCTCCCTAGGTTGCCAGGATGGCTACTCTTCCATACCGGGGGGTGATTGTGAGAAAGAAGATCGGCACGCTGAACAGCCCCGTTGCCATCGTGTGGCTCGTACCGAGTTCGCTCTCTGGCTACGCCCTACCTGCTGGTGCTGCGTTTCTCGCTGCCGCTCTACGACCCAAATAAACCCCCTTTACAATTCTTCTAGAATGCCTATGTTTACAAGATTATACGGCCAATAAAAGTACCATCTTTACTTCATATAGCTTTCCACTAATTACCCACTGAACACAAGACGTTTTGTAGCCGTCTTGGACCAGCCAAAATGAACTAGAACGTCTACAACTATTCAAGACGGCTACAAGACGTCTTTATATGTACTTTATGAAGACGTCTTGCGAAGGATGGCTTGAAGGCGTCTTGTTAAGTTGTTTTAAGCTATCATCTTGCTAAGACGGCTAGAAAACGTTTTGTAAAAACGTCTGGAAGATATCTGTGCGGATCCTTATCCAGATATATGTATAAAATGTGCATTTCAGTTCTTTCCGCAGCTTTATACGGTTGTTAGATATCTAGCACCCATACTGGTCACACAGCCGGTACTTAAAAACGTGCACATGCACTGCCTTTCTTTTGGTCTGTCATTTTACCATCCTGTAAGGTGTACATTTACATTAGCTGCACATGTGTCGTTGCACTGTAGGTCCAGTCGTAGCGTCTATACGTATTCCATGAAGAAAAAAAACATCATGCAAACGTAAAAAAAATATGCTAGATTCAAGGCAGCATACATGCAAGACCCAAGGCCTTTAACCACGTTAATTGAGAAAACAGAAAAAGTGAAAAATAAATCCAACGGTTGTAGTGCCTAAACTATCAAGCATACCGTAGGTGGAGACTCCGGATTAATTCTGACCACCTGGGATCTTTAAGATACACATCAATCTAAGTACACGATCGTTGTTGGGTTTCGATCCTATCGTACCCGCGATCTCGAGCTCAGGAGCGCGATGCTATAGCCACTTAGCTACCGTGGCGGGTAACGGAAAACGTGTGCCTACGCTGAGCAGCTACGCAAATTTAGTGTGAGCGTTAATTTCAGATAGATGAATAGGTGAGTCCGATTATATATTTTTGTGGCAGAAGATCGCTCGAGTTATTACCTGCGCGGTTTTCTGCAGGCGGTCGCAATCGGCGTTTTTCGCACGATGCTAGTTCAACCTCCACGCCAGCGCGTTATTTGACAGTTTTTCGCTCCTACCGAAATCTGCACATTGAGCTGCATCACAATTCCGCTGTCAGCTGTTCAATCATGTAGTAAAAACTATAGTATCGCAAGTTCATCAATTCCTTATAACGCTTTTCACCGTGGTGTACTCCGAAGTTGTGAGACTGAATCGTTCATTTCATCGCTCTTTCAAATTAAATACCTATATACGCTCAAAAGCTATAGCTAAAATTGGCGGTATAAATAATTATGTGTACTTTGGGGGGAGAGCAGTATAGCATGACATTTCACCTAGACGTGTTTCTTTTGCCCAATTATTTGCAACCACAGCACGGCGATTTTAGAAGTGCACCACATATTATAGTAAGCGTTCCAGGAATTTTAATACTGCAAAGTTTATTTGCGACCTCTTTGAAATGTTTTGAATGACCCTACTTTGTATATTTACTTGGAATATTTGTCACATACATAGAAGCGCTAAGTTAACCAATTGGTAACAATATGTAACAAGACCGATATTGCAGTTACCAGGCCCGAGCACGGTTGGTCCGCAGCTCATGATCAGTGCAGCCATATACAGCCGATGCGTGGCGGGGGTATTATGCAAGCGTCTACCAAGATCGGAGCGCTTAAAGCGGGCAAGCTGGCTTTAGCAATAAGTTTGCAGTCCACGTGTACTTATCACAACGCTTACAAGGACATTGCAAAAAAAGGCACATTCGATAATTAGCGGTATCTTTCAGAGCCGCGTATACTGCATCTATTTTGTCTGCTTTGGACGTGTTATTAGGTGCAAATTACAAAATTGCGATATCGTTTAGTATTGCTATGTCGCAGAGTTGTAAACGTGATGCTTTCCAATTTTCGAGACTCTTTCGAAAGACAGCGCCGACATTAAATCAACATCTGCTTCCAGCCCATACTTTATTTTACATTTTATTTTAAATGCTAGAAACGTCATCGAAATCGGTGTAGCGATTGCCGAGAATGTCGATTTCACCATTCCTAAGTATCCGGAGCTAACGCTGCAAGCATTCCGCATTTCAGTGCAGGCGCTCTGCTCGAGCGCGTTTCCGGAGTTTCCTTTCTCCGTGCAAACGAAAGGCTAACGGCGCCGCGACTGGCAGACATGGAAGGAGGAAGAGATTGGAATTTTCTACCTCCCCCATGCCCGGCGGCCTTGGCTGCATAGCGCCTCTTCCTCTTCACAACCACTCTCTCTAGACGCCTCCAACTATCACGTGACGAAAGCCATGAGAGAGGGCGTTGGTTTGGTCGCGCGAGCTCAACCTCCCTTTGCCGTTCTCTCTCGCGACCTGCCCTCTCAATCTTTTCCGTTTCACATCTTTCACGGCCGGTTGTTCGGGCAAGTCGGTTCGCGCGTTTGTTTTCGACTTTGAAAACTGGCAGAGCGTGTTCTCCATTTTGTGTCTTCGATGCGTTAACCAAGAACCCTTGCTGACCCTCGGAGTACGCGGCGTGGCTTCTTTGACTCGGAAAGCGGATCCTGCCTCGTCGATACGGACAAAAAAAAAAAAAGTGAGTACCGCACGAAAGTGCCTTATTTCTGAGAATTGTTACCCCCAAATGCCCTTTGTATGGGCATGTCACGTTTGCGCGACGCGCTCGAAAAGTATACTGTGAGCTTGTCGCCGTCTTAAATTAAGCGTTGATACATGTTTGTCACAGATAAAATAATGCTTGCTTTTTCCACATTGTGAATAACTATTTTATGACGCGTTTTCGTGTTTTTCTCGATGATCCTTATAACGTGCGAGATGTAGCGCTGCACTGACAAATTTAATTCCTTATTATATTGCAGTCATCCATAATAGTCCGTGGAATGCGTTCGGGACAGTTAGTGACCCTGTGGGGGTGAAATGCTAAAACACCCGTGTACTTAGATTTAGGTACACGCTAAGTAATCCCAGGTGGTCCAAATTATTCCGGAATCCCTCACTTTGGCGTGCCTCATAATGCAGATAGTGGTTTTGGCGCGTATAAGCCCCATAATTTTTGAACGTTAAGGAGAGTTAATTACTCTTGACAGGCTTATCACAGCTGCTGCTGTACGCATGCCGAAACTTTAGGGCTTCAACTAGTGTCGCTCGTTTGGCGATACACAACTACGCTGCTTGCTCTTCCATGCAGTGGCCCACCATTCCCGCATTAATATTGTTAGCGATCACGAACGTGATCAGGCAAACTTGCGTAGCCGACATGATTTGTTTGGCATGTTTATTGTTATTCAATTCCTGGTTGACGCGGTAGCGTCGTTCAAAAATATTTTGCCTCGAATCTTGATCCCCATTGTTCTCGCGTAAAATCGCGCGCTTGCTGTTGCGTGTTACTGCGCTTGCTTGCAACGTGTTGTGTTTCAACTCGCATTGTACTGGTTGCGTGTGACTCACCTGTTTTATTCTTTTCATTTGCGTTTAGTGACGGTGATGTAACTGTGTACTGCGCATTTGGTCGAGCTACACTCACCCACGCTTCGAATCTATTGATTGCTGGTAGGCATTTCTAAAATATTGCGATCTTTGTGGGTGCCTGCCCATGGATGGAGACTCGGGAACACGCCGCTTTGCGCATAATTTTCTTTCGCGCTATCAATTTAACCCATAAATTGTGCATGGCTTAAATTCGCAGCGGCGTTCCTACCGCAAGTCATAATCTGAATATGCTAAATCTCGCGGGCTGAAAACGAAACGTTAGGTGAACTCGTAACTAAAATTCATGAAAATCTCGGGCCTTACATGCCGGAAGCTTGATATGATTATGAAGCACGCCTTAGTAGGGGACTTCGGATGAGTTTTTACCACCTGTGGCTCTCTAGCGTGCACCCAATGCACAGCACACGTACATTTTTGCATTTCGCCCCATTCTAATGCGGCCGCCGCAGACGGGATTTGCGCACCTTCAGCATGCCCCATATCTTGTTTCCTTGTTTGTTTCTCTGGTTAAAGAAATATCGCCAGGCCATCTACGCGTTTCCACGCTGTTGTGTTCTTCTTTCGGGAGTTTTACGAGCCAAAACGATTTAGCCGACTAAGCCACCGCGGCGGGTCACGCTGTTGTGAATTGTTGCTTTGTTTGTTGTTTACCCGTTATTTTATCAGAGCTTTATGGGATCGCTGAACGCACTTCTCTGGAAGGGAAGGGAAATTGAAATTTTAGTGTTGTTACGAACGTTTAGCATAGCGCTATATATCGCTCTATACCGTTGCCGCGACGTTCTCAGGCACAAGTCTGGTTGGCGCATGCTCGCTAAGCTGCGCCAGTTGTACGCGTGGCGTGCTTTTTAGGCAATGCAAGCAAACCAACCGGTAGCTGGTGGACACGGTAGCGGCAATACTAGAACGGCATATGGTAAATGCTTGTTCATTTAATGTTCCAGTGGGAACCCGTGAGGTAACTGGATAATTAAATAAATTGAGGTATATGTACCTACTCGCCCGTAGCGTCAACCGTTGAGCAAAATCAGACACTTGCAGCGTTCTGTCAGCAAGCTGAAGCGCTGGAAAACAGAACGATGCATGAGAGAGTGGTTTCCTGTGATCCACATAACGATGAGCTTGTGTTATCGCAAGACTAATTATTTGCAACGCTGAAAAGGTCATTTCTTATTCCTCTTGTGCCCTAGACATGCGGAAATATAGTCTACAAGTGCCTTATTGTTCCAGAGCGGATTATGTGTCCATATACGTGGTGTCTTTTTTTTAGCTGTACCATTTTTTTTAAATTGCCTGTGGCAGATAGCACAATTATAAATCTTGATCAAAATTACTCGATAAGGCGGCCATTACGTTACGAGAAACCAATATGCTTTCCGAATAATTTACTTAATTGCGCTAATAAACAAACTACTTTGCAGCACATATTTTAATCGACAAATTGTTGCTAGTGGGTATGCAATGCATATCGACTTAGACCGAGATTTGAGGACTACGCTAGTTTCAATATGATAATTTTGAATGTGTCCACCTAAATGCATTGGCGTTCCAGTTAGTGTGTGCTTCGATGTATGAAACAGTGTTTTCTCAAAAATTAAGGTAAAAAACTGCATTTTTACTGCAAGTTTGATACCGCATATCTCGAAACCGCTGCCATCCTCAGAATTTGTTCCAAGTCGATATGCCTGGCATAATCACTAGCTACAATTAAAATATGTGCAATGAGGTAATTAATAAAGTTGATTAGTGTAACTGTCAATTGTGCAATTAAACGTTTTGATTTTTCGTAGAATAGGCCACCTCATCGAGTAATTTAGAACAATTTGGACAGCACAATTGTGCTGTTTGCCGCATGTTCTTAAAATTGTAGAATGTCAACCATGTAGAATGACAACATACCGTATGTTCTCATTCTACAAGGCTTTTTTTTTAGACTGAACCAAATTAAAAAAAAAAAACATTGCATGTGGCAGATAGCACTTGGGCAAGCGCAATGGTCCATGTCATATCACATGCTTCAAACCATTTCGTTATTAAGCTGCTTGCTGTGTAACAAAGAGAGAGAGAAAAATAATTATTCTTTATTGAGATGCTGGAGATGTTAGCCTGGCTATTCGCCTGACATGCTATTCCAGGCGCCTAATAACGTAATGGTTTGAAGTAGTGATATGACTAGCCCATGGCGCTTGTCATGTAATTGTCATTTTAATTGAGTATGCTGTTACCGGTAAGCTGAACCAACCGCTGAGTAGGTTGAGCTTACCACTGAGGCGAGGATGACAGAAGGTGAATACGTCATTATGGCCTCAGTAATGACAGAACAAGATGTTGGCCTTCAGAATAACACACGGATGTAATGTCCTATCGTTTGCGCCTTTAAATAAATAAATTCTAAGTGTGACCTGTATGTGTGGCATATGTATTTTTGTGTCCTCATTAACTGATAGTTTGGACCGAAATTTTTTTATGCTGCTTCACTTGGTTCTTGACAAATCTATCTTTCCTAATTTAAACCACAAGAATGATTAATACGTAGAATTTTGCCGTCTTCAGTTTTTCTGCTCACATTGACTTCCATACTTCGCAACAGCTAGGATAATAAATTCAAATTCAGTGCTGCATCTGGCTAATGCTTTCTCTTGGTTCTGGAGTTCATGTTACAAGAAAAAAAAAAACAGAGGACGCCGATCAAAAAGTGGTAATAAGAATTGGACGCACGGAAGCCTTGTTCACAACACGAACTGCTCGAAACGACGACATTCTGCGTATGCAGGCGGGATATTGCCATCTTTGCGATACAGCGTTTTTCTGTAGTTTTTTTGTAGTCTGGATAGCAAGGGATTCCAGAAACTCCCTTCAAATCCACTTTCCTTAGCAATGATAGAAGCCTTGACTCGTCGGTGGCATATTCAGCCTGCCACGTGCTCCCCAAGTGCAATTCAAACGACATTGTTTCTTCACTTCTGATTCATTTCTAATTGATATCTTTGACATAGATTTCATGCTTCAAGCACTTTCAGAATGACTGCTTTCGCTGATGTAAAGATAGTCGTGATTCGCGCAGGCTATTCTGTATACAATGCTTGAAACATATCTTCTGAATCTTCACATCTGCCTGTTCATGCTGCAACTATAGTGGGCCTAAACGTGGGACATTGACTTCATAGGGTTTCAGAACAATTGCGATGGCCTTGCTCACTCAAGGGACATAGGCGAGGGTCGTGCGAGCTCGAGGGCGCGTGTGACCGGCAATGTGGCAGGCCTCAACGATATTTCGTCGAACGAATGAACATTTCCGGTTATGCTCACTCGGACGTAATCTCTGCATGCAAGTCGTTGTCAGAAATCTGGTCGCCAGGATTAAAGCAAAAATTTTACAGCGATCCCGGCAAATTTGCTCTAAATCAGGACGCTCAGGGCAGTGGCGTATCAGGTGGGTGTGGGTGACCGGGCTTCCGCCGCCCCCCCCCCCCCCCTCTCCAAATATGGCTTTTTTTTTTTTACGGTCTGCGCCCTGCTCCCTTTTGTGCCTGGCACGTCGCCTATTAAAAAAGGCGCGTACCCTTCGAACGTGCGGCTATTATGGGCATTCGCGTCTCAACGCTTCTCCGACGCCTGGGAACTTAAAAGAACGAAGCACGGCAGTCAGGACGATCGCGATGCATTAGCTCCCCCACCCCCACCCTCGAAAAAAAATATCCGGGCTAAGCGCCTGGCTCAAATTACGTCGCGAACATTCTGAGTGCGGTTACCCCGGAAGTGTTTCATTCGTTGCGTATAACATCGTTCAAGTTGACCAGTGACCTCGCTTGGCCGCGCGTCCTTGAGTCGACGCTGCCATTCAACATGTCCCCAAAAGGAGGCCTTGTCACGTGTTCTGAAAACCTGTGACGCGCGGCGCATATATGTTCCTGCCTGCACGTTTCATCATGAACTGGTACATGTGGACACGGTGTAGAATTGTTTTTCGGCGCAAACTGCTACTATGTTTAAATCAACAAAAGATGCAATTTCAAAAAAGGGCTTGCAGCATGTGTATGATTTGAAAACGAAAAATGTCGCTTGCGACGTAGTTGCGGAGGACGTGGCAGCCTCCAACCTGGCACTGGCCTTCTTGGACAAGGCTGTTGTTATCGCCAAGAATCCGGATTTCACGGTATATCTCGGGGGCTTGCTACCGAGGCTACAGATAAGGCCGAATCGCAGCGATGGCACTATTGCATCTGCGTACGGAAGATACCTAGGTCGGATTTCTAACAGTTACTGTTTGCGAACAAGGCTGCGGTATAACTGAGTGGGAAGTCTTCAGTCATATGCAATAAAATATTTTTATAGCGAAGTTGAAGGAGGGGCCAAAATTACGTCACTATATTCATTACTGCCGTTCACTGCAATATATGCGCAATGTCGCGCACAAGTTTGAACTTGTACAGAAGAAAACGGCTTTTCGGTCAGCAGAAGTACTACATGGCCACGTGCTCGCTGAACTTCTAATAAAACAGCAAAGGAAACTTCGGCGTCCTTAACACACCACTTAGCATCTGTCACGATTGCCTTTACGATAGCTGCCTTCTGTTTCAATGTGATGATCTTTCGTTACCGCTTTTAGTTGGGTCGTCTCTAGCATCGCGAAACCGGCGAAACGGCGACGCGGTTGAATAGGTTGCACGCTGCGACACCAACAATGTTCGTCGTGTGCGAGCAGCACGTGGTACACACAGGGAGGCGTGGCCTCTGAAATTGCACCGGCGCAATCTCCGAGGCCACGCCTATAGCTACACTAACTAGTCTGCGCGGTGCCGCAGTGAGAGGAATTGCAATGGCGATCTAGAGTCTGCTTATGCGCAACTACGCGTAGTGGTGACAAGGACCAGTGTTCGAGGGTGGATTCAACGCAAATACATAAACGTTTTAAACATCGGCAACGAATGTGTGCTCTACCCTGCGGAAAGCAGAAGCGAGCCTGCAAGGGTCGGACATTTCTTTTTTCGGGGAAACTGAAGTTTGGTGTATCTATTGGCAGGATAAGCTTACTTCGTTGAAACGAGGTTATAAAAACATGGATATCCTCGGAGATTTCAGCGGGAATGTCATTCATTTTGTTGTATACAATAATTTGTTATATCCCGTTTCGTTATAACGAAGTTTCACTGTAACATAATTGTTAATCTTTTGTCTAACCTTCTAATTGCAGGTAATCTGAGGTCGAGCATCATTGGAACACGCTGAATTTTCTGTGGGTGCATCAGCCTGTGGAAATGTCTAAGCCAGTTCCCTGAATCGTGAAGTGTCGAATTTGTTATAACAGCCAGCCACAACGCAAAACTCTAGGAGGTGCATTAGAAACATTTTGCTTATGTGGTGGCGTGTTACTGATTTATTAAAAATTCTTTGAAACCTTTGACCACTTTAGCGCTTCATTTGTGTGAACAGTCATGCTTTATATTAAGCGTACGTGGCTTTGACACGTGTTTATCGCTTTTGTGGCTCTGCCAATATTTGAGTGTTGCTATGGTGGGTTGTAAGAAATGGGCCATAGGGATTGGTGCTGTCGGTAAAGCCAACCTTTTTTTCAATATTGCGAGGAATACGAACATCCTCATTGATTTCTCTATGTGGCAGATAAGAGGGAGACACTCAATTCCTTTATAATTAATGCTATAATGGAAGGGTGTTTTCTGTATCTAAATTCTTGTGCGTGCCAAACATCCATGCAAGGAAACATTCTGTATTAGTGTTGCAGGAGGCTTTGATATTATTCCATCTGCAAATCTAGATCAGTGTTGGCAAGGTAAGTAAAATGATATTGGGTCTTCCTGGACGTAATGGGCAGTGTATGCTGTTTCTAGCCAGATCACTGAAGGTAGGCAACATTTTGTTGGATAGTTGACATCGGAAGGAGACAGACCATCTGGATTGCAATATGACCTCATTTTAGCTTCTGGAGACTATTTAAAATGTCATATTTGTGCTAGTGCTTCCCCTCCCCTAGCTGACGGTAGATCAGGTGTTGAACTAAAGTTTAGAGAGGTCAAGTCCGTTGTACTCTATTTAGTGTATATATTCGTACCATGTTTATTGCTTAGTTGTTTCTTAACTTTTTTTTCCTCAAAGTGAAGATTTCGTAACTTTATGGAATACATTCTGTGTTGAAATAACCTACGTCGTGTTCAGATTTCACATCCTCTCCACTTTAGATCTAAGTATATTTCCACTGTCACTATCTTTTGTAAATACTATAAATACTGTGAAACAATGTTTAGGGCTTAGCTAGATACGAGCGACTAGAAAATGTCATGCCTTAGTTGACCAGTAGATGTTTAAAGCATTTAAAAAGTTTTTAAGACATCCTCAAAACGTCCAGGAGAACGTTTTGTAGCCGTTTTCAAAATGTTCCCAAGATGTCTTGCAAGACGTCTTCTAGCCGTCTTAGAGACGTCTACAAGACGTCTTGTAAAACGTCTGATATCCCATATTTGGCGGTGCATTAGACGGTCTTAGAGACGGCTACAAGACGTTTTAAGACGTCCGACAAAATCTTGGTAAGATGTCTTGAAGAAGTATTTAATATCTTGCCAAAACGTCTTCAAGACGTCTTGTAAACGTTTAAAATGGCTCTCAAGACGTCTTGCTTATCTTGTCAAGACGTCTTGAAGACGGCTTCTAGACCAATGTGTGTTCAGTGGGTAATCTGCTATTGCCATCGATGCTTCACCTAGGACGAAACTGAGACACTTTCTCTCCCTCAAAATCTCTATACCTACCTTGTACCGTTACTCCGGATGGCCCGGGCGGCCACCCGGCGTAACGGATAACGGCCTGTAAAGGATCCGGTCATATCAATCGCTTCCCTGCTTTTTTTTTTTTCACCGAATTGACTGTAGCGCACCAAGCGGCTGACATTAAAACCTGAACCACACTTCTGGTTTCAGTTTTGGGATTCTGGGTGCTCGTGTTTTGAACGCTAGCCGGTACGTGTTACGTCGGCTGCGCTGATCGGTACGGCATCTGTTTTTCTTCTGCTGCTCAACCGCGCTACTTCTGAGTGAGGAATTGCTTTTCTTTCATTTAGTAAATAAATATGGCTGCGAGCGATCTTTACAAGCCTCCATGTAATCTTTCCTCTGTGCAACACGAAATTTTATAAAATAGACGCAAGACGCCTTGTGAAGTGAGGAAATGTTTATTTTGCTCTATATTGTTACGTGAACGAAGGATTTTGCACTGGGGACTATTTTCAATGTATATTTACAAAAGGTAAATGCGGCGCTGGCCAGTTCAGCTGATAGTTCGAGAGAAAGGATCAGTTCGTCTTCTTTGTCAGGGCGCCCGCGCGCATCGTCCACAAGAAACGCGCAATATTGTCACGCGCTAAGGCAATAGCAATCAACAGTACCAGCAGCCAAACACGAAGAATGCCAGACACGAAGGGACGGTTCTCCAGCTGGCGCGGGATCTTCGTCTTGGTCGTCTTCTTCGCCGTTCTTGCTGGGCACGCAATGTTGATCATTTGTTGGCTCAAAACACCAGGTGGCATTATCCCCCCTTCTAATGAAGCATCGACTCGATGCTCAAACACAAGATGTACACGGAAAGTACACAGTTTAGGTAGGACACACACAAAAAAAATGGGAACGCGCTAGCCCACATACGGACATGAACACGAGCAAAAAATGCGTTCTGTGGTCGGGAACAAAAAGCAATTGCTTCGCAGTTCTTCGAAGGACGACGCGACTACAGAAAAAAAAAGTTTGTTCACCACTACACTGTATGAACATCACCGTGTAAAATACGGCTTGAGGCGAACGACATGTACAATCTCTGGGCGTGGTAGTCGGCGCTTGGGCGATGACAGGTCTCCGTCTGCAATCACTTCATAGTTCACGTCGCTGACACGCCTTAATACTGTGTACGGTCCGAAGTACTTGCTCAGGAGTTTCTCGCTGAGGCCTTGCCCTCTAATGGGGGTCCAAACCCAAACTTGGTCACCGGGCTCATAGGTAACTTGTCGATGGTGGAGATTGTACCTTACTGCATCTGTACACTGCTGCTGTCTTATGTGCACACGGGCCAGTTGACGTGCTTCCTCGGCGCGCTGAATGTACTCATCGACGTCAGGAGCTGATCGCTGTCGTCATACGGAATCATGGCGTCGAGCATAGTTTGAACATCTCGACCATAAACGAGGCGAAACGGCGTGAATCGTGTAGTTGTCTGCGTGGCAGTGTTGTACGCAAACAAGTTACGTACGGCAGGATTTCGTCCCACGTTTTGTGCTGCACATCCACGTACATAGAGATCATGTCTGCCAGTGTTTTGTTTAGTCTTTCTGTCAAGCCGTTAGTCTGAGGGTGGTATGCAGTGGCCTTTCGATGGCCTTTCGATAACTCATCTTGAAGGTGTCGTCCAGAAGCTTCGCTGTAAACGCCGTCCCTCGGTCAGTGAGGATGAATGACGGTGTGCCATGCCGAAGCACAATGTGATGCATCAAAAACTGGGCAACCTCAGATGCTGTCCCGCGTGGTAGTGCCTTCGTCGCAGCGTAACGCGTCAAGGAATCGGTTGCGACAATGATCCACTTATTGCCGGAGGAAGACAAGGGAAATGGTCCAAGAAGGTCCATTCCAACTTGATCAAACGGCGTACGCGGAGGGTCGATGGGTTGTAGAAGGCCTGCAGGCTTGAAGCGTGGTGACTTGCGACGCTGGCATTGACGACATCCTTTCAGGTAGCGTTTGACGCAAGCAGTCAGTCCAGGCCAGTAGTACAGTTGTCGTACCCTGTCCAGAGTCCTTGAGTAGCCCAAGTGACCAGATGTCGGCTCGTCGTGGCAGGCTAATAGGATGTCGTAGCGAAGGGCTTGAGGCACTACTAGAAGATGTGTTTTGTCGCAGGCACCTGTGTTTCTTTTGCATAAGATGCCCTGTCGTAGGCAAAATGACGGCAACCGTAGCGAACTAGGGCGAGGAATGGACGCGATGTCGCCTTCTAAGTGATCGATGATGGGTCTTAACTCAGCGTCCGATCGTTGTTTAGCGAGCAGATCCGGCCCGCTGAGGGCTCCCAGGAAGGTGCTGTCATCTTCCTCGTCAGAATTCTGAGAGTCAACAGGTGCTTGTGATAGCGTGTCAGCATCTTCATGTTTTCTGCCGGACTTGTATACGATGGTGATGTTAAATTCCTGGAGTCCAGTCTGCGTGATGACGTGCCAATCATCCAGAAGGGTCTCGGAGGTTGGCCAACCAGCACAAAGCGTGATGATCGGTCACAACTTTAAATGGCCGCCCGTAGAGATACGGCCTAAACATTGTAGTAGCCCAAATGACCGCGAGGCACTCCGAGTTTCTTTGTGGTGGAATAATTGGACTCGGCGCGTGACAGAGTGCGGCTCGCGTAGGCTATAACTCGTTCAGTCCCGTCTTGCCTTTGCACCAGGATAGCTCCGAGACCAATATTGCTGGCGTCAGTGCGTACTTCTTTGTCAGCGTCCTCATCGAAATGACCGAGCACGGGAGGAGAAGACAATCGACGTTGTAGCTTGGCAAAGGCGGTCTGTTGTTCATCAGTCCAGAGGAATGGCGCGTCGTCACGCGTAAGGCGAAATAGCGGCTCTGCAATCTTCGAAAAATTTTTAATGAAGCGCCGATAATATGCGCACAAGCCCAAAAATCGTCTGACACTTTTCTTATCGGTTGGAGCGGGAAAAGCAGCTACGGCAGCAGTCTTCTCGGGATCGGGCCGAACACCTGCCGCGCTCACGACGTGACCGAGAAACTTCAGTTCCTCGTAACCGAAATGACATTTCTCTGGCTTGAGGGTAAGGTCAGCCGATCGAGTGGCTTCGAGTACATTCCGAAGGCGTCGAAGGGGCTCGTCAAAAGTTTCCTAAAAGACAACGACATCATCGAGATAGACGAGGCAGCTTTTCCATTTGAGGTCATCAAGAACGGTATCCATCATTCGCTGGAATGTGGCTGCAGTGGAACAGAGGCCGAAAGGGAGTACTCTAAATTCGTAAAGGCCATCCGGAGTCACAAAGGCAGTTTTCTCGCGGTCCAGCTCATCTACTTCAATTTGCCAGTAACCACTTTTCAGATCGATAGAGGAGAAATACTTCGCGCGCCTCAGCCTGTCCAGAGAATCGCCAACAATATGCATGCAGCATTACCCCCTCGGTGCTTCGAAGTCTCGGCGGTAACAAGAGGGTAGTGCGGTTTGAGGCGTGCGACATGCACTACGTCAGTGGAATTCGGGGCAGATGAGGCACTGGTACTGACTGGGGCGATTTCCTACTTAACTGGAGTCACGGCACGCAGCACTCGATATGGACCAGTGTACCGAGACAGGAGCTTTTTTTGACCGGCCAACGTAACGAGTCGGGGACTTCATGAGTAACATAGATCCAGGCGAAAAGTGGACGTCTTTGCGGCGATAGTACATACGCCGTTGGTTCTCTTGGGAGGCGAGCGCGGGCAATTTCGCGTACTTGGGCTACCCTGGTGATTGCGTCAAGTGCATATTCGGTGGCCTCTGCTGCGGCGGATGGAAGGGATGTGTCCAGTGGCAATGTGGGTTCTCTTGCCGAATGGGAAAAACGGGGAATAACCTACAGTGTCGTGACGCGAAGAATTGGAAGCAAATGTGACATAGGGTAGGGCATGGTCCCAATCAGTATGGTCAGACGTGACCTACTTTGCAAGCATGTCTGTCAGGGTTCAATTCAGACGCTCCGTGAGACCATTAGTTTGTGAAAGGAGTAAAGCTTTCTTCTTCTTTCTTCCACCGCCGGGTTCTTCTTTTTGGCTGTTTTAGTTTATCTTCGTAGTCGTTGTCGGCTTTCCTTAAGCCGCTGCACTGTTCTCGAGCTTCGGAATTCAGGGACTCAAAATCGTGGATGTCAATAATTAGAACTGAATTTAATTGCACTGCGAGTATATAATAAACAAGGAAAGCGAGTGCACACTAATGAATGCGGCTGAGCAAAGGCCTCGGGGCGGTCCGTCGCCCCGATCGGGCACTTGGGAGATCGGTCCGTTGTCTCTCAAGTCTCAGACCACACTGTCTGCTCAGCCGCGCACATTCTCACCCGCAGCCCCAGGACCACGTGTCCGAGCTCCATAACTCACACCGGCGGTGGGCGCCACTCGAACCTACCGAGCTGCCCACGCCATCTCGCTCCCGACCCAAACACTCCCGAAAAATTCCCTTCTCCAGATGCCTCTAACGGCGCGCCGTGCGATTTATGGCGTTCGCAAGACCCAGTGCGCGAGAACCCCTGCCGCTCCCTTTTTCGCCGAACCGCGTCCGGCCACCGCCGCTTTGCAGGCGCTCTCGGGAAGCGACCCGGGTACGAGCAAGCAGCACAACATCGCAAGGCAACAAATCCACAAATACAGAGAAAACCCCAGTGAAGACGAGCGACCACGCACTCCAACTAAACAAAAAGACTGCATACATCAGTCAACTAATGCGCACATTCACAACGACCTTACACCCCGCACCCAAGATCGTCATTACAACCCAACTGGTTGTTATGCACGATTAACTCGAGGGGTCGTCGTAAATAATGCATGCGCATGCACATGTGAAAATAAACCACAAAAGGGAATAATTAAATGAGAAGTAATGAATTGGTTACGTAAAAACACACTTGAGAGCATGAAAAGTGTCCGAATGAAAACAAAACACGGCATTGAATATGGCATATATGTGCACCGCTACATTAACGATAGAAACATACCGTAATGACATGATATTGTCATGAAGATAATTATAACGAGCTTGCCGAAAGAGAACAGCCTTCTTTTATGATGGCCGACACTCAAGAGAACGCGCGCACACCTGCGCCCTTCGTCGTCTTCTCTCTGGCGATCTTGTGCCTGTAGTGGGCAGCTGACTTATCACGATCGGTGCCTGTAGTGGGCAGCTTACTTCGCGTCATTACTCCCCACGTGAAAAGCGACCGTCCCGGTCGCCGGTGAGAGAGGGTAAAGATCGACAGAGAGCGTGGGAGAGAGTTGATCAGAGGGGCACTTCTTCGCGGGCGTAGTACGGCTTCATACGTACTACGTGCACAATCTCGGCTCGTGCTCGCCGTCGGCTCGAGCTCATATTGGTACTCTGAGGGACGACCTCGTAGTTCACGTCGCTGAGTCGCCTGACGATCTTGTACGGGCCAAAGTATCGGCGCAGTAATTTTTCTGACAGCCCCTGATGACGGACGGGTGTCCACACCCAAACATAGTCGCCGGGTTCGTACTGGATGTGCCTTCGGCCACTGTTGTAACGGCGGGCGTCGGTACTCTGCTGGTTGCGGATGCGGTTGCGAGCAAGCTGTCGAGCTTCTTCGGCTTTCTGGATGATGTCGTCAGCGTTGTCACTTCTTGTGGTTCCGTTGTCTACCGGGAGCATGGCGTCTAAAGGTGTTGTTACGCAGCGCCCATAAACCAGTTCAAATGGTGTGAATCGGGTGGTTTCCTGCACGGCCGTATTGTATGCAAATGTCACGTATGGTAAAATTTGGTCCCATGACTTGTGCTCTACGTCAACGTACATGGAGATCATATCGGCCATAGTTCTGTTGAGGCGCTCGGTTAGTCCATTAGTTTGTGGGTGATAGGCCGTGGTTTTCCGAAGATTGGTGTGGGTCAGCGTGACGATCTCTTGCATTAAGTCAGCAGTAAACGCAGTTCCTCGATCGGTTATTAAGATTGAAGGGGCCCCATGACGTAGTACGATTTCATGGACAAAAAACATCGCGACTTCTGTAGCAGTTCCACGGGGCACAGCTTTGGTTTCTGCGTACCTCGTTAGGTAGTCCGTTGCGACGACTATCCATTTGTTTCCTGTGGACGACGTAGGGAACGGACCGAGGAGGTCCATTCCCACCTGTTGAAACGGTGCTGGAGGAGGGTCCAGGGGTTGCAGAAGACCAGCAGGTTTCAAAGGTGGAACCTTGCGCCGTTGACAATCACGGCAGCTTCTCACGTAGCGCTGAACGGACGAGAATAGTTGTCGCCAGTAATACTTTTGACGTATGCGCGCTAACGTCCTGGCGAAGCCTAAGTGTCCGGCACACGGGTCGTCATGACACGCCTGCAGCACTTCTTCGCGCAGCGAAACCGGGACGACAAGAAGGAACGTTTCTTGGCTGTTTTCGGAGTTCTTTTTGTAGAGCACGTCGTTCCGGAGGCAGTAAGAAGTCAGACCGCGTGACATCGGTCGTGGGACAACAACGTCGGCTCCCTGAAGGTATCTGATGAGGGGAAGCAATGTACTGTCTGCACGTTGGAGGTCAGCCATCTCGACAGTGTCCACTACACCAAGAAACGGGAAATCTTGCTCTACGTCACAGGGCTTCCAAGGTATAGGTGCACGTGAGAGGCAGTCATCGTCGCCGTGCTTCTGTCCGGATCGATATACCACTGTGACGTCGTACTCCTGAAGGCGGAGGCTCCAACGAGCGAGGCGGCCTGAAGGGTCCCTAAGACTCGCAAGCCAACACAGTGAGTGGTGGTCACTTACTACGCGAAAAGGGCGGCCGTAAAGGTAGGGTCGGAACTTGCCGATGGCCCAAACGACAGCTAGACACTCCTTTTCAGTCGTGGAATAGTTGACCTCCGCCTTTGTGAGACTGCGGCTCGCGTAGGCTAGTACTCGTTCGGCACCGTCTTGCCACTGAACGAGTATAGCACCGAGCCCCACGTTGCTGGCGTCTGTGTGGCTTTCTGTGTCAGCCTTGTCGTCAAAATGCGCGAGTACGGGGGCTGTTTGCAGTCGCTTCCGCAATTCTGTAAAGGCTTCCTGTTGTTCTTCCGTCCACTCGAAGGGTACATCTTGGCGTGTGAGTCTCGTTAATGGTTCGGCGATCCTTGAAAACCCCTCGACAAAACGACGGTAGTAGGCGCAGAGACCTAAGAATCGCTGAACTGCCTTCTTGTCTGTTGGACGCGGGAACTCAGCGACGGCAGCTAGCTTCTCGGGGTCTGGCCGAACACCGCGGGGGCTGACTACGTGTCCGAGAAACTTTAGCTCCTGAAAGCCAAAATGACATTTCTCAGGCTTGATAGTCAGATTTGCTTTGCTGATTGCGAGGAGTACATTCTTGAGTCGTTCGAGATGTTCATCAAACGTTCTGGAAAACACCACAACGTCGTCTAAGTAGACTAAGCACGTCTGCCATTTCAGTCCAGAGAGAACAGTGTCCATCATCCGCTGAAATGTGGCAGGTGCGGAACACAAGCCGAATGGGAGGACTTTAAATTCATATAATCCATCAGGAGTCACAAATGCCGTTTCTTCGCGGTCACGCTCATCTACTTCGATCTGCCAGTACCCAGACTTAAGATCCAACGAGGTGAAAAATTGGGCGTGGCGTAGACGGTCCAGAGCGTCATCGATCCGTGGCAGAGGATAAACGTCGCGTTTGGTGACACTGTTAAGCCGTCTGTAGTCTACGCAGAAGCGTAGTGTGTTGTCCTTCTTTTTGACTAAAACGACGGGTGACGCCCATGGACTTATGGATGGCTGAATCACGTCATCATCTAACATTTCTTGAACGTGGCGCTTTATCACCTCCCTTTCCGTAGGCGCAACGCGGTAAGGATGCTGACGAACGGGGCGTGCTGACTCGTCCGTAGGAATGCGATGCTTCGTAACGGAGGTGCGCCGTACTTTAGACTCGGTAGAGAAACAGCCAGAGAAGTCGTTGATAAGGTCCAGTAGCTGTTGTTTCTGTCGTTCCGATAAGCCCGGGTTAATCTGAATGCGATCGCTCAGGTTGGCCTCTATCGATGAATTAGGGGAAGCAGTTTCTAGCGAGGCGACATCAGTGAAGGCAGCAATTTGATGGAGGAAGGCGACAGCTGTGCCTTGCGGTAAGTGCTGGTATTCGTTGCTGAAGTTTGTCAGCAGGACTAATGAGCGTCTGTGCTGAAGCTGAACGAGGCCCCGTGCAATGCAGATGTTCCGCTCAAGCATTAACGGAATGTTTGCCTCGGCGATGCCCTCATAGCCGTCGAATGCGTCGCACGTTACCAGGGTCAGTGGGCAGCTTACTTCGCGGTACCGTTATGCTGTCTTCGACGATGCGCAAGGCGTTTTCGGTGGGATTCTCGTCGCCAGCGTCGCTTGCTATAGCTTTTGCCGTAGAGAACGTCACGCTCGATTTTTCCAGGTTAATTATGGCTCCATTCGCCTGTAGAAAGTCCATGCCGAGTATCAAGTCCCTCGAGCAGCTGGGCAGAATAATGAAGACCCCGACGTACGTAAATCCACAAATATTTACCCGAGCGGTGCATCTGCCCACAGGAATTAATAGATGCCCTCCAGCAGTACGGACATGCGACCCAGTCCACTGCGTAAAAACTTTCTTTAACTTTGACGCAAGCTCTCTGCTCATAATCGAGCTGTCCGCACCAGTGTCAATTAAAGCAGTAACTTCTTCGTCGTCTATGGTAACCAGTATGTCTGACGTTACCGCTTGCCTTTGGGCACTGGAGTGTGACTGAACGTCGGTGCTTTGTCGTCGTTGTCGTCGTGATGGAGGATATTCGAAGCGCTCGGCGTCAGCGGCCTCACCTCCGGAGGTCGCTGGACTCAGTTTTCCGGGTTTGCAGGGCTGGGTGAACGACGCCTACGAGCGTCTTGATGAAATGAGGAACTTGGCGATCGGTATCGAGCAGGCGATGCAGAACGGGGCTCGTGCCTTCGCTGCTCGAATGAACTGTCGCGACTCGCGATGAAGTTCTCTATCTCCATCGGGCGCTGACCAGGTCGTGGACGAGGTGCACCTGGAGGGAACCCGCGGAGGCCCACTCGTCGATAGGGGCACATCCTGTAGACGTGGCCAGCCTCTCCGCAATGAAAACATAGGGGCCTGAGGTCAGGAGCCCACCAAACGTCGCTTTTTCGGGGCCTCGACTCCTCGATGGACGATGGACTGCGACGCCTGAACACTACTTCAGTCTGTTCGGAGGGGCGCATGACGTTTGAGGGGCCGTACAGCGACGGTCGTCGTATGGCGTCCGCATAAGTCATTCGGACTGGCTCCCGCTGTTGTGGTACCTCGTAGCGTTCAGGAGCTTGGACGGCTTGCCTAATCTCGTCGCGCACTATCTCCGCCACAGAAATTCGGGCTCTCGGCGCGTCGGTTAGCTGCATTTTGTGGAGCTCTTCTCTTACCACAGCCCTGATCAATTCGCGTAAGTCCTCGAGGTGGTTTTCCGAGGTCATGCTAGAGGGGCTGTGTGAAAGTTCCATCACGTTGCGGTTGTATTGTCTGGCACGCTGTCGAAGGGCCCTTTCCATTGCTGTCGCTTCAGCAAGGAAGTCTGCAAGTGTTGTTGGCGGATTCCGAATAAGTCCAGCAAAGATCTCTTGCTTCACACCTCGCATCAAATGTCGCACCTTCTTGTCTTCGGCCATTGAGGCATCCGCACGTCTGAACAGCCGAGCCATGTCTTCAGTATACGTGGTGACGCTCTCGTTCGGGGCTTGGAATCTTGCCTGTATTGCCAGCTCCGCTCGCTCCTTCCTGTCCATGTTGGAGTATGTGGCGACCAGCTGCTGTCGGAATTCGTGCCACGAAGTCAATGTCGTTTCATGGTTATGGAACCACGTCCTCGCGGAGTCTTGGAGCGCGAAGTACACGTTGCGCAACTTGCGGTCTTCGTTCCATCCGTTGCATTCGGCGACCCGCTCGAAATGGTCTAGCCAATCTTCCACGTCTTCAGTAGCATCTCCGTGGAACGCAATCGGCGTCGGTGGCTGGTTGAAGATGATCTGCGCCGGCGAAACAGCCGCAGCAGCAGGAGGCTGTGGGCTCAGGTTCATCGTCCGGATACGATCGGGCAACAGACCGTGCTCAGGTTGGAGCCCTTGAAGACAGCGGCTGGTGCGTACGTGCACTGGAGTAATCTCTCCCGGACTACTCACTGGGGATGAGTCAGGGGTACGCTGTGTCTCCGGCAATGGTATCATATACCCCGCACCTCCACCAGTAAAATGTCACGAAGATAATTATAACGAGCTTGCCGAAAGAGAACAGCCTTCTTTTATGATGGCCGACACTCAAGAGAACGCGCGCACACCTGCGCCCTTCGTCGTCTTCTCTCTGGCGATCTTGTGCCTGTAGTGGGCAGCTGACTTATCACGATCGGTGCCTGTAGTGGGCAGCTTACTTCGCGTCAATATCAAACACTGTTAAGCACATTTCATATGAAAGCACATGCGGTCTCCGGGTGTCTCCCAGGCACAATTCCCAGAGACCAATTCAGAGCACAATTCTCAAACCTAACCTAACCTAAGCCAACTTTGGCAGCTTGTTCTACGTCTGCGCTCGCAGCAGGGTCACCGAAGCTCTGCTCCTATGCCCAAATATCGGAGGTGAGGTCCAAACCAGCCTCGAACAATCGCCCGCCTTCAATGCCGGTTCATGCTTGTTTAATCGTGTGCCATGTCTCCGCCGAGAGAAGACAGTCAGCGTCGTCCGTGGCTAATTCCCCAGTCAACGCGCACATTACAGGCCCTTGTGATGTGGTCACTCCGGCCCACATCTAGGTTTAGCCCCACGCGCGCCAACTTCGCCACGACTTTTGCGCCGAAAGCTGCTACCAGCGTCACATTTCCGATCTCTTGTTTCGCGCTTTCTGGCAAGGCGCTTTCTCGGAGCACCGTAATTTCTGTACCCGTATCAACCAGTGCCCTAACGGGAACATCACCGCACCTTAAATTAACGTACTTCACAGCATGTATGCCTCGTTCTCTTTTATTTTTGGTTGTTGTGCCACCGCAGGCAGGCTCAAGCTCGCTGCTTTCGAGAGACACCGCTTGTTGACGACCGGGCACCGCTTCCGAATTCCGGTCTATGACAACCCAGTGCACGGTTTTTGCCTGTCCAATGACCACTGTCTCGGGGCAGTTTCTTGCGTAGTGCGGACCATTGCATACAAAACACCAGAGCTGCATTTTCTGCAGAGCGGTTCACCGGTGGCACACTCGGTGCAACAGCGCTCGCGTCATTCGTTGTGCTCGCTGCGTGCTCGTTGTTTTCGGCGTTGTCACCTGCCTCCGCGCAGACCCCTCGATATCTTGGTATGCCTCAATGAACTTTGTGCGGCGTTACCCACCCGTTACCCTCTTCACGCTTAACGTATTTCCACGCGTCCTGGCTCAATGTTTGTTTCATTTGGTCGGCGACTTGAAGCGCAAACAGCTCGTTCCGCGCCGCCGTATAGAAGGCATAATAGCTCTCGAGCCTAGATGCAAAATGCTGCCAGGTTTCGTTTTACATCGGTGTTGCAAACCAGAACTGTCTGAGATAATCGCCCGGCGACAGCCTCAGCTCGGACAAAATAGTCTCCTTTATTTTATTGTAGCTGTTCTGTTCGTCAGTAGAGAACTTCGAAAAAACGTTCCGAATCCTCCCTGCGATCAGCGGCAGTACGAGGTGGCTTTTGATACTCTCGAGCATTCCGTACGACCGAAAGGCACCCTCTGGATCCGATGGGATCGGAGTTAGAAGGCTTCTGAGCATTTTGGAAAAACGAACTAGGGGCTCCTCGCGAGATTCCGGACGTCTGTTCGGTGTTCTATCGTCTATACTTTCCTGCATTTCAAGCGGCCGTGTTCTCTGCTGCTCAATTTGCAATTTGCAAACGTTCCAATTCCATTGAAGCTATCTGAGTATCATGTTGAAATTCGAGTTGTCTATCTGTGCCTGTGCCCGACCCCACTTCATCACTCGGCCCCGTAGCTTCCCCGTCACTACTCATGATAAGCACCGAATAATCCCAAGATAATTACCGCTAGTGGTCTCTGTGAACCATGCAGGGAAGCCACCCACCTTGTTTCCAGTCTTTGGGAGCCGATGAAAGGAGTCGCTTTTCGCCGGTCGTCACCACCACACAGCTTTTGACGGGTTTCCTCTAGTCCATCCGAGTCTGATGCAGTGCGGCCACTAGTCCATCAGTGGATTGCACTGTCCAATGCGCGCTCACAAGTCCATTAGTGAGCGCTCCCCGTGCGTCAGTCCGTCGACGCACTGTCTGGACTCGGACCGTTGACGCTGATCTTCGCTATACTCGCCTTCACGTGAGCAGCACCCTCGCTTTCCGCTTCTTCGCCTCACAATGGTGACGTCGTCGCAGTTCTCTTACCCTCATGAGTTCTGATCGGATACCTTCTGTCTCTGCCGCTGCCGTCCGCCGAAGGCTTACCGAGAACAGATATCCTGTCGGGCTGCGCCAGTAAAGTTTTCTTCTTCCACCGCCGGATTCTTCTTTCTTGCTGTTTTAGTTTGTCTTAGTAGTCGTTGTCGGCTTTCCTTAAGCCGCTGCGCTGTTCTCGAGCTTCGGTATTCAGGGACTCAAAATCGTAGATGTCAATAATTAGAACTGAATTTAATTGTAGAGGACAGAGGTTACACTGCCAGTATATAATAAACAAGGAAAGCGAGTGCACACTAATGAATGCAAACGGCCTCGGGCGGTCCGTCGCTCCGATCGGGCACTTGGGAGATCGGTCCGTTGTCTCTCAAGTCTCGGACCACACTGCCTGCTCAGCCGCTCACATTCTCACCCCCAGCCCCAGGACCACGTGTCCGGGCTCCATAACTCACACGGGTGGTGGGCGCCACTCGAACCTACCGAGCTGCCCACGCCATCTCGCTCCCGACCCAAACACTCCCGAAAAACTCTCTTCTGGAGATGCCTCTAACGACGCGCCGTGCGATTTATGGCGCTCGCAAGACCCAGTAGGGTTTCTACTTGGGCTTGTTCGTTTTCCATTAAGACCGTGTAGCATTGCGCGCAAACAACATGGACAAAAGAGGGAACACGTATAACACACACGAACCGCCTCGTGTGTGTTATACGTGTTCCCTCTTTTGTTCATGTTGTTTGCGCGCAATGCTACACGCAAGACCCAGTGCGCGAGAACCTCAGCCGCACCCTTTTTCGCCGAACCGCGTCCGGCCACCGCCGCTTTGCAGGCGCTCTCGGAAAGCGACCCAGGTGCGAGCAAGCAGCACAACATCACAAGGCAACAAATCCACAAATGCAGAGAAAACCCCAGAGAAGACTAGTGACCACGTATTCCAACCAAACAAAAAGACTGCATACATGAGTCAACGAAGGCGCACATTCACAACGACCTTACACATGGTAAGACATAGTCAGCGTGTGCCTGGTTGAGCAGTTGGCAGTTGGTGTGGATATCCATGCTACAGAATCACGTCGCGTAAAAGAAATCGGCTACATCTGTGGCACCGCTTGTTGGAAGCGCTCTGGTGATGGCGTAGCGCGTGGCGTAATCTGTCGCCACAGCGACCCACTTGTTGCCAGGCGTTGATAGAGGGAAAGGGCCAAGTAAGTCCAAGCCAACGCGAAAGAACGGCTCCGAAGGAATGTCGAGCGGTTGAACGCACCCGGCAGGTAGCGTCGATGGTGTTTTGTGGGGCTGGCATTTCTCACACACCACAACGTATTTTCGACGGAGTGCGCAACGCCTGGCAAAAAGAAGGGTGCGACTGTTTTCACAACAAATCCGTGCAGGGGCGAGGCCTCGCCTCGAGACGTAACGACGCTCGAACGCAATCGTATGGTTCGCGTGAATGAATGCTCTGGAAGCGTGGCTGTGTGACCTAGTGGTTCGAACGCTCGCTTTGAGACCGTGGGTACGCGGACTCGATTCCCGCCTTCGCCAGAAACTTTTTTTCCTTGGTATCACCATATCACCGCGTCCGGCCACCGCCGCTTTGCAGGCGCTCCATCAAAATTGTCTTGGAAAGCGGCCCGGTTCCTCCGGTTCTGACCATTAGAGTGCTGGGTATGCTTATTCAGCACAACACGCAGAATACCGCGGCCCTCACAAAACTGCAGAACACCGCCAAACAAATTTGTGGACTGCTCAGGCGAGTGGCCAACAGACACAGAGGAATGAAGGAGATGGACTTGTGTAGGTTGATTCAGGCATTCCTAATCAGCCGCATAGTCTACTCCTTCCCCTATTATCATCTCAGGAAATCAGACAAAGCTAAAATAGAAGTTATAATTAGACAAGCGTACAAATGGGCACTAGGTTTGCCTGGTTATACCAACACCGAGAAGCTCCTCCAACTTGGAATGCACAACACCCTAGAGGAGCTGATCGAAGCACACAAAACAGCACAAATAATACGCCTATCAGACACGATGACGGGACTACACATCCTGAGTAGACTGAACATTAAACCCATATACACCACGGGAGGCAGAGCACCACTACCTCCCGCAATCAGACATTACCTAATAATCAAGCCATTACCCAAAAACACCCTGGCAGGCAGGCACGATGGCAGGAGAAAAGCCAGGGCAGACAAACTACGCGAAAAGCACACGCAAGACCAAACCGCGGTCTTTGTCGATGCCGCCAACCAGGGATACAACACATACACCCTGAGTGCCGTGGACGGAAAATCTAGAATTGTAAATGTGGCCTCAACTAGAGCCGCATCAATCAAAGAGGCCGAAGAAGTGGCCATAGCGCTGGCCATCATGAACCCAACTACCCATACTGTCCTGAGCGACTCTAAGAGCGCTATTCTCAGCTTTATGAGGGGCAGTGTGGGACTAAATACAGCCAAGATCTTGAAAAACTTTAATCAGGACGACAGAACAAAAATCAATCTTGTCTGGGTCCCCGCTCACTCGGGAAATCCCGGTAACGAGGAAGCGCATAGAGTGGCCCGAGGGTTAACAAACCGGGTCGCGCTCTCCTTGGAACCGGACCCCCCGATGGGAGAGGTAGTGACTTCCTACAACGAACTCACCAACCTATACAAAGAGAACAGGAGAATATACCCAATACCACACAGCAACCTTACAAGAGCGCAGGCCACTGTCCTCCGCCGAATTCAAACTAACAGCCTTATCACTCCTCATCGCTTAGCGATCTTCACAGATGGGGAGGTTGACCCAATATGCCAAAACTGCGACAAAAATGCCATCGCAAACCAAAGACACATCCTCTGGGAATGCGAGGGTCTTCCCCCACCCAGAGAGCTTCTGCCAGCTCCCTCTGAAACGACATGGGAGACCCTAATACGGTCTCCTGAAGAAAAGCTACAAAAAGGAATCGTTGCCTGGGCGGAAGAGGTCGCCGCAGACAAGCGGCCACCTACAACGCCGTGAAAAAATTTTTTTTATAAAGTTGTTTCCTCCTCCTCCTCACCATATTCTTTTTTTCTCTCTGTTTGGCGGTGCGGTCGGTTGTTGTACCCCGGTGTCGCGGCGGAAGCAGCGGTTCCGGGCGCCGACGCGAAGCGGCGGTCGTTGGGGTGTTGCGGAGCACAGCGTAGCAACTCCCCAAATAAAAAATTACTCCTCCAGTCAGGTAGACTGCTCCCTGCCTGATAGTGAGATTATATTTGGATCATCAAAACAGTGATGTGTTTATTTCGGTATACCATCGATCCCTTAACAACAGCCACAGTTGTGCCTACTGACCACCAGCCCAGCGTGTTCTCCGTTCGAACGCCACCAAACAGAGAGGAAGAAAAAAAAGAAAATGGTGAAACGTCATGGAAGCGAGGCCCGGCCCCTGCGCGGATTTGTTGTGAAAACAGTCGCACCCCAAAAGAAGCGTCGGCGAATCCGGTAGTACGTGCGGGAGATGCCGAGGTGACCTGCCGGTGGTAAGTCATGAAGTTCTTGGAGAACAGCTGAACGAAGGTGCTTAGGAATGACGAGGCGTAGGGCAGGACCGTCAGGGCGTACGTTGTGACGGTATAACACACCATGCCGGAGAACGAACAAGTGAAGGGACGAATCAGAGGGCGAAGATTCCAGGCGAGCGCGGAAGGTGGAATCACGGCGTTGCTCGTTGGCGACGTGTAACAGCTGAGAAACGGAGAAAACGCAAGCGTCGGCATCGGTGGGTCGGCGGGTTGTTCGTCCACTGGATAGCGTGGCATACAGTCTGCGTCCTGATGTACACGGCCCGACTTATATACTATTGCATAGGAATATTATTGTAGCCGCAGAGCCCAGCAACCAAGCCGGCCGGTAGGACCCTTGTGTGAGGCAAGCCAGCAAAGCGCATGGTGGTCCGTGATTACATATAAGCGCGTGCCATACAAGTACGGGTGGAATTTGTAAACCGCCCAGACGAGAGCCAGGCATTCACGATCTGTAATCGAATGGTTGGGATCCGCTGCTGTGAGGAGGCGGCTAGCGTAGGCGATAACACAACCACGTCCGTTGGCGTTGGGCTAAGACTGCTCCGATACCGTGACCACTGGCATCGGTACGGACCTCTGTAGGAGAGGACGGGTCAAAGTGGGACAGTATAGGTGGTGTGGTGAGAATGTTGGTCAGGTAGGCAAACGCGGTAGTTCGAGCGTAAACGGCACGTCCTTCTTCAGAAGATCAGTAAGTGTTCGGGCAATCGCTGCGAAATCTTTAACGAACCGTCGGAAGTAGGAGCAGAGTCCTACAAAACTTGAGACATCTTTGACAGACTGAGGTGCAGGAAAAGACGTGACAGCACGAATTTGCTCCGGGACTGGTTGAATATCAGAAGCGTCGACGGTAAATGCCTCGCTGGCGTAACCTATTTCTCCTCGTCCGTACTCCTCCTCCTCCCTTTTCCTTCTCCTGTACCCTCCACCGCCATGGCGCGGGGTATCTGAGGCCGACGGTGGGGCGCGGGGAAGGCGGGGATAAGACGAGAAAACGATCGCCAGAAGGCGCTGCTGCGCCTCCTGACAGCGCCCCCAATGTGGAAATTTCAAGAAGCGCGGTCGCGCCGTGGTGCAGTCTCCGCTTTGTTTACATTGTTTCACCCGCGCTCTCCTTCGCTGCTCGTGCTCACAGCGCTCCGTTTTCGACGGCGGCAGATCGCCTGCTTGCTGAACAGAGATGCGAAGACTGCAGTGCGGTTTCAAGACGGTTGCCGACGCCGACAGCTTTTTTCGTGGCGGCAACCTCAAGAAAGGGGAGCGTCTGCTTCCACACGTGTGTGGTGTTGAACAAATTGTGGGCGGTGAGGTGACAGTGGAAGCCAAGTGTGTGTCGGAGGTGTCCAACAATATTGTATACGACACCGAGTTAGAGGTACACATCGAGTTCAGTCATTTAGTCACTTTTATTTCTCTATGATGCAGTCACAGAGCGGTCATGCATCCTTGCAGAAATATGCAGAGACGGTGACGATTGCCCTTGGTTTCGTTGGCAGCTGGACGCGCACGCACGGTTGCACTCATTTTGGCTCCCAGGGAGTGGCATCAGCACTGTCAGCACAGAAAGACACATGCATTAGGCAAGAATAAGCCAATAAAATTAATTAACGATGTAAGTGCTACATATGCGCATAATGCCTTATGCCATGCTGTATAAATATTTAATGTATATCATGCCTTATTCAATGCAGGTGTTAGAGTCATGGCAACTCATTGCATTATTGAGCGAGGTGTCTTTTCACTGGTCATGAGAAATCACTCGTACAAACTGCTCCGCGAAATGAACCCAGATCACGGTAACCAGCGATTACCTTGGGACCAGCAGCACGAGCGCAAGAATTAGCGATACATGCCTCATCAAAGCAAATCTAGTTTCTCGTCGGGCAAATGCCCCGCCGCAGCTAACGTAAGCTCACACCAATGACCGGTTACTACACGAAACGAAGATTCTTGGCAGAAAGTGTGAAGCAGGAAGAATGTGCAAGGTGGCAATTACTTTAAAGCATGCTTGGATATTGTAAACCTAGAAAGCTTGGCCAAGCAACAAACATAACGCGCGCGTCACGGGCAACTGCTTTGCGATCTGCCGCTTACCGCCGCATGTGATGACCGGAGCTTGCATTAAATACGGATTGCCACCACACAAAAGACAAGTAACGTGCGTCCCCTTTTGTTGCCAGCAAAACTAGGAATTTATATTGCCGCGTTGGGAAAAAAGATATAATTATCTTGACCTCCTCTTTGACGATCGCGAGTGAACGAACAGTACAATCATTTAAATTCGCGGGTTTTACGTGCCAAAAGCACGAATCATTATGAGGCACACTGTAATGGAGGGTCTCAGGAATACATTTGACCACCGGGGGTTCTTTAACGTGCACAAACGCAAGAAATGCAAGAACTGTATTCTTGCATTTCGCCCCCATCGAAATGCGGCCGCCGTGGCTGGGAATCGAGCTCGCGTCGTCGAGCTTAGCGGCGTTACACGTATGCATTTACCGCTAAGCTAACACAGCGGATGTCACTGTACGATTCAACTACGCGACACGTCTAAACAAACGGCCATGCGCTAAATACAGGCACATTACTATTGCGTTTTTATCGAGCGGCCGTGATATAGCACGCGAATGCGAAAGTACGTCACTTACTTGACTCGGCGCACCGCAGTTGTCCACGCGTGTCGTCTGTCCTTCTCGTACCACCTCCCCGGAATTCTGTAGGACTTCACGGTCGGCTTTCGACCTTTCGAGGCTCTTGTGACAATCAACAACACAGCGTGCCACCTTTCCTGGTTGATGAGGTCGCGCTCGCCGTTGCGAAAAGTATGCGCACGATCGCTCGCGCCGTAGAGAACACAGGTGAGCGCTGGCCGAGCAACCTGGTCTAGTAACGTTGGGCTAGAGTGACCTAGAATATAGGAGAGTGTCCAAAGCGCCGGCTCCGGCGAGGGCCTTTTTCTGTGAACTGCCGCGCCGCGCCGCTGCTGCTCCGGACCCGTGGGCTTTTCGCGCTCGCGAAGCGCGCGGGAAGCGAGGGTCGTCTTCTACGCGCTGTAGTTTTTTGCGTTGATTTTCCACGCAAAGCACTTAAACTCTATTTAACTTCAACACTGTGGTGCTGCATGGAGCTTACCCATCTGTGAGCGTTTCTTTGTGCTTGGGCAGCAAGATAATGCAAAAACTAACGTATCAAATTCATCAGCGCGGCCTAGCTCCGGTGCTAGAGTTCGGGAACGGTATTACGATAACTGCGCGTGCGTAGAAACGCGCTAAATGAGCCCGCGCAAGCAAAGAACGTAAAAAAAAAGAAACGTTATTCGCATGGGTACGCGGGCAATAGCACCATGCTTGCAAGAAAAAGAGTAACGAAAAAAGTAAATTACTCGCGCAGTCAAGTGAAATACTTAGGCGCGTGCAGTTACCGCTTCGCTCACCACTACGCGCATTTCGCTCACGGTCAGTAGTGGTTTAGAGTCATATGCATATGTATTTATTCATAACTTTTTAGCCTCGGCAATACTTTATTATGAGCAGAGCACCGTGAGAAGGTGTAAGGGAAATAAGAGAAGGAGCAGAGCTAGACGGCCCTAACGCCGCAATATTGTTGGCCTGTTTCGCTTCAGTGATAGCGTACACGAACAATTCTTGCTGTACGCTATCGCTTCAATACAAACTTCGCGCACGATGTACCTTAAGGTTCACCGTGAGCAAAGGTGGTTTCAAATTCAGACATTCGAAAGAAAAGCCATTCCAGCCAATAGGTGAACAAACATAAAAAAACGTGAACAAATATATATTTTTCTACATTGAAATGAATAGATAGCTACTACTGGCCTAGCTATTCACTCACTTCTTATGCAAAAGTGATTGCAGCAATAGCCTTGTTTTATTAATCCGTGAATCCTCTCTGAAGTTACCAACATATAACTTCTCATGATAAAATAGTTATTGCTTAACGTGTAATTTTTTACATAAGCTAACAAGCATTCATGGCGCGTGATGATGTTTGTGCCTGCATTATATTGAGTGGAAAATCGTCTTTAAAATTACAATCTTTGATGCACTACAAATATCGCTATTGATTCTACATATCCCTAAAATAGTTACCTTGGATCAGTAAAACATGATAAATTAATGTTCTGGTGATTAGTTGCCTCTTTCATTACGTAACTAGAAGTACGTAATTATTTATCAGTAAGTATATTTGCTGTGTACGAACCAGCGAGCATACGCAATAAATATTCCTAAAGTTACTTTCGTGTTAAAATTCGCTTAGTGTTTGCGCTCTTGCAATACAAGAAGGCGAAAGACGAGTTGCACATCCGTAAAGCATCACGTTCGTATTCTGACGTTCGCTCGTAATTATGAAATGAGGCGTACGTACCCAACGTTGCACTGTTAGCGGTTCAAATTGTTTTGGTTTGCCTTGTTTTTTGCCGCGTATATTTCTTGCGTACCCTTTACCTACATGCCGTGGTAGCTAAGTGGCTTTGGTAGGTTGGACTGCTAAACTCGAGGACGCGGGTTCGATTCCCGGCCACGGCGGCTTACATTTCGATGGAGGCGAAATGCATAAAACACCCGCGTACATAGATATAGGTGCACGTTAAAGAACCCCAGGCGGTAGAAATTACCGGAGCCCTTAAATACGGCGTTTCTCATAGCCATATTGTGATTTTTGGATGGAAAAACCCCAGAAATTATCATTACTATTATTACCCTATACCTGTGCTCTCAGTTCTTCATTATATATGAGCAAGTTCGACACGCTGAGATCGAGATTGGCATTCAACACGTTCTTATCGTCACACCCACACCATCAGAGGGATTTCTGGCCGAAAAATGCGGGTTTGCACCACACGTGATATTGTTGCCGTTAATCGCGACGTGAACGCAAGTATGTCACGTTACTAATGCCATGACCCATCAGTCATCTTAGTCACACATTTGTGCCTTTCCACGCTATACTTTGGAATATATACCAAGTGAACGATATGCGAGAGTTACGCGGTTTGTATTTATTTTTGGTACCGCGGCCCCACCGACGGACAGATTGCGCTTCCCAAGAGCCTGTTAAGGATTTCGCCTTAATAAAGAAACAGCAGAGCGCGGAAGGCAGTCTTATAAAACAAACCGAATGCACGAAATAAAAGAAAGGGAACGATAGCGTGTAAAAGCGTTAGCATGAGCTAACCGTATTTTCCACGTTCTCCTGGTTGTCATCGCGATTTCCAGCTTATTTTTTTCTGCAGCACGTTCACGTTGCTCATTCACGCATAACTAAATGAAGTAAGCGCGCGGAATGCGTTACTCAAAGAGCCGGGTAAGCGCGGACCAAGCGAGCTAGAAGGAAATAGACATAATACCCGTATTCACAGCCGGCAAACGCGTTCTCTGTGCGGTGAGTCACTGCGGTATTACCTTGCGGTGACGTGGTACTTAATATATTCCAAATTATCGCGATGTTGGCTAATAGCAACCAAAATATCAGGCTCGTAGCAGACGCCCGCCGGCTTGGCGCGGCTTCCGCAGCGGAGAAAGCCCACGATGATGATGATGATGATGATGATGATTTATTGGCATCCCCTTTGAAACGGGGTGGCGACAAATAGTCACCTAGCCTGCTTGATTTAATCAGGTATACTACACATGTTCTTTATCTTGCATTTTTGTATACCCTTTTCAAAAATTTAGCTTGTACCGCAGCCTATGATTTTAAGAGATCAGGTCGTATCCATCTTTTCCCTGCTTTTTTTCCACCAGTACTCTAATCGTCTCTTGCTGATCTCTACGGCTGATCTGTTTATGTTTCCTTCCACTTTAAACCCAAGCGCTTCTGGGAGTTGCACGTTACCTACGGTTCTCGCTGGGTGGATCCCGTCGCATTCCATTAGGATGTGCTGAGTGGTCTCCGGATCTTTACTGCAGCATACACATGTCTCGTCTAGTTCCGAATATTTGTTCCGATATGTTTTCGTCCTTAGGCAACCGGCTCGAGCCTCAAATAGCAAGGCACTGCCCTTTGTGTTATCGTACAGATTTTCCCTTCTAATTTCTTTCTTCTCATTCTTGTAAATCTCCATTGTCCTTTTCGTTTCCATTCTTTGCATCCAATTCACGGTCTCTATTTCTCTCACTTTCTTTCTGATGACCCCTGGTTGTCTATTTACAGTTTCGATTATCCTGTACTTGGTTGCCAACTTCCTTGACCTCTTCCTCCATTCTGTGTCCACACTTTTCATGTAGAGATACTTGTGAACTTTAGCCGCCCATTTATTTTCATCCATGTTCCTGAGCCTTTCTTCAAAACTAATTTTGCTTTGTGCTTCTCTGACTTCAAAAGAGGCCCAACCCATGTCTCCATGCACTGCCTCATTTGTCGTATTACCGTGTGCTCCCAAAGCCAACCGGCCTACTGATCTTTGGTTAACTTCCAAACCCGCCAATATATCCGATTTTAAGCATATAATGGCATTTGCGAATGTTAGCGCTGGCACCATTACTCCTTTCCAGATTCCACGCACCACCTCATACTTATTGTGGCCCCACAGTGCTCTGTGTTTCATTAATGCTGCATTCCGCTTCCCCTTTATTTTCAGATGATCTTGGTGGTTGCTTGAGTAATTCTTTCCTTCGTTTATGTGTACGCCGAGGTACTTATATTGCTTCACTATGGGTATTACTTGCTGTTGAATTGACACCACGAAGTTACTCGTGTGTTCATTAAAGTACAGCAGCGGGTCCGGTACGGGTCCGGTACAGCAGCGCCGCGGCGCGGGAGTTCACACAAAAAGGTCCTCGCTCCTCCCATGCATTCGCGCGGCGCTTTGGACACTCTCCCATATTCTAGGTCACTCTAGTTGGGCCGAGCGGCGACCTTCGACTCCTTCGACACTTCATCCTTCCGCCAGGGGAGCAATCGGCGCTGGTGCCGCGCGGGCAAACTTTAGGTTGCCTCGTCTCCTATTAGCCCCAAGAACCACCTACAGGGGCGCTGCGAGCGTCTCTCGCGTGACGTCAGGGCACGGACTCACGCTTGTCGTCTGCTACCGTTTGGGCGCTGTCCGGGCGCCTTCTGTAGCTTTTCCGTTTGTTCGCTGTCGTTCCCTGTGCTTGTATACTTACGACGGTCATCTCAAATACATTTTACAACGTCTTCATTCGAGCGAACTTACTCAAAGAGCTTATTTCCTAGACGACAATTTATTTCTTAAGGGCAACGCTGCAGTGCCAGCCGAAGGAGCTCAGACCATTGCGTGTTTTTCTTGCGTGGATCAAGACTTTGCAGATTGAGCGACTAATAAAAAGCATAAATCATCATCATCATCAGCCTATATGTTATGTCCACTCCAGGACGAAGGCCTCTCCCTGCGATATCCAATTACCCCTGTCTTGCGCTAGCGTATTCCAACTTGCGCCTGCGAATTTCCTAACTTCATCACCCCATCTGGTATTCTGCCGAACTCGACTGCGCTCCCCTTCTCTTGGTATCCATTCTGTAACCCTAATGATCCTGATCCACCGGTTATCCATCCTACGCATTACATAGCCTGCCCAGCTCCATTTCTTCCGCTTAATGTCAACTAGAATATCGGCTATCCCCGTTTGTTCTCTGATCCACACTGCTCTCTTCCTGTCTCTTAACGTTAGTCCTAAGATTTTTCGTTCCATCGCTCTTTGTGCGGTCCTTAACTTCTTCTCGAGCTTAAATAAAAAGCATAAATAGCACGTGACTAATAAAAAAGCATAAATAGCACGTGACTAATAAAAAGAGCATAAATAGCACGTGACTAATAAAAGCATAAACGCATAAACATAGCACATAAAATCCAGTTAGGATACCCTACCTGCAGTAATGCAAAGAGCATGTCACTATATATGTCTGCTATATATGACTGCTACATTTACCTTGATTCAGTGGCGTAGCCAGGGGGGGGGGGGGGGGTTGGGGGGGTTCAACCCCCCCCCCCCCCGAAATGTTTTCCGCAACCCCCCCCCCCCCCCCCCCACTTACCCGCCCTTTGTTTTCGTCGCTTCGCGCTGACATAATTCATGAAACCGGTGCTACTATCACAATTTCATTCCCGGGGGCTGCTGTTTGGTTGGTAAATTTACAGCGAATCATGTCTACATATGGAAAAAACTGTCACGGTGTTTGTCAAGGCTTTGACACTCTGTGAAGTTTTGGGCGAGAATGTGGCGGCCGCATTCTGAAGCAACAAATGTGCAACAAATGAAGCAACAAATGCGGCAGCCGCATTTTAGATGATGGCGAATACGCTCGAGGCCCGTTTACATAGATTTAGGTGCACGTTAAAGACCCCAGGTGGTCGAAATCTGCGGTATACATTTCCGCCGCTTCCCTTCAGGTGCCGGTTAGGCCGCGCTCGCGCAGGATCTTAGGCTACGTTCACACTTGGTCTCGAAGCTGTAGGAAGCGGCGAAATCTTGCAAAAATCCGCCCGCCTAGGCGGCAAAACAGGCAGAAAAACAGGCTGCGAGCCAAATCAGTCTCGGGCCGATTTTTTCGCCATGGCGAAGCGGAAACGCGGCGGAAAGTCGTTCTGCTTCACTGCAAGCTACACCAGCATGTAAACAACCGGTCGTAAAATTGAACATGGCACCAGAAGTGTAGGCTGTATGCTGATCGACGCGATCAAGAACCAGCCCTTGCTCTACGACAAGAGTGGCACTAAAACGTACTGTCGGCAATACTCGCGATAGTATTTAACGTCGCGCGACCGGAGGTGCGGCAACGAAGCCTTGGCGTGACCCAACTTCTCGCGCTTTTGCAAAGCCAGGCGAACCCACCACCGCCGTTTCCGAGGTGTCCGCGTCTTCCGTTTATTCATTGTCCATTTCTAGAAAACAAGTAGGTAGAAGTATAAAAGCCATTTCTTCTTCCACTTCCACGGCAGACAATAGTTAGGCAGATTCCTCGTTGGCGCTCCATAATTCTCCTCGCACGTGTACGGTATGTTGCAGAAGTCGCGGGGTGCTTTCTCGTCACGTTACATGGGCTTGCCAAAAACCAAAGGTAGCGCCAGTACACAAAACACCAACACCGGAGCAGTGGGAGGCTGCGCTATCCTGCTCGAAGCCTGAAGAACAGCTCAAGCTGATCGACAGAGCTCGCAAGATGGCAAAGGCCACAGGGGCCCTGGACTGAGGGCCCCTGTGGCCTTCAGTCCACGCCGGGAAAACTCCTTTGTAAAAATAAAGTTTTTCATTCATTTCATTCATTCTCGTCGCGACGATAGATTGGGAGCGTAGGTCTCACGTAGGACGCGCAGGCTTTGGCGAGCCCCAACACAAGGGCCAGCCCGGGTTTTAGCTGTGGTGTTCCCGTTGCCCCTTTGGTGTCCTGGAGGCGCCGACAATACGAAATGATGAAATGTTATTACAAATTGTAAATAAAAGCTATTAAAGAAATATTCTCACGCCTAGGCACCAACCTGTGACTCAGCGCTACCGCGCCCGTCTGCGGACAATTACGGAACGCCAACGAGGAATTTACCGAAGGTCGCAGATGACACGCGAAGTTGCGTAAAATGATCACTTTTGATGACGGTACGTGGGTCAAAGAATGAACATAGCGCTCGACATAATGCGATAATGAGCGCCACCACGCCGACAAACGTACGCAGACTAGATGGATCTGGACGAAAACGGCAGCGGCGGCCGCGGCGGTAGCAAAACAAATGTAAACAACTTGGACAGGCGCGGAAAAAATTTTCCGGCCGCTTTGGCCTTTCCGCCCGCTTGCCGCTTCCCAAGTGTGAACGTAGGCTTAGTCTGCGCGAGAAACGTCTCTTGTTTGCGATTGCGCCCCTATAGGGAAGGCTGGTAATTACTGTTGTGTGGTTGAATCCCAAACCAGCAATTACGGAAGGCTGGTAGTTGCTGTTTTGTTGTGGAATCCCAAACCAGCAATGTACACACGAAGGGGTTGATGACAGCAGTGGAATTCCACCGACTCGCAACAGAATGCACGAAACAGAAAGCCGACAAGCATGAATTACTGCTGTGCGCAGTACAGCATAAGTGAACTCTTGTTGCAGGTGCTGACAGTTCTCGTCGGAGTTCACGCGTCCTGAGAAATTGATTATGTGCACTATGCACTGAACAAGACCGGATTTCATTCCTGCATCACTAGTACACCAATCAGTCGAGATTCTGTGAGGTACAAGGCCGCTTCCTGTTTGCACCGGCCTAAGTGAAGCAGAAATGAGTTGCACGCAGTACTTAAAATGCGTACACGTGCCATATCTATGGTGTGCGGTGAAATATTCTGTACAATTCTGAATCTGTTGACGTAAAGGCAAATGACGCCTGCACGCTCGCACACAACGGAAGACACAGCGGCCCATGCACTTGCCGCAGGAAATGCAACCCTTTCGTATGAGGGAGCAGGGCGACGAAAGCTTCGAAAGAAAAAAGAGCCTTACGCGTTTTTGCGCGTATTTAGGTTTTCTAGCGCAAAGACGCAGCGAACAAGCTATTTCTATGGGAGTAGGTATAGCCTGGTCGCACGTGCATTTTCACGCGTATAGCCGTCCTTGACTTGTGAAACGCACTTCGCCCCGACGAGGACGACGCCATCTACGCGTAACGGAGATCAACGATTAACGATGTCTTCTCCGATCGGGCGGGTCGTCTCAATGATGCGTTTTCGAGACTGGTCTACTGAATGTCTTTGATATACATGTATAGAGTGTGCTGAAACTACCGACATTTATTATCGATCACTTGACCTAGAGGAAACCAGAAGCTTACCCCCCCCCCCCCCCCGGTCGGGCCGGTGAACCCCCCCCCCCCCCCGAAAAAAATTTCTGGCTACGCCCCTGCCTTGATTTTAACCCATTAAAACGTGTTTGCTTATGACGAGTAGCTCATGGTATAATATCTCATTTTTCATTTCTTCACAGAAACGCTCGGCAGTAACACGAGGACCTGACAATGCAGTTTAGATTCAAACACCTCTTCTTGTTCCTTGAACTGCTTCTCAATATTAGGGCGTTCTTCACCGGTTAATTTCAAATGGCGGTAATTTGAAGTACAGCCAAATGAGGCTTACAGCTATTTGCAGAATATGCAACGGAATGTACTAATATTTATTCACTGTTCCGTGCTACACGTTCAACTCACTTGTGCAATTTACTGCTGCTTGTTGCTTGAGGAACAGACATCACGAATCTGTTAGGCGAACTGACACAGGCTGCTCGGGTCAAATATTTTAGTGAAATATGCCTTTTGGACCGTATGGCTGCAGCTAGAAAGAAGCCGAAGCCTCATTCATTAACAGTATGAGGCTTATTGAAGATATCATTATTCCCCTGTGGAGGTAAAAAATGAAGTGAATTCATTTGAGGCTTGTGGTGTCTTCCCTATGAGGAGGGTGTGTGAGGTTGTCTTTTATGTACTCACGAAGTGAATAGTTCTCAGTTTATGTAGTTAGACAACGCAGGATCGAGGTATGGTGAGGCAGAAGGCGTTTGAATGGTCCTCTTCAGCGCAGCCTAAGCTGCGCTGTATAGTATTGAGTATACCGTAGGCATTGCAATTGGCGCTTAAAGAACTGCTTCATGATTTCAATTCGAAGTTGTAGTGAACTGATGGGTTTCGCGAATCATGCGTGCCTCGCCATAACCACAGTCGGTAGATTTAGTTGCGTAAGGGCTGTGCCATGATGTCGATAAAGGCAACTGACGGTCACTATGAAACATTTTCTCGCGTGCTAGTAATAGGCTCTCGATCTTAACCTCGCAACTGTTCTTTCAGGTGATTGCTGTTATGGTATTCGTGAAGTATATACATACTACACGTGACGCGCCGTCGTCTTAACAGCCATGAGCAATGCGTTTTCTGGGTGCCTGTTTCAGAGAACAGTGAGAGTATTAGCAAACGTTTTCATGCAAAATGCGCGCCTAACTCTTCCTTTTACGCATTAATAAAGTAGACATATTTGACTAGAACAACTCACCATAGTAATAAGAATCATCACAAAAGATTCGCTGTGCAGTTTGCTTCTAACACGCATTTATAATATTGACATCAAATACCAATACCAAGGTTTTTCTTCCTTCTAAAATGCAATGTCTCTCATAGCTAAGCACTAAAGGAAACTTAAGTGTTTTGCGGTGCATCATACACAACTTGGTGTGTTAAAATTGCTGACATTCTTTTTTCGCAAAGTTTATGGACATGCACTGCGCATATAAGCATTGAAAACCAGTAGATCCCCTCAATGCTACATAGCTTGCGATATCGACGCCACAAACTTTCACGACTCGTGGTGTTGAAGAAGAAACTGCCGTTGAAAGTGCCATGGTATGCTACCATGGCAGTAAAAATAAGCCGGCATATCCTTCAATAAGTTCAGCTCGAGCCACCAATACCCCAAGCATGCACGAAGGGAGCGAGCGCGCGCAGCAGCCGAGCGAGCGCCATCCTGGCCGTGACGTCACTCGTAGAGAGCGCCGCTCCAACTTCTCGCCGCTAATAGGCTCCGTACAGTGAAGTTTTCTGCGATTGCTGCGCCATCTGTCGCAGCGCCGCCAACAATAATGAGACGGCCAAAGCACGCGGGGGTATTCGTAGGCGCGGCGTCGATGGTGCTGTTCGGTCTTTTCTGGCGCATAGACAATGCCATCCTTCAGCTAGACTAATTCGAATCCATCGACTGAAAGCGTACGGAAGAGGAACAAGTGCCGGTACTGCGGCGTAAAAAACTGCCACAGCCTGGCGTGAAATTGTACCGAATTGCTGGCCGCCCGTGGGAGCAAGAACGAGGCAAAAGATGGATTGTTGCTGTTCGAAGAGTTAAGTAATTGTGAAAACAGCGTTGCCCTAGTGTCAATGTAACTTTAAGGTCTAGCCAGGTCTAGCTGCTTGAGGTTCTGTATTTGTGTGTTTAGCACGGTTGGAAATGCATGGAGCACGTTTTGCACAGCAAGCTTGCGTAGCGCGAAATTTTACGCGCGAATTTGCGCCTCAAATGCTCTTGTAGGCTGCATACGAATCTTTGTTGATTTTCTTGCAGTCCGGTAATTAACTGTTAAATTGCGTTTTTCTGTGATACCTTCAGCGAAGTAAGTAAACTCGGTCTGCGTTGATTTTGCGGGTAGTGATGGTGCGTGTAACATCAAATGCCTTCACCAAGTGGCTCTCTCTCGTCAGCGCTTTGCCCCGCCTCGTGAAGACGTCATTCGGCATATGCGCTCTTGCTTGCGGCCGCATGCATGTGTCGTCAGTATGAACTGCGTAGTATTTGCAATCATGCTCCTCTTTTATTCGGCGACGGCTCGCCGTGGATGCCGAAGCAGACGAGCAGGATCTGCTCCAAACACTTCGTGGACGGCGGAGTAGCCAATAAAGGAAAAATCAACACCTACAAACACTTCATTTATAGATTTTCAAAAATCTGCGCACGTCGGCCACGAAATGAACGAAATACTGTAAATAGCAGAGCTGCAGTTGGACATTTCCGTGACCACGCACCGGAATACCTGGCAACGTAGCAAAAACGACGTGTAATCACTGAATGTTGATTTGGGACTGTTCTCATTCAAAAAACGTCGCGGTAGCATAATCTTGGTTTGTGCTAGTTGCAATGCGCCGCAAGCTCCCGTCCTGTTTGTGCGTTCTTCGTCTTCGTTTGACTTGCACCGCAGATTTTCCTCCAAGTGGTAGCGTGTGCGCTTCCGCTTATACGTCAAAACAAATTGCTGATATAAAAATGCATGCATGTTCTCCCTACCTGCAAGGAAACGTCGTACACTTGTTTCCCTTGCTGAGAGTGACCGACGGCGCCCGCAAGTCGGCGCCGTCGGTGTCCTTCACGTCGTAAACGTGGCCCGCCACATACAACTTGTCTCCTTTGTCGAGTATAGGCGCACGAAAGTAATTTTAAATACAGCTTATCGGCTTAAAGCGCCAAACAACACACGCGACATTTTGAACGTCACGCGCGCGTTGAAACACGTTCAGTCGCTGCCGCGGGGCTCGGAGCGGCCGTCTCAGTGTTTCACATTCCTACCACCATTGGCGCTGCACGGCGTTTTGCCGTTTTTGCCGTATTCGGTTGTAGCGCCCTCTGTTCACTGTACGGAGCCTATACGCATCGTGCGCCACCTATAGAGGCGCCACTGATGGCCACCTAGCGGGCGCCGTCGACTGTAGCCACGGGATACCGTAGCAGCCGACAGCGCTTTGCAAGCAGGGATGGCTGAAGTTCGCGGTTGGGATTTCCCCTTCGTTCGGGTGCAAGACAGCTACTTCTGCTGTGACAGCTGCAGGAAAGGCGCGGGCCTCTATGAAAGTGGACATGTGCATGACGTTAAAGGAATTTGGGACAATCCAGTCCGCATACGTGCCAAGTGCGTCCCGCAGACCAGCGTAACAAAGCCCAGTTACGAAGTCGAGCTCGTGGTAAGTAGCCGCTTTTTGTTGACTAATGCGATGTCTCAGTCGTTTTTTGTTGTTTCTAAAATTCTATCCTTGCCACATTGCTGTTTCTGCGCCTTAATACTCGTAATATACACACGTCGTTTGGGCAGACTATCTCAAATAACTCCGCACGGAGCGATGCCGGTACATATTGTAGCGATCTTGCTACCGCTGATTACACGTGACATCGCCGAATAAGTGCCATAGCAGTCGCTTCAATAAGAGCAATTGGAAAATTGTTGATGGAGATGCGTACCCTCGTCTAGGAAATCGCCAAACGTACGGGTGAATAAAGGGGGCGAGTTACCGTTGCACCGCCGTTGCAATTCTGCTGCGCTCGTCGAACTGCCCTATCCGCACGCAGTTTTCGCGACTTCAAATTCTCTTAGTGATATGCTTGAAAACGTACAAAGCTGTAGTATGAGTATTTTTTTCCTCTTAATCTTATGGAGGAGAGAACCCACACGATATATTTTGAAGGCGGAGCAGCGCCGGCCTGGCAGCAACACCGGCGCTGGCAGCAAGGCCGGGATTTGTTCCGTAGTCGAGATACACGTATCAATAATTAATACACTTTACATAGGTACTGTATTCCTTCGTCCAGTCGGTACCCCGAATTTCGTCATAGATGCATCTTACGTAGGCCTGCAATGTCTCTTATTGTTTTAGAGCTCTATTTGCCTGTGTAGGTTTTGCTGCATTGCATCGAGGGCATAGTAGCAGTGTTTTGCGGGCGAGCATTTTCTCAGCCATCCGTGATAACGATTTTATTGTCTTACGCTTAACGTGCACCAAAACTATTTTTTTTCTTGCATAGGTCACAATTGCGCTGTACGCTTTTTAATGTTCTTTTTAATTTATTTTATGGGAGGGGGGCATGCATGCCCATCATCTTATTAAGCCGAGCACATGTCGAGTTTAGTGTGTCGTTATTCGAACCGTTGTAGAATATAAAAAGGGTGGGAGGGCGAAGAAGCATATGTGTGCCACTATTACCAGAAATCTGATAGCAGAACTCAAATTAAGCTTAAGTTGTGTTCGGGCTAAGTGCGATGGTAGTCGTACAAAACTGCTAGCATGTGGAAGGAAAGAATATAACTGCCTTGGTTACCCTAAAAAATTTTTGCTTTCTTGGCAGGCATCAGTATCTGACTTTTTGCTGCAAGATGCACTCTGCACCAAGGCGGACGGTGCAAGCACATTGCTGCCGTCGTCTATTACATCAACAACGAAGAAAACAGATCATGCACAACTGGGCCAAGGCTCTGGGGCAAGCCTTCTGTGCGCGCACTTGGAACGTACAAGAAGGGATCGTGTTTGGATGGCTTCCTCAGCAAGGCAGTGGAAGATGTGCAACTGCCACCAGATGTGCCACCTAGTCGGGATGCAACTGTGTTAGCTGAACTACTTGATGGTTTGTGGGACCACAACTGCTCGCTTGTAACAGCCATAAAACATGAGCTATCAGTGACAATGCCTAAACATGCTGAACAAGAAGTTCTGGTACATGAGGAACAGATGGTAAAGGGGCATTTCCGTTTTTCTGAACTGCACCGTGGAAATGGCACGCAGCACAACACAGACGAGGAGATGTGCTGTTACATGGCAAACATTGTGATGACTGCCGAATAAATAGCAGACACAGGAAAGAAAACACGGGACCCAGGTCTAGACATGGTACACTGAATAAGAAATGAGAGCCAGCCACATATCAGCAAGTAGCCGGCCTCACGACATTTTGCGTGTGGGCTTCATATAATGCTGGAGCAGCCATGGCTTTGTTGCACACCAGACGCAGTAGTTTTGCAAGGCTCCACATTGTCACTACTGGAAGTGAAGTATTCGTGCAAGGACAAAGCAATTGTTGACAGCAACGCAGCCGTGTCAAATGTTTTATATTTGGTGTTCCGGAATGGGCGTGTAGAACTAAACTGCTCGCACAAGTACTACATGCTAGTGCAGGCATCACTATATGTTCTTGGCCTCAACAAGTGCTTTTTCTATGTCTATTCACGGGCCCAACAGATTTGCATTGAAGTGCCACTTGACAACAACTTTATTGCACAGGCCATCCCCCGACTTGAGCAATTCTACTTTAAGCACTTTTTACCACTGTTAACTCAAAGGATGGTGAAAACTTGCAGTTAAATTTTCATACATACACAAGGTAGATCATATAGTTCCAGGTGTTACCAAAGTGTAAATTGTGTCAGTTCGTGCATACAAGTCCTTTCCAGCTGAAGACAAACCTTTACATTTACATCGCCAAAGGGCAAGTGTGATCTGTATAATGCCGCTGCATTAAAAAGGAACGTTATATCTCGGCATCCGATTCGTTGGAGCCGTCAAAAGAATGAAAGGGAACGACCTACTGGAGTGAGCTACTGTAACTGTAATTAACATTTACGTACAATTTCACATGGCAAATTCTAAGGTATCTCTATATTCAAGCTGCTCATTAGCCTTCCCCTGGCAATATCATAGACTTTCAGCTCTTTTTTGTGAATATTTAATGGCAAACATTTCCCGACAGCCAGGTGCTGTAGCAGCTACAGCAGTTGACACCAGTAAGTTGTTCTCTCTCTTTTGATGAGCTCTGCATTCAAGACACTTAAATGTCGTGCTCTTTAGCGCAGTACTATTATACATCAAACTTGAGTGTTCGAAACAATATGTAAGAAGGCATGTCCTGGGTGGTAACCACACGAAAAGTGAAGACTGAGGAAACCACTTATACACCCAGTTTTAGTCTCAAAACCACGTGGAGCATGTGTTTGCCATGCTGTGGTGAAGCCCAAATGCTTTTCTACATTCCTGGCTTGTGGCGCGACATTGTTTCATTTTTCTCAGTGTTAAGGGCAAGCGAGACCTTGCTTTTTTCCATGGAGCACAATAATGCTACTACATTGCCTATCATTACAGATGTATTACGGACAATCACTCAGCTGTGCTAACGCCTGTAAGTTTGCAAAAAGGTTGTGCGCTGTTCTGTGTCATATTTTCACATTTCTGTGTAACTGAAGCCTATCTGTGTACATGGGTACACATAGGTGGACGATGCCAATCTCTACTACAAAATAAGAAGGGGCATCTGCTAGGGCAACACAAAGCGTACAAAATGTGAGTAAACACTAAAGCAGGATAAATGAGAAACTTCTAGAGAAATAGGCACAGCTCTATCAAGAATCGTTACACACCCTTCAGATCAAAACCAATTTATCGTTTTCACTTACTGCACTTCAAACTTTGTCACATTACTGGTTGGACGACTTTTACATTGATGTGAAAATTATAATAAATTGTGTTCCATTGACATAACTGCTAAGCATGCACATTTATGTGCACTACCACGTGCACAACCATGAACAAGGCAGCGTAGCGAGAAGATGACAAAACAAATGAAGTTCAGAGTTGTTGCACATCTGCATACATTACAAATGGTCTTCACAAACATTTACAGAGTTCGTTAAATCTTTTACTAAAATAGAGCAAAAACAATGCCAACTCAGAGTGGGCAAAAAGTGACACAACTTACAAAATTGCACAAGGTGAACGGCCAAGCAGGCTCGAACACAAGTGCTACAAACTAGTTTCATGCACATACTCTACATAATGAATCACTTCAACCTGGTGACCACGTATTTTGCACGATAAATGTGCTCACAAACACTGAATAATTAGGATAAAGAAGCATGTTATAGCTTGCAGCTTCATGCACCAGTGGTAAACATGCAGCAATCCACGACTACAGCTTAGTTTTCCAAATGTGCACACATAAAAAAGATTAGTAGGGATGCAAGGAAATCATAGCATGGCATCTATAATAGTGCCTTGTACATATCCATTCCGCCAGAAAAAGAAAGGTACTTTCGGCCCATAATTGTAAATACTAAGGCCCGCATAAAAAAGTATGACATAAGATTAAGGCCAGTATTCACAAATCACCCTTGAATTGAAATGCCCTCCTAGCAAAGAAAATCCTCTTTGAAACTGAAATTTAGGGAACTTCGAGGCGGGCGGTGGAGTGTTTCTTTCCCTCTGTGGAGTCAAGATGTAGCACTGATTAAGAGAGCATTTACAATTATGGGCCGAAAGTACCTTTCTTTTTCTGGCGGAATGGATATGTACAAGGCACTATTATAGATGCCATGCTATGATTTCCTTGCATCCCTACTAATCTTTGTCCTTAATAATTGGAGCCTGCAAATTTACCAGCACTGCACACATTTATTTATTTCTTTATTCAAAATACCTTACAGGCCCATTGAAGGGCATTGAGTAAGGGGGGGCAACAGTAATTACAAGTTAAAAAAGGATAAAAAAAATAAAAAAAACAAAGATACAGACGAAAAAAAGGCAACAATACAAATATTACAAAAAGCAAAGAACAACATCTTTATACAATATTAATACGCCACGAATGCAAGTTATCACGGAATGTTTCGCGATTAGAGATGGATGCAACGTGATCCGGAAGACTATTCCAATGTGCAATAGCTCGAGGTAATGGTGATGAGTTAAATGCCTTCGTTAGACCATGAATGCGTGCAAAACTAAGTGCATTGTGAATGCGTCGAGATGTGCGCATAGGTGCATGAAGCGGCAAACAGTGAAATGTATTACTATAAATGTACCTGTGAAAAAGACATAAAAGAGCGATGACACAGCGATTTTGCCGATGTCGACAATTTTGCCAATGTGAGGAAGCAGATCAGCAGACAGTCTTTCTGACAATATTTTGAAAAGCTTCATGCGCTGTATGCACCACTCAACATGTATCCTTGCACTTGCAATATTGTAGGTGCTGAGAACCTCCTCACGTGTAAAAGGCTCATTTGGTAGTGCAAAGATTGGCATCTGAAATTTAACTCCTCGCTCCACAAGAGCACTCCTGATTTGAGGGAAGCCCTTGTCAGCGAGCACGAGGTCCCCTGGCTCAAGCATGTGCAATATGCCACAGTCAGATGTGATAAGAGAGTCGGTGGCACGACCCCCATAAGGCCTTCATATATAGCTTATGACGCCACTTGGAGTTATTCCTACAAGGAATTTCACAGTGTATGTTCCTTTGTAGCTAGAATACATGAGCACTTTCTCATGGATAGTGCTTCGCGCCGCGCAGAGTACTTCTGTGCAGTCAATGATAACCCTGCAGTTCACATAGTCGGGCTTGAAGCAGTTGGGCATCATCAGCTGTGTGGTTGACCGTAATGGCCAGTAAATTACTGGCCGCATTTTTGCATGGAGAGTGGAAAGGATGAGCATAAAATGTTTTGAACATGTGGTTCTGTGCAACCCAAAAAACACCGCCAAGGACGAGTAGGACAAGTTTAGTTTTAGCTTCATCAAAAAATAAAAGCAATTTGTTTGAAGCACTGGTGGTTTCCTCATTCCCCTGTACATTGAGCGCCTGAACTACAGGACATAGCAGCTTTGTAAAAACACTCAGTGAAACCCCAGCAATACAGTTTAAAATATCTCAAGCGTTTTCACTGGAGCAGGATGAAACACTCGCATAACCACAGAAGCCAGGGCTTGAGGTCGTGTTGTCAACGTTCATAGGATCACATGCAGCGTCCTTGACGTCGTAGGATGTTCCCCATGATGCATCCTTGCTTTCCTTATTGCAGGGAAGAACAACCTAGAGCAGATGTTAGCGAATGAACACACAGAACAGTCTTAAAAACACTCAACAAGGGCAGCGATGGGGGCTTTTTAGTGATTCATGAGGAACATTTTTATGAAGCGCGAAACGTAACAGGACACAAGAAGGCACAAGTAAAAAGACAACACACAGCACTGTGCGTTGTCTTTTTACTTGTGCCTTCTTGTGTCCTTTCGCGCTGCATCAAAAGTTAAAAACACTATTGGCGCAAACATTGCTGCATGACTGAGAAAGACGTGGTCTGGACAAATTATATCAACGTGACAAGAAAGTGGATCTCGGAACAGTAATACTTCAAGACAACCAATCAATGGCAAATTAAAGTAATGGAGTGAAATTGAAGGAAAATGGAGTGTAGCCAGGCCAGGCAGAAAATTTCATGTTGAGATGAAATGAGAAAATCTCTGGGCACGGATTGTAGTCTTACTGCAAAAATTCATTCTGCAGTTGACAGGATATAAGGTAATGTTTGACTATGACGGTAGTCATTTATTCTTTTATTAAGCAGTTCTAGCACCATGGTAAAATGCTGACTACTGAAAGCTGAAAAGCCCATCCTCCTAAAGTGACTAAAAAAACGTAGCTTCATTCACTGTAAACAAGCACACGCAAGATCAAATGTGTACAAGCCACTCTAGTAAGCCTCATCCTACCTGCGTCTCAGCTTCACATTCTTTTAAACATCAAAAGAAGACGCTCGGTATATCTACCTCCGAGAACCATGTGCAAGGGTCTGTCTGCGTTCCTACTAGCACAAATTTGAACCAAAGTGGGGTTACCTTCTTGCCATTTCTCCTTTCAACTTTGTTTTTCCACTATGCAAAGCGACAGCAGCATAGCCATCACTTGTCCAATTTTCTTCTCACACTACAAGCGCTACCGAAGAAATGTAGAGTATAAATATGACATTTTAAATTTGCCGGAAATTTCCTGAAACACCGAATTTCATGAGAGGGTTTTCCTGGTTGGTAGACACCTTAGAACTACTGCTGTGGACGCCTGTTACAAAATGTGTTGCATGGCCATAACAGGCACGCAAGGGGAGTTTCTGCATATCCACGTGCATTTTTCATCTACACCGAGGCTGTGACATTTCCTTTTAGGTGCAAACCTTCTTTCAGAGACAGAGAATGTAGCTGCTTTCATCTCTTGTTTTGGTAAGAGTAATCCTGAAAACGTTGAATATACTGGTAGCTGTAGGGCATGTTCAAAAGCATTGTTATTGCTGTTAGCAACATTAAGATATGCTCAGCTCCTGGTAACACCATGGATGAACAACTGCCACTGTGATTTATTCAGCACTAAAGATTGTTCCTACTTAAGTTGCAGGGTCAGCTGCCAAAAATCTGTCTTAGCTTATAAGGTTACCTTAGAGAAATGCTTAAAAAATTTTTATAATAAGAGTGCAAGGACATTGAGGTGAAAAGGTGGGTTTCTGCTGGTGGAAATAAACAGTTCGTAGTGAGTGCTTGTGTAACCTTTCTTGTGCATGTGTGCAGCTGTTCGAGTTATGAATATTGCACTTTACAATAGCAAACAGTGGTAAGTCCTAAAAAGCTTTATAATCTGCCCAGACAAAGGGAGCACAACCTATTCAACAACACTCATGTGCACTGCAGTTGCACCACCCCATTCTTGGTCGTCAGGAACTGGCAACACATAGCTCCATGTGGCTTGTCCGTGCTGCTCCCGTGACCGCAGCCTGCATCATATTATTGTTTAAGAAAAATGAACAAAGCAATAAAGAGACTGTGCTTGTTCGGCATAAACAAGTCTATCCATCTATCCATATAAACAACATGCGTACGTTGGCAGTGTTAAGAGGTGGCATTTATGTACCAGAAATGTAGCTAGAACAGGCTGCTAATGGGAGCAATTTTATGACGGGAAGAAGAGTTGTTCAGACTATTTATATTTCCATTATTAGAATGTCACAATAACTGCTGTATTAGAATAAAGACAACAGAGTCCGAAAAGCTTAATTTAGAGCAGCCAGATAACCTTGAATGGCACATGCAGCAATGCCACAAGTATAAATCAGAAAGTATCTTTAACATTCTCTCTAGCTAAGAAAGAAAGCATGTGTCCACGCAAAACAAAACTTGTGCTGTACAGTACCTTGCTTGCAACGTGAAGGACTTGTGGCTTTCATGCCTCTTTCGTTTCTGTTTATCTGTTACTGCTCTTAAAGAGTCTCCTTGGCTGACTCTGTGTAGTTAGTTATGATTGCCACTAGTTATGATTTATTGCATAGAACATATTGCATTGCTTAAAGGTGGTCTATTGGGGAAAGAGAGAGGATAACGAGAGAAGAGAAGCGGACGAGTAGAGGGGACACACATGGTGCACGATACGGATAGCTGCAGAAGAATGTCCTTCAGTGGACTTAAGTAGGCTGGTGATGGATGATTTCCGCTACGCAAAGGAACACATTTAATTCCCTTATACCTACATTTTGCACTGTGCTTAGCATTTACCTTTCATACCAGTAGCAACGTTGGTAGACCTGTACACACTTGGAAACAAGGTTGGTAGATAGGCAGGGCTTCTCGGATCGTTCGACTTCTCGCCATTTACAAAGTGACAGCTGCAGATCTTGGTGTGTCTGGTAGGCTGCCACGGACTGCCATCTGCACTAAATGAACCAATACGCAAAAATTCCCATCATAACACGCACGAATGCAAGCACACACAACGTTACCAGGCATTGCACTCCTACGCCTCAAAATATATTAACAAATGAATTAGAATTAGCACAGCGTGCACACGCAAAATGTATTCAGCTGTGAAACAAACATAGCACTCTACGTGGTAACTGTTCTCAGACAGTAGGAAGCTGTGATGACTTCTCAAACATGAGGCGAACTTTCCTGCGAGAATCTAACAACGGTACCATAACCATATGCAGCTGCTAACAGCAAGTCTACATCTTTTTTAACACGTTTTCTAACACATTTTCCAAGCAACCGCAGCAGCAGAGATATTCGCAAGCGAAAATATTCAAGCTGTTAAAGAAGCATTTGTCTAATCATTCCGAAAAAACGCAGCGTGATTCAACCCCATTAAAACGAGGCGAGGCAAAGACCTCATATTTAAAAAGAAATCAACAACAGTTATTCAAGAAGTTAGCAACGGTCCGACACGCGCGAAAGCACACATAAAATAGATCCAAAAGCACTAACTGCTGGCGCGACGATTTTACGGGCCGCATAAAACCAAAACAAAACAAAAATGCTTGGAAGGATGTTCAGCAGCTTTAACACGCAACATGATGAACTCGTGCAGTTGTGCGCCCTAGCTAGAGCAAAACGGTAAAGATGCGGCAAGCGGCATTCAGAACCTGCGAAGTGCCTTTAGCCTGCATGCTGCACCGCGGTCGAACCGAACCAAAATATGGGAAGGCCGTGATGAACTTGGTCGCTTGCCCGTGTCAACATGATCGAGTGCAGCAAACAACGAGATGGCAAGTAGAAAGCGTGTTACAAGAAGCTACGCATTAACGCAGAAAATGACGAAGGGTCTCACCTTTGCAGTAGAGTAGCAGTCTGGGTCAGTTGGTACATACAGAATAGTAAAAACCAGTCAAAACACGAAGGACAGAGAAGAGACGTGGCACACACGACCAGTGTACCACGTCTCTTCTCTGTCCTTGGTCTTTTGACTGGTTTTTACTATTCGGTATGTCTCACCTTTCCCGACGAACGGCGGCGATCCATTGTTTCCGTCACTCCTGCTCATGAGGCCTCGCGGGAAATGGGTAAAACCACGTCCCCGGCGAGTTTTTGTTTGAGCACCCCACCACACAGCAATTCGACATGCCTTAATGTTTCGCCAACCACACACATGCGACGGACGTTGTTTATTTCACTACGTAAACGTGAACTAAGCGGAGACACACGAACAACGACGCAGCGGTGGACGGCTGCTCCCGCGCGTTATGAGCAAGGTCGCGACTTCCGGCGGCGCGCACTACGCATATAACCACGGTGGTAGAATAGGAGAGGTGGCCCAACGGCGCCGCTCCGTGAAATGCGCCGCGCATCGCGACGGCTCTGGAGTTGCAGCCGCTTTGCGGCAGCAGGGCTCATTTCACTGCTCCGCCGTAGACGTGGTTTTACCCATTCCCCGCGAGGCCTCATGAGCAGGAGCGACGGAAACGCCGCCGTTCGTCGAGGAGCCCCTTCGTCATTTTCTGCAGCCGGCGGGCGTCGCGAGCATTCAAGCTGTATTTATACGTCTCTAACTTTTGAGAAAAAGTTTGGCGTCGTAGTGCCGTACATCACAGAGGTCTTTAATAACACTCGATAGTTGCGGAATCGACCAACAGGCCCAGCAACAGACTCAATAGTTACCGTCGCTTAAAACGGACTTTTGGGGCGGATTTACGCTTCGAGCGTGACTTCAGACGCGCCGTTTAATCCTTGTTTATTTTATTGTTTTATTTCTTTCTTTCGCTGGATACAGATTGGTTCTAAGAACTATACGGTGACTAATGCGTAACTGCCAAATGAACCACGTTTGAAACGAATATCTTTTGGATATGTTCACGATCAAGTACATCTGCTTCTTCTTCCTCATTACATTATTAATCCTTTATTAGCATGTGTGACTATGCAGAAACAGTATTTATTGTTTTCCCGAGACAATATATATATATATATATATATATATATATAAATGTTATATTAATGAAAAACTTGAGGGTCGAGAAATCGTCAGTTTCCAAGCACGTTATCCCTTTGTGGGAAAGCGGGACATATACGTCCCACTTTTCATTCCACTTTCTCGGTGCTCTCGCTCCTTAAAGGGCCCCTAAACCACCCAGAGGTCGAAATTTAGCTGCGGTGTTGCAGTTGCGCACGAGTCTACAACGAACACGTAGCCGCGACAATTTTTCGAAATGGTGCCGTAATAGCGGAGTTACACGCGTTTGATGATTGAAAAACGGCCCTCGCTCGTTTCGCTCTTTCCTTCGCCACTCTCCTCGTCGGCTGGTCTCCCCTCCTCGCTGAGTGCTGCTCGAAATGTCACGTGACATACGTCATCACCAACGCGCTTCTCAAAACACTGCCTACTTCCGGTTAAGGCACGTCCACGCTAGCCATGCTAGCGGCACATATACGGACGACGAACTGTCCTCCAGTCTGCCGCACGAGAGGTGTCCAAAGTAAACGGCAGTTCGGCCGGCGCCCCGCCCGCTGTACGATTAACGGGCCAATCGACGACCGCGACGCTGCGCGCCTCCGCCACCGGCTACGAAAACATGGGCTGCAGCTGAGTACATGGCTACCGACGGGAGACGGCCGGCTCGGCTGTGCTCGCATCGCAGCCTACGGCGCCGCTAATATCATCGTATTTGTCTTCTTTGTTTACAATTATTGCGAAGAGCGTTAACAACGATAAGAAAATATTGCGGCTTGTGAGCGCCGGTAATTCATTTTGAAGCGCCGTCCGCTTTAGCTTTGAAGGGAACCGGAAAAGGCCTAGCGACGATATCGGCGCCGTCGAGCTATCAGCGGCGGTGAGGCTGCTGCACAAATGAGTCCCGGTCTCATCTTCTCTACGTACGGCAAGGAAATCTCGCCGCTCGCGAGCAAAACCGCTGTCGAACGGCGGCCCGCGAATGGCAAACGGCGTGCGGCGAGTTAGCGTGCCGTTAACGTGGACGTGGACTCGGCGCTTCGCGGCTACCCGCTGTTGCTGCGATGCCGGCGCGTGTTATGCGAAGCGTGCACGCGCCAGATCCTGTGTTGCGCGCACGTCTGGAAAGGCCAACACTGTCGCACTCTGTTCGCGCAGCTAATCAGACCGCTAAGCATGACTGTGTTGGAATACGAGCGATTTGGCACTTGCGTTGCGGGCTGTAATAGACCCTTTAGAAAAGTCAGTCTGGCTACCATGTAAGCGGCCATTTTTTGGGCACTGCGAAAGTGGAAGTGCCGTTGCCATCGCTAGTACGACGGCCAACATTTGCGCATGGTGTTTGTCAGTGCGTGTGCTTCGGTGGTTAGCAATGTCAAACGAAAATGTGCAGTGGTGCACAGACTTAGCCATTGTCCCAGATGGCTTTTCGGAAAGGCGGCTGGACTCTTATTTTGCTTGTGTGAGTGTGTCCGGCCTGTCGAGCCGTGCGGCTGAACGGAGCCACAAGTTGTTGTGCGAGTCATACACTGACCCTGCGTCTGTCCGCATTGCACCTTCGCCGGATAGGTACGATGCTGTACATTTCCTTTGCTTTTCTATTGCGGCAGGTGTAGGTGCTTGGCAGATTTATGTGTGCTCCGAAGCAGCGCGCGCATTTACTGCTTGTGCACGGCTGTTCGTGCCGTTGAATGTGTTAGTTGTCTGCATGCGTGCGTGCGCGCGCGCGCGCTCTTTTCGCATGCGTGTGCGCGCGCGCGATCCCTGATTTTGGCATAAGATGTGCGCCTCCAGACTGTTACCACCCCTTGATAAATTGAAGGATAACTAGCGTTTTGCTACTCCCATGTTAATATGGTTAAAGCACCATAGAGAGAGTTGTTTAATGAAATATGCATGCTGCTCAATACACAGGGAAGGTGATTTCGAAATGCCCTATAAGAGAAAGCCGAAAATAGAACGGGAAAAAATACGGCGCGATAAAAAGGTAACTATGTTGGTCATTCTAACTTCATGAAGCATTTCATGTAGCTTGTCAAGAACCGTAAATTTCTGATATTTGAAGGCTTGCGGTGTACGTCTTCGGATCATCAGCCCTGAAATGTTTGATAATGTCATCGTTATTTTTTTCTAGCTTGGGTGACGTACTAGTCAAGTGTGTATGCTTTCGAAGCCATAGGAAGTCCTCGAAGCCTTAAGAAGTTCATCTGAGGCTCAAATCCTGTGGTTCAGTGGCATTGTCAAAGTGCCAGTGTGCTGCTGGCACGAGTGGTGGCTGCAGCCATATTAAAGCTGCTTCTACTTCTGAAGAGGAACCACCAGCTGAAATATCACAGCGATGGCACGTAGCAGCCCGCTTGCTCCCTTGTCATTTGTTGACTGGAGGAGCGTGCGTCAGGATGGACTTGTCGAGCCTATAAATACAAGGTTCTATGACGCAAGGAGAAACTGTGACACATTCAGTGATCTGACTGCAAAAACTTTGGGTTCTGAACTGTCAGCAACCTGCCCATCTGCATTTAGCAGGCATCTAGAAAAGTGCCATATTGTTGAAGGGACATCAAAGTTGGGACCGACACAAGAAGGAAGTCCTTTGCAGTATCTGCGGCCACTTGTACCACATGGCTATCAAGCATATGTGTCACCCGAGATTTTGTGTGTAAACACAACAGTATCTGCTGTGCCAACACGGCCTGAACTTTTCAAGTCGTCGTGCAAGTGGCAGCCCTTATCTATGAGCGATCCTGCTCATAAAGCATCTGTTCTTGAGGTATGTGTCTATTACTATGAAAACTAGCATCATCTCTTTTAAACTTACAATTACAATAAAATTAAAACAAGCTTTGAGGGTACTGTAGTGCCCTCACAACTAATACAGCTTGCTTGAATCGCACAAGCTATTAATGTTAGACACCTTATGTTTTCTTAAGCACTCAAATCTCAACGAATTTCAGAACCACTACCCTTGTGCTCAGCCACAAGAATCTTTAATTGCTGTGACACTGTGAGGAATTATAAAGTTTTGAACTGTATAGTGGAATTCATAGCGGGAATCCTATACTGCACTGGAAAAGAATGTAATTTTAAGGGGCAGTTGTCGTGCACAGCAGGAAATATATGAACATGTGTTCTCACCACACCGCTCCCATTCTTATTTCAGAAGCTTCAAATATCTTGCGAAGAAGCTGTTAGTTCTGGAACAGAATACAAGAAACCAGGCCCAAAGTGATACCTGGAGGCAAGCTCGGCGGCTTCGTGTGACGGCTTCATCATTTGGCGTAGTTCAGCGACCCACATGGACAGAGAAACGCCTGCACAACTTGGTCTTGGAGAGAGACTTGTCTCGTGTACAGGCAGTCCAGTAAGTGTGGAATTTGCTTGTAAATGACATTCCGCATGTTAGCTGAAAAACATAGCGTGACTGCCAACTAGAATGTGACTTGTGCATATTTTGCTGAATTACATTTCATGTTTGCTAGAAGTGAATCTTTTCAGCCTCACATTACGTTCTTGAAACTTTTTTCTTTCAGATATGGTATTGCCAATGAACAAGCAGCTGTTTATCGCTACATTTCAACTATGAGAACAAGAGGTCGTGACGTCGAAGCATTCCAGAGTGGCCTGCTGGTTGACCCCTCATATCCCTGGTTGGGTGCATCACAAGACCGCTTCATTTTTGATCCAGCAGAAACACAACTGCATGGGTTACTTGAAGTGAAGTGCCCATACAGTTTGGGTACTTCAATGGGGGAAATCTCCAGATGAACTGGAGATTTCCCACATTCCATGAAAAAAGGCAGTCACAATGTTTTTAGGCTAGATCGTAATCATGCTTACTATTTTCATATTCTCAGTCAGATGGCACTTTCTAGCCTTTCTTGGATTGACTTTGTGTTGTTCTCTGAAAAATTGATCATTGTTGAAAGAATAAGATTTTCAGAAGAAGATTGGGCCCGTGTCAGGCCTAAACTGGGCAGTTTCTTCTTTTCTGTTTTGTTGCCACACTTTGCTTCTTCACAAGTGCAAACGAAATAAGGTGAGGTGAGACTGAAAGGTGACATGGGCAAATTGCAATCGGAGGAGTTGAACACGATTATGCTTCTTCAGTTATCCATATGGTGGGACTTGTTGAGCTATGTATAAACCTGAAAATATTTAAATCGTATTTCAGTTTTCTGTTACTTTTCTTTTTTCACACATGTACCTTTTTCTTGAAAACTTGGTCACCGAAGCTTAAAATTCTGAAAACAGTGTTGCAGTGTACACATTTAGGATTAGAACTATGTAGGTACCTAAAGAAATTCAAGCACAAAATTTGTTGTTTTTTTTCTTTATGGTGCGATTGACTGCCTCTACGACATACCTTTTATTTAATTACTAAAATTCAGGGTGCGTACATGTCCTTGAAATTGAAAAGTGTGTTTTCAAACACACTTTTCAATTGCCCTTTAAAGTCCTGGAATTTTTTTCCTTCCTTGAAAATCCTTGAATTTCGTGAGCAATGCACTCTGATATCGACATTGTGACCTCCTTTCTGTGGTAGATCGGCTTCGATCCCCATTTCAGAAACAATACGCCAGCGCGAGTACACATGGTTGTTTTGCAGAACAGCACGGAAAAAAAAAGTTGTCGCAGTTTCACCTGAAAGGCGAAGCATCAATTGCGATAGCAAATTTGTAGAGAGCTATACGGAGTAATGATAGTAGCTTTATCAGCTGTATAAACTTGGACATGCAGCAGCACCGGCAACACGCACAACTGTTGTCGACGCCGTCGGCGTTTTGCCCGCGTTCGCACAAAATGCGTGCGGCGTTGGTGACTGTTGCCGGAGCCTCTGATATAAATAGGCACTTGGTGCTGCAGCTAAACGTCGCTTCTCTTCCCTCCCCCTCCGCCCCACGGCCTTTCGTGCGTCCGAAGAAGGCGCGTTTGCTCTACATATATGGTGATTGTAAAGGAGGAAAGAGACGCCTACTTCTGCAGCCCTTAACGCACGGCGCAGAACGCGCGTTTGTTCTCCGCCGTGGGTTCACTCCCCGTGAAAGCGCGCGTCCCTCGCGCCCTTTCACTCGCACATACAGCGTTCGGCGGCGCGCGGCAACGGTTTCATCTCCACTGACGTCATACGGAACCTCACGGCGACGGCGACGGCGACGGCGACGCCGACGGCAGAAATCTGCTTTGGAGTGTCCATATAATTGCTATCGCAATAATAACAGGCTTCACTGCGTCAAACCGCGAAGGGAGCGAGAGAGAGATTATTGTTGGAAAGGGTGAAAGATTGGGTTAAAGTGTAGCGCGATAACTGTCTCTCAATAGAGGACACCTCAACCGCCCTGCACAGGGGGATGGGGAGTGAAAGGAAAGAGAAGGGAAAGAGGTCGCAGGCGCAGGAGCGGAAGCAGCAGCAGCATCATCTAAGGCGCCGCAGGCGCGTGGGGCCTACGTCGCACACTGTCGGAAATGAGAACAGGTCGTAAGAAAAAAAATAACAACAACAACAATAAAAACAATAACAACAACAAACAAACAGAGGAAGGGCGTAGCCGCCGACAGACACCCGCCAGACCCCAACGCCGGGCAGCCCCGAAAGAGCCGCCGGGAGCCCACACAGGAGGCCTACAGGCGGTCGACCAAACCCACTTCGTCGGCAAAGTTCAGCAGTGCGCGGAAGAATTTGCCGTGGCTCGATGTGCAGCCCGAGGGGTGCAAGACGTCCTCCACCGTCAAGCAGGGGAGGTTCTGCGCTCGGTAAACGCGGGCAAAAGAGTAGCGCGCGCCGTCGACGAAGCACTGCAGTCGCACATCAGATGTTGCAGCGTCTCGACAGCACCGCAGTCCTGGCAGAGGGGCGAGGAGGCTCCGCGGAGGCGGTGCTTGCGCTCGGCGGGGAGACGCGCCCCGCAACGCGGTCGACGGACGCAATTCTGATGGGCTGCGCCGATTTCTTGGCTTCACCCTGGACAGTGAGATCCTAGCGTACGTTCATCGATGTCGCCTGCTTCCTAACGACGAGAGGATTCTAGAGACACCAACCAGAAGTACGTGTGACGACCAGTGACCTTTTTAAGGCCAACATTCTCCTGCGACGACGCCGGATGCTTCGCTAGGCCTACCGCGTCGGGCCGAAGAGTACGGAGCTCCGCGACGCAGCTGTGCGTTCTCCAGCTGCGCCGCGTCGTCGGCCGAGTCCGCACGCCGTAGTTCACCATGAAGGTCGCAGTAGAGGGCATCCCAATTTCTCGGGAGGAATTAGCAGCCAGTGATTGGTTGACTAAAGTTAACAAGCTACGGGTAGCGCGAACAACACCAGGGCAAGCCGTACCCGATTTACTCGGAGACAAAGCGGGACCGGATCAACCGCCGCAAAACAACAAAGGCCAGGCCTCGGGTGCACCTGCGAGGAAGAAGGCATCTGAACCAACGCCTCGGCAGCGAGGACGCTTACTAGCCAAGAAATCTGTAGCTTCGAACCAGCCTCGCTTACCCAGCAACGCCCTCAAGCTGATAGTGCGCCCACGCGGCGGACTGCTACTCTCCAAGATCTCGACCTACCAACTACTGGAAGCGATCTGCATGGCTGCTCGCTTCACCAGGGACGCCGTGCGTCACCAAGACCTAATACAAGCTAACCTGATTCAGAACACCTTCGCGTACTGCACCCCAGACGTCCAAAGAGCTGAACAGGTCCTACGACTCAAAGCGATCACCATCGACAACAAGGAGTATGAGGTCTCCGTCTACTGTGCTCCAGACGATAGCTCGGGCCGCGGTGTAATTCGCGGCGTCGATCTTCGATTGGACCGAGATGCAATTCAAGCAGAATTGCAAGATGAGCGCAACCCAGCCATAGTGGACTTTCGGCGGCTCGGGAACACCACTGCAGTACTCATCACGTTCGCTCAGCCCCAAGTGCCGACCTGGGTCTACTTTTGCAACAGTCGACACAGATGTAACTTAGTCAAGAAAAAGTACGAAGTGTGTTATCACTGTGGCGAGCTCGGTCATCGAGCCGACGTCTGCGCTAGCCCAACGACCAAATGCAGAGGCTGCGGGCTATCAAATCCGCCAAACGACCACACGTGCAAACCAACCTGTCGCCTGTGTGGGGAGGAACATTTCACGGGCGATAGTCGCTGCAAGGAAATCTACAGGATCCCCTACACGGTCAAGCGCCGGCAGTGGGAGAATTACCGACAAGCCGAGGCGAACATACTCAAGGCCCAAGAGCCTGCAAAGCAAGTCACGCTTCAGCACACCAGCCTATGGGACCGCCATCGCTCCGGCAGCCGGCAGCGGCAGCCCCGAGACCGCTCGAGCTCCTTTCCATCGCTCGAGTCTACCACTCACCGGGGGCGGTCCCGGACTCCCTCCCGGAGCCGACACGGGCCACCTGCAGTCATCCAGCAGCCCCGAGCCTCTTCTCCTCCTCCGCGGCAGCCACCTGGGCCACCGCCATCTCCGCCCATCCAACAAGAACATCAACTACCGGTGAGTACGCAGGAAGGGACTCCCAGTACTCCAGACACACACAAAGCGATTGTAGAACTGACAGCAGTCATCCAACAACTCATACTCCGAGTAGACGCTCTCGAAAAGCGAACCGCTTCACACACCCCGTCTCCGCCCGCTCCGCAGGTCCCACCTACGGCGGTACCTATGGAGATCACACCCTCCAGCAGAGCCACACACAAACGCAAAGCCCCGGCCGACAACGACCCCCCGGCGGAGGATTGGCAGGCACGTCTCGACAGACTCGAGCAAAAATACGAACTCAGTCAAACTCACATCAGAGCTCTAGAAGCACACATCGAACGGTCACTCCACACAATCGGCTCACAGATCGCCCAACAAATTGAGACCCTGAGTAAAACTATAGAAGCCCAGGGAAAACCCGTAGCGGTCGCTGAACTCGCGGACTCGGCGCCGCCACTCCCTCCAACCCCAGAACTTTCCCAGGTCAGTCATGGCGGTCAGCTCGGGTAACACCACCGTCTGGCAGTGGAACTGTCGTGGGTTCGCACGTAAGCGTCCGGTCCTCCAACAGTTCCTCACCGCGAGTGATCGCCCCGAATTGATAGCCCTTCAAGAAGGTGGCAAGAACACGCAACTTGCCGGTTTCAGTACATACCTATCGGAACGAGTAAAGCCTCAAGTAGCCACTCTCGTCAAACGTAATCTCACTGTCCTCCAACACAATTTGGATCCTACTTTTCCCGAACACATATTCTTAGAAATATTACCTCGACCCTCGCGCAAACGTCGCACTAGTCTGTTTGTGCTAAATGTTTACAGCCCTCCCCGGGCCCATAAAGACGTTTTCGGGCCCCTTTTCCTCAAAGCCCAGCAGCTAGCGCAAGGGCGGCCTCTCCTCATCATCGGTGACTTCAACGCGCATCACCGCGCTTGGGGCTACCACTACGACTCGGCCAAAGGCAGACGCCTCTGGAATGACTGGAATACGCACCAGCTCACCCTCATCACAGACGTCTCCTACCCCACTAGACTCGGTTCGGGCCTACACCGAGATACAACGCCGGATCTCGCCTTTACCAGCTCTGGAGTCAAAGCTACTTGGTGTCACACTCACGAAAATTTTGGAAGCGATCACTTCATTCTCGAGATCGTGATACAAGAGCCCACGAGGCAACATATGCGGCCGACTCAGGTGATTGACTGGGACTCCTTTCGCACGCACAGGAAAGAGCAGGCCACACCTCCCGTTATTACCGACATCAAAGCATGGACAGCCGAAATCGTCAAACAAGTGACTGACGCCACGCAAACCGTCGAGGTTGAGGACACAGTCCCACACTGCGACCGTTACTACGCCCATCTCTGGGAGCGCAAGAAGTCGCTCGAAGCTCTTCTCGCCACTCGAAAATGGGACCGCGATATCCGCCGTCGGCTGGCGCGCGCCCACACGAACATTGAGAACTATGCAATAGAACTCACCCGCCAGAGCTGGCACAACATTTGTGACCAGATGAACAAGACTCCGAACGCTCGTAACACGTGGAACCTGCTCCGACATCTAATGAACCCGGCCGGAGGCGATCTCCGAGTACGCCAACAGCTTGAGCGAATCTTCCATCAGTATCCTGGGACACCAGATGAGCTCAAACAAGAGCTCATTAACACCTACATCCGCCCCGAACCAGCAGCCACCCTTCCCCCCTATCAGGGCTCGGCCAACCCTGGCCTAGACGCCCCGATCTCTTTAGCGGAGGTCCGTGCAGAACTCAATCGCCTCAAGACCAATTCTGCGGCCGGCCCCGACCGCATTTCTAACACGATGCTTAGGAATCTAGATGACGCCTCTATTCATGCCCTCACCGACTACCTTCAAGAGTGTTGGGCGAGCGGTACCATCCCGCAGGAATGGAAGTGCGCCAAGCTAGTCTTCATCCCCAAGCCTGGAAAACCACCCACCTTGGCCAACCTCCGTCCCATCTCTATCACGTCCTGTGTTGGGAAGTTAATGGAACACGTTATCCAGTCCAGACTTCTTCGCTACCTCGAAGACAACCACCTCCTACCAGACACGATGTTCGGTTTCCGTCCTCACTTAGCAGCCCCCGACATAATGCTTCTTCTCCATCACCAGGTAGTCATGCGTCGCACACTAGACACGAAAGTCATCGTCGGCCTCGATGTTGCCAAGGCCTTCGACAATATCCTCCATGAAGCGATTCTTCAACAACTCCAGACTCTCGGCGTCGGACATCGCACGTATGCATACGTCCGAGACTTCCTGACCGACCGCAAGATACAACTCAGCGTCGGCACGGGACATCCCTCCATCATCTCTCCTGGCAACCGCGGCACGCCGCAAGGCTCAGTGCTCTCGCCACTGCTTTTCAACGTTGCACTGATAGGCCTGCCCAAGCTTCTGGCTGACATTCCCCACCTACACCACAGCGTTTATGCTGACGATCTTACTCTTTGGATCACACACGGCAGTGACGGCGAGATCGAAGAGACTCTCCAGACCGCCATCGATCGGGTCGGAGGCTATCTGGATACAGTTGGCCTCAGCTGCTCGGCGACTAAGTCAGAGTATATAATCATCCCGTCCCCAGGACGACGCCCACCAAAAATACTTCCCGAGATCAACCTCCAGGTGCAAGGAAACCCCATCCCTCGTACAGATCACATCAGGATTCTGGGCCTACACCTACAGGCAAACGGCAGCAACAATATATCGCTCCAACGCATCGACCAGTCGGTGCTACAGATCGGACGTCTTCTCAAGCGAGTCTCCAACAAGCACCGTGGTATGCGAGAGTGCAACCTCCTGCGCCTCGTCCAAGCCTTCATCTGCTCCCGCATAACCTACTCCGCACCTTACTTACGTCTCATCCGCGCCGAAAGCGAACGGCTAGAGGCGTCACTTCGAAAAGCATACAAGACGGCCCTGGGTCTTCCCATGTCAACAGCTACTCACAAGCTTATGGCTCTCGGCATCTCCAACACCGTGAGCGAACTGATCGAAGCTACCCTCACCGCCCAATACGAGCGGTTGTCACTCACACACGCTGGCCGCGCGGTACTGCAGCAAGTTGGGATCTCACCAACGAGGGCGGCCCCCAATTATATTGACCTTACACAGGAATATCGTCAAAATCTCCAAATACCTCCCATTCCCAAACGGATGCATCCGGAACACCACGCCGAGAGACGGGCCAATCGTGCACGACAGTTCGAGAAACGCTTCAGTGGACGTCCAGATGTCACGTATACGGACGCCTCTTACCACCCCTCGAAACCAGCGATGGTGGCGGCAGCCCTCGCCCCGCACCGTAGCTGGTACACAGCCTGCAGCATTCGCAACGCAGAAACAGTCACCACAGCAGAGGAGGTTGCCATTGCGCTTGCGCTAGCTGATCCTATTACCAAAGTCGTCATAAGTGATTCTCAACAGGCGATCCGCAACTACGATGCCGGCCGTATCTCTCGCCCGGCATCACACATTCTGCATTCTACTCCCCCCTCCTCCACATCCCGCTTACTCCTGTGGGCTCCAGCCCATGAATCGCTCAGGGGAAACGTCCAGGTGCATAGAGATCTTAGCTGCCGAGCCGAGTGTAGGATCCACCGCCCCGATTCCCCTGACACCACTATCTCGCGCGATTCTCTACTCACCACTTACACGGACATCCTCCAGTACTACCGACTCGGGAGATGCATATATCCTCCCGCACACCGTGATCTAACAAGGCGCGAGGCCGTCCAATGGCGCAAACTACAAACAGGTAGCTTCCCACACCCCCTCTTATACAGTAAAATCTTTCCGCAACAAATAACGCCTCGGTGCAAACACTGCTCAGCTCCGGCCACTCTCATACACATGGCGTGGACTTGTACGCACGACAACACAGACAAAACAAACACCCCAGAGTCGTGGGAGTCCCTCCTGCGTAGCTCCGAGCCAGCAGACCAACGTCGGCTCATCCAGCGTGCGGTGGAGGCCGCGGAATCCGAAGGGATCCCCGCCGACCTCCTCTAAGCCAGCGCAACCGGTCCTTGGATTGGTCCCCTCTTTTTGGGCGAAATAAAGAATTCACCACCACCTTGCGCTCGGCGGCCAAGACGGAACCGGTCCGGAGTGCGAGGAGGAAGGCTCGCTCTCTCCTCGTGAACGGCCGGGCTCTGGCGCTGAGCCGTGCTCCCTCAAGGGCTGCAGAAGATAGCGCCAACCTTTCCCTTTCCCTCAAGAACCACTTATCATCGACTGGCGCGCGCGCTCGCTTGTTAAAGGGCAACTCCGGCGATTTTTCGATGTCAACGGATGTCGATGAAATTCGCTGGGTCTGTTCCTCTGAATACCTCCGTCATGTCCTAAAGAAAGCAGGCTTGAGAGTTGCACACTTTTTTTACAAATGAATTTAATTTATTGCCTCGAGCACCCTACCTCACCCCCTCCTCAGTTATAGGCCACATTGTGTATGACGTCAGGAATGGTCCACGCAGAGCATGCCGGGATCATGTAGACGACAGCGACGAGAGCGTACAGGAGTCGACGATCGTGAGCTAGCGCTTGGCGTGAGATGTTGCTGTCGCGAGAAGTTGCATTCCCTGTGGACGGGCAAGTGATATGCGGGGTGGCAAGCGGTGTTGCGTTGTTGGGTGCACGAACTTCAGCCATCGCCATCCGCAAACACAGTTTGAGGCGATGCCGATCGCGTTCAGCCAAGGTTAAGCCTATCACAGTGGCCAAGTTCGTGCGTGTGCTGCTGGCGGACCAGACCCACTGATATGAAGCTAATTAAGCTATTAGGATGAGGAAAGCTGCTTCTGTTCTTTAGTTTTGACCATACGGATTTGAAATAAACCATTCCTCATTTCGTACAGTGCACACGCAAAAAGCTAAAAGCGACAACACGACGCGCAATCAACATCCGTATACGTTGCCGTTCTCGAATGCGGCCAGTCGCACTCGCCGGCACTTCCCTAAATGAAATGTGACTACGCAAATCCATGGGTGTATTATTACCCATTGTTATGCTGACTCATTATTTAGCTTACGAGGTGCACTGTTTGCCTCGTATCCCAAATGGGCAGCAAGCGGAGGCCCCTTCGATACAGCATGCGTATAACAACCGTCTGGTTCAGCTGCCAACGATATCATACTTCATGACATCGGCGTTTCCGCGAGAAAACTATATATTCTCTAAATGAACGATCATACGCGCAATGTCCCAATCTATGTCTACTTTACGGAACACTAATTGTGTGCATGAAGAGAATACGAAGAATGATAGGCAGGCTGCACAACGCTTCCCTACTACGGTCTCCCGCTCGCTGTTTCCGAAGGTGCGTGGTCGCACGTATCAGTGCGACCCAAAGTGATGTAACGGAGCTTACATGCACAAAATCTACGTGTTTTGATATGTTCTGGCATTAATTGATGTCACCGATGAGCGGCCAGCTCAAGCGAACGACGTACGAGTGGTCGCTGTACCTGCCGATGTAAATAAATGCACCGGTCGGTGCTTTGGACTGTCAACTGCGTTCTTGTGGGATACAAATGCGGAAAGTCGTGCTCCACTTCTTACAGTGAGCATGCGAAGCGGTTCCCTGAGAGGGGTAAAACACCTAAAATAGCAAGCAGCACGTATATCAGTGGTTAGGGCTACCCTTGGTCTTCATGTCGCAGCGCGATATGTTGCGCATGGGTGCTGGCTCTAGTGGTGGAGGACGGCGATTCGTGGCTATTGAATCCTTCTGAATCATAACTGTCACTGTTTCACAGATCCGAATAGGTGGTGAAGCTTACATGCAATGTCACCCGAAGGTCCCCGAAGGTCCGGCGCGGTCACGAATAAGCTGAGCGTCTGCTCTTCGCCGGTTTCGTTCACCCCGCGGGCGCGACCGGCATGCGTCGCGCAAGTTGCGCGCCTTCCCCGCCGGGGATACATTCGTGACGTCACACGCAGAGGTTCGCTCGGCTGCTTGCTCAGGTTTCGGTTTCGTTTTTGCGCTTTTTTGCTTATTTAAAATGATTTTCGAATTTGCGGAACAATTCTCCTATCAGGTGCGTCACAGGAGGGTCTCGGGAACCTAAATATTTTATTAGCTCGACATGGTCAAAAAATCGCCGGAGTTGCCCTCTTCGCATCGGGGCTAGTTCATGCCTATCGCCGCTGCTTGGAGGGGGGCGCTGCGACCCCACCTTGCTCAGCTGCTCCCAGCCGATCTGTGCAGCGTGCGCAACGCTGGAAGATGGGGTCGGGCGCGCTTCTTACCTCACCGTGCATTCAAGAAGAAGTCGCCTAATTGTAGAGGACGCGTAAATGGTTCATCTAGGCTTCTTATAAACGGATGCAGTCTAACCGTATTAATACATCGAGCTTCTTTAAATTCACTGGAGATGGATGCGCCGGGAGAGCAGCTCACCGCCATCAAATGCATTTTGAGGAATGAAAAATATGTATTGCTCGTATGCACTTACAATGGTTGCCATACTTTCAGGCGTAAACTCTTGCGGACACAGTAGCTCACAAATGTGTCTTATTCACAATTACAATCTAGAGTGTTTCCTTGGCGGCTTGTGTACATTACTACATAGGCCGAAGGCTTGTCGTTTTCGTCAGTCAGTTGGTTTGACTGATTTACAAGCAGTATTCTCAGGAACATTTCGGCAATTAGATTTGCGGATCGTATCGCATGACTGTCGTCAACAACTTCAGGGCAGCTCAAGATGGGAGAGCGTTGTGAATAGGGCTGGACTGCTCTTTCGAGTACTTCTAGTACATTCCTGCGTGGCATGTGTTCGGAGGCTTTATCGAAAAAAAAACACTATTATTTATTTATTTTTATTCTATAAATACTGCAATCACCATGCGGTGATTTTAGCAGGGTGGTACAAGCATAACAAATACATTGGTATGTACAGAAAATGCACAGGCTAATAAAGAAAACTGTTATTTGAATAAATACAAAGCGTGCAGGTTGGGCACATGCAACGTTACATTAAAGAAGTAAAACACTCACTGCAAACATGGCACAAACAAAATAATGTCACTGTAAACATGATAAAAAAGAAGTTAATGTTGGCGCAGAGACGACGTCATTTGTTAGCTGGTTCCAGTCCACTATTGTGCGCGGAAAAAATACTTAAAAGAGTTGCTGCGTGAGGAAAAAGGAGTTATAGTGAAATTATGTATTTGCCGAGTAGCGTATCCGGAGGAGAAGGCTATGATCTTTGTTATGTCCATCTTATAATTCCCCTTTATTAATTGATGCTATCTTGTCCAAAAGCGCTAGAAACTCGGACTAGAACCTCATTGCTTGGGAACTGGTGAAAAGAAACACCGGGTGTTTTCCCGAAACGGGACTTGCAATACGGAAGACAGCAATACACCATCACACAGCAGTTATTTACCGATGTGCAATGAACGGCGCCAAGTCTTGGCTGTGGCAGCGCGTACTAAAGGCTGTACGACCGTCTTCAGGAGACTGCATAATGAACAACACTGACAGAGCACCGAATAAAATGCGCGGGAAAACGATCGTGCGAGCGCGAAGGCAAGCGCATGTACGCGGAGCAGGGGAGGAAGGGTCAGGGTCGCAGCGCCCCTACCGCCGACGGGTGGCGAAACGTGCTGAGAAACTCTCCCATTGTTTCCCCGACGGGTGAGAAGGCCGTAAGAAGCGAGCGCGCGCGCCAGTCTAGCCCGGCCGTGCCTCGTGAAGCCGGATTCCGGAAGCAGGCGTGGCGGGCGACCGCGCGCGACGCGGATGTCGGGGTGGCGCAGCGCGAGCTCCCGTTTGAAATGAAGCCTCGCCACGTCGAACGAGTTGACTCGCGTCGACAGCGGGGATAGCGGATCGTGGGCGCGCCTTGCCAGGTCATCAGCTGCCTCGTTCCCGGCGACACCGACGTGCGACGGTATCCACTGGAGGCACAGGTCGCACCCCTGTCGCTGTAGAGCATGCAGCCTGCAGGCAACGCGCTGTGCCAGTGGCGGCGCACGCTCGTCGAGCAGCAGCTGGCGCAAAGCGGACCTCGAGTCGCAAAGAATCGCCACTCGGTTCAGGAACGGCGACTCTTCGAGGATGTCGGCCGCCAGATGGAGACCCACAAGCTCCGCTGTGGTGGAGGAAGCTCGGTAGGACAGGCGGCACTGTCTCGCGACATCGAGGTGCGGCACAACGCAGGCGGCGGCCGCGGAACCATCCTGGCGGACAGAACCGTCAGTGTACAGGTGTGCCCTCCCCACCAGGTCGTCGTGTATCCGTGCAGCAGCCTCCTGCACCACAGCGCAACGAGGCGTGCGGTGCTTGGAGCGGACGCCCGGCAGGTCGAGGCACACTCGCAACGGCACACGCTGGTTTGGTGGCGGCCAGGCAGCAGGGGAGGCCGGGGCGTCGACCACCAGGCTGTCGAAGAGCTCGAGGAGCAACCCCACACGCGACTTGGGCAGCACGCGCAGGTATGACAGCATGGGGCCGGCACCGGGGGCACGGGAGAGGCGCTCCAAGTGGCCAAGGGCGCGCAGATCGGCAGTGAGGGAGACGGGCCAGGCGCCGGTTTCCGCGAGCGTCTCCGCGACACGGGAAGCACTAGGCAGGCCGTGGCACATGCGAAGCACTCGTCGGTGGTCGCTGTCGATGCGTCGCCACAGATGCGGTCGCAGGTTGCACAGTGGGAGCGCGTACAGGACCCTGGACAGCGCCACTGCACCGTACATGCCAACCGCGAGCGAGGGGGGGGGCAGCCGTCACCACGCGCGAGGAGCGCGCGCACCGCGCCCTCAACTTGGCGCATGGCAGCGCGAAGCCGCTTCACGGCGGGGAGCCATGTCAGGCGATGGTCGATGGTGAGCCCGAGGTAGCGCACCGTCAGCCGCCAGGGAAGAGGAACACCGTCGACGACCACGCAGCCAGTGTGGCGCCGGGCAGCAGCGCGTGAGTGGACCATGATGGCCTCCGACTTTGCCGCCGACAAGCGCAGACCAATAGCCCGCAGGAAGTCGCCGACCGCATCCGCCGCCGCCTGGAGCTGCAGACGCATCAGTGCCATCGTTGCCGGCGGGCCACGGACGAAGAGCGCCACGTCGTCCGCGTAGACCACGGTACGCACAGGGAGGTGCCCACTGCTGCGCACGCACTCGCTGATGGGCGCGAGTGCAAGGTTGAACAGAAAGGGGCTCAACACACTCCCTTGAGGCACACCACAAGTCACTGAACGGGGCGAGCTGGTCGCACGCCCAACCCGAACAACGGACGACCTGTCTGTTAGGAAGGCCCGCACGTACGCCAGGAGCCGGCCCCCCACACCAAGAGCACGCACAGCCGAGATGATGGTGTCGTGGGGCAGGGAGTCGAACGCGCTCTGGACGTCTAAGAGCAGCAGGAACGCGGCGTGGCCGTCGCGACTTGCCTGCTCCAGCGTGCCCACAACGGCGGCAAGGCAGTCGGCCGTGGAGCGGTGCGTGCGGAACCCACACTGTTCAGGCGGAAAAACACCCCGGATGTCCGCTATCCATTGGAGCCTCGACAGGGCCATCGCCTCCATCGTCTTGCCAGGGACTGACGTTAGAGAGACGGGCCTGTATGAGGTGAGGCTGCGAGGCGGCTTGCCACTCTTCAGTACTGGCACCACGACCGCGGAGCACCAGGACTCCGGGAGGCACCCGCTGCGCAGGACACCGTTGAATGCGTCGAGCAGGAAGTGTCGCTGATATTCGTCCAGGTTGCGCAGCATTTGGTGGGTGACACCGTCCTGCCCGGGCGCACTGCGGCGCCGCCCACGGCACAGCACGCGCTGCAGCTCGTGAAAGGTGAAGTCTTCCTCGCACAGACTTGTGATTGCCTGCGCGTGGGTTGACTGATCTCCACCCCGCACGAACACAGCCACGTAGAGCGCCGGCAGCGCGACCGCAGGCACACCAAGGAGGGGAGCGGTGGCGGCAGCAGCAAAGGCGTCCGCCAGCTGTTCGGCGAGCGCGAGCTCGCTGATGCCCTGCGCCACAGCGATGGCGAGCACAGGGAACCGTGGTGTCCTGGGGTTCAGCAGCGCATTCAGGACGCGCCAGCCGCGGTGTTGGTTGCGGGGTCTCGCGAGCGACGAGCAGAGGCCCGCCCATGCAGCTACGTCGGCGCAGCTGCCTCGCGTGTCGCCTGCACACCGCGTCAAGTCGGTTGTATGTAGTCCAGTCCGCGGCGGCACCGGAGCGGACCGCGCGTCGCTGAGCACGTCGGCGAGCCGCGCGGACGTTCAGCAACTTGATGTCGGGGCAAGGCGTGCCGGCGGGGACGATCACGCGTGTCGTGGCACGGCCCGCGCACTCCGCGATGTGCAGTGCGACGGTCTCGCACACATCTCGCGGAAGAGCGGCCACCGCACGACAGCGTACACGCGCGTGGCACCGCGACTTGGCTTGGTGGGGCACAGGGTGATCGGGTAGTGATCCGATCCGGCGGTGTCCGGAGCACGATGCCAGGAGTAAGAGCAGCGTTCCGAGACAATCGCCAGGTTGATCACTGTGGCGACTCCGTCCCGCCGCACGAACGTCGCTTCCCCACTGTTGAGGACGGTGAGGCCCGCAGCCGCAACGGCAGACGACAAGTCCCCTCCTCGCGCATTGCTCCTGGCACTGCCCCAGTCGCGGTGGTGAGCGTTGAAATCGCCGCACACGACGGTGTCGGGCGAGAGCAGCGCAGTGAGGCGCACAACGAACGAGTAGTCGGCGCGACGGGCACCCGCGCGAACGCAAACACTGGCCACCGAGGTGTTCGTGCCACCAGGGTCCTTCAATGCTTTGAAGGACTCTGGTGCCACGCACGCGCACAGTGACGGCCACGCACTCGATCATCGCGGAGCACAGGTGGTCCGTGGGGACCCGCGCATGAGGAAGGGCGGCTCGCACGTAGACGGCAACGCGGGGACGGCCAGGCGGATGCGCGTCAACAGAGCACGGCGCAGCGTCACACTCAGGCATGGCACAGTTCGACGCACTGCTGTAACCGATGTAGCCCGGCAGCGAGACCTCCTCTGCACGCGCGTACGTTTCCTGTAAAGCGAGAATATCGTAGTCGTGCAGAGGAAGGTGCTTTGCGAGCTCAGCGTGTCGGCGGCGCAAGGAGTTGCAGTTCCACTGCAATATGCGCGGCCGAGAGGCACCCTGAGGTCTAAGTGCCATGGCTGGCGAGTGTTCGTTGAGCGGCAAGGGCGGCCGCGCACAGTGGGCGTGCGGGGCAGTCCTGCGGCAAAAACTCTGTCGCGAACGCGAGCGCGGCAGTCAACAGCGCGATGACGGCATCGCGTGAGTCGGGAGACGCCGAGGGCAATCGGGGCGCAGGCGTCGACGTGTTGCCCGCGACGGGGCCCGCGGCGTCGGAGTAGCTCCGGCCAGGTTGCACTCGGGACGGGACAAGGGAGGCGGCGTGTTGTTGCGGCCCCTGTGTGGTGGGCTGTCCCGTGGTGCGGACGAGGACGGTAGCTTGGCGGCGAGTTATGGGCAGTTCAGACGAGGCGAGGGTCTCAGCGACCTTCCTTTCGTGCTGCCAGCTGGGGCAGCGCGGCTCTGTCGCCGCGTGCGGGCCGCCGCAGTTCAGGCAGGTGGCTTGTTTGGCCGTGCAGCCGGACGTTTTGTGGGCGCCCCCACAACGGAGGCAACTTTGCTCGGAGGTGCAGGTCGCGGTTATATGGCCGTAGGCGCCACAGTGGTGGCACTGCCTAGGACGCGGGCGCTTCGGGAGCACAGACCGGCGCACCTTAAACAATGCGACCTCAGCAGGGGGCTTCCTGCCCGCGAAGCGGAGGACAACATTTCCGCCCGCACGGACGCATCCAAGTACCGCGACACCCGACTCGACATTCGCCAGCAGGATGTCGTCGTTGAGGTTGCGGTCGACGCCGAAGACGTATCCCGTGCAGGACTCGGCCGGGGCTGACGTCGCGCGCACCGGGACGCCACATATTTCCGTGACAGCGAGGAGCGGGTCCAGTGGAGCGTCGGTGGCAGCGTCAACCGCGACAATGTTGAGTCGGAAGTTGACTCTGACCCGGTGCGCGCCAGCCACCCGCGACAGCTGTGCCGCAATCGCCTCCTGCGAGTGTGCGAGGAAGTTTGTCATCCCGGCGAGGGGGCGATACAACACAGTGTCGCAGGGTTCCCGCAAAGGCAGAAGGGCTGGGGCGCGGCGAGGACGCTGTCGACGGCCTCCGCGGCGGCGGCGCTTGCGGTTTCGCATCGCTGGAGGGGGCGGGGCACCGTTGAGTGCACGTGTGCCGGCCCGGTCGCTGGGCTGCTTCCTTGGAGCCACAGCTGACTCCTTCAGCTGGTTGTCTCTCTCCCTCCTTGCCTGTGGCAGGCTTGCCTTTGTGCCAGGGTGGGGGAGGGGCGGCTTGCCTGGAGGGGGTAGAGGTGGGAACGCATCCTCGACCAGGGGGGCGCGGGTACCAAGCACACAGCTGGGGCGCGCCGTTCCGGCCGGGGAAGGGAGCTGTCCTATCGGTTTCCCTCTCTCCGGTAGAGCAGTGTCAACCTGGTCCGCCGTGGGGTGGTGTCGCTGGGGAGATTTCTCTCTCGCCGGGAGCTTGGAGCCACGTGCTTCTGAGAGTTGTTGACTCCCAACCGGTTTGTCTCCCTCCGGGAACTTGGGGACCTCGTGATGTGCGGGTGGTTGAGCAGCCGGTTCCTCTACTTCCGCCACCTCGGGAGCCACGTCACCCACTGGGGGGTGGCCTTGCTGGACAGGTTCCTCTCCCTCTGACAGCTCCGAGGCTTCTCGATCCGACAGGAATAGGGATCGGGTGCAAGCTGGAGAGGAGGTGTCCTCGCTGCTCGGAGTGCTCTCGGTCGATGGCGAGGGGGAGGGGCTCTCGGAAGGGCTCATGGAAGCGGATGAGAGGGGGGACTGGAGAGCGTACTTGTATGTGGGCTCTTTTCGTCTGCCGCACCGTCCCCTGCTGTGTCAGGCTGCTGGGGGTGGGGGAGGCGAGACCAGTTCGGTGTGCTGTGGCGAACCGGTTGTGGTCTCAGCTTCTCTCAAACTGGGGCGGCTTTGTGATGTGGCTGGTGGGGATGCAGCATCCCGGGGGGGGGGGGGGGGGGGCTGCGGCGACTTTGCGGCGCTTGCGCTTTCGGGCCGTTGCAGGGGTCGGGGCGCCGGTGCGTCTAGGTGAAGGCCGGAGGCGCTTGGCAATGCGCATTTTTTTACCCACTGTTCCGACCTTCTGGGATGCAGACTGGAGAGCCGGTGGGTGCAGGTCATGGGTCAGGAGCCGTCGAGTGACTCTGAGGAGAGCCTGCATGTTTCGTGAGCGACCGGGGGTGCCGCTGGGTGCGAAACCGGACTCGCCGTCCGAGAGGTCACCCATCGTGAGGGTTCTGGACTGGATGGCTACATGTTCAGTGTAGCCGCCTAGCTATACGGTAACTCAGCTAGAGCTAAGGTTCCTAACATCCCCAATCCCTTGGGAGCCCTGGCGCTCAGAGCGTAGTCGTGGGAGGGGAACAAAGTGGCGCAAGGGAGCAAGAAAAACACGTCTTGCTCCGGCGAGTGCAGGCGAGGAAGACCCGTGCCGCGCTTCAGTGCTGGCTCAGCTGGCAGTGTTTACGCTGCTCCCCTTACTCGTTTCACTCCTCGCCCGTCGGTCTGCCTTGTCCCACTTATACGCGAGGTGAAGCAAGTGAAGCTAAAGAGAGCTATAGTGGAGCAACTTTACCACTGATGCTCAGTGCCTCTGGATGGAGGTTTGTTATATTATTTATGACAATATAAGTGCAATAACATTACTTATGCTGAATGTTTTAGGAATGTTTGATGAACCAACCCAGCTAATACTGCAGAAGCTTGAGCAGCTGTTTTGAGTGTTCGTTGTGCTAACTTTTAATATTGCGGACTTGAAAAATGATCAAGACAACACATGTTTTACAAAATTGCAATATACATCTATTGATTCTAATACAGGGTGTTTCATTTTAGCTGCACCAAATTTTTAAAAATTGCCTGTGGCAGATGGCACAATTGTAATCCTTGATCTAAGCTAATCGATGAGGCGGCCATTACTTCCACGAGAAATAAAAACGCCGAATTGAGTAATTAACATAATTACGCTAATTAACTTTTTAATTCTTTGTTTTACGGCACATCTTTCAATCTACGAAATATAGCCGCTGAGTTCGCAAGGCGTATCCACTTGGAACGAATTCTCAGGACTGCACCAGTTTCGAGATATTAATTTTCAAAGTGTCTGACGAAATACATGGGCGTTCCAGTTAACTTTGTGCTTCAATGCATAAAACAGCGTTTTCCTCAAATAGTTAACTGCAACGCCCATACATTTCGTCGGACACTTTAAAAATTAATATCTCGAAACTGGTTCAGTCCTGAGAATTCGTTCCAAGTGGATACGCCTTGCGAGCTCAGCGGCTATAATTCGTAGATTGAAAGATGTGCCGTAAAATCATTAATTAAAAAGTTGACTAGCGTAATTATATTAATTACTCAATTAGGCGTTTTGATTTCTCGTGTAAGTAATGGCCGCCTCATGGATTAGTTTAGATCAAGGATTATAACTGTGCTATCTGCCACAGGCAATGTTTAAAAATTTGGTGCAGCTAAAATGAAACACCCTGCATAATGGATGTGCAGCAAGACTAGACTGAATGGTTTGTAAATGTACGGTAAACTTGCCCAGCTAATACTGAAGAAGTCAGAGTAGCTGTTGGGAGCATTATTGTGTTTCGTGAACTTTTTTTGGTATTGTGAACTTGCAAAGTGATCAAGGCTAGACATTATTAACATCACTGGGATATACATTTATTTTTTACTTTAGTGCAGTAACCCTATGCTGAATGTTTTGAATATTTTTGGGGAACTTTACCCAGCCTATACTGGAGAAATCTCAGCCGCTGTTGTAATCATTCATTTTGTGTTGTGATCTTGAGAAGTTATCAAGGCTAGACATTTTTACTATAATTGTGATATAAATTTATTTATTGTAAGTGCAATAAAAGTAGTCATTTTTGGAAATGTTAGAGTAAAAAAATCCTAGTTTGGATGCCGCTTTGAGTCCTTGAAAAACCTGTGACAGGTTCAGGAATATCGTTGAATTTTGGCCTTGGAAACCTGTACAACCCTGAAAATTGTATGAGATAGTCACTAATAAAATGCACTCATCAATTTCTTAGGAAAATGTACAAGTGTCCTATGAGCACATTGGTCCTTTATAGGCCCAACTTGGCCCACATTTAATGGGAGACAGCAATAGGACAGGTAGGGCATCTTTTATAAATTGCCTATGTGCCACATTCTTCGCCATGTAACGCAAGTACATCATCCTGGCCTGTCCAGTTACCTGAACACATGTAACAGTTATCTTAACAGCATGACCAAAGGGACGACGCACCAAAATAATCATTGCGGGAAGACATATAAAAATGTTCGAAACATGAATAAAAACATTTGTTAGCATCTCAGTTTTTTATTAAAAAGACCCACTGTCTTTTCCATACACACAATCTGAGGTACAAAGTTCACCGCACTTGCACAGGGGAATTCAGCACTGTTACAGCTGCAGGTCATCAGGCGGCCTGATAAGGGGAGACCGAAAATTTGTGAGCAGTGTGCACACAACCCACATTTCATTGATGATGGGTCGTAGGGAGAGAGGAATTGGTTTGTCAAATATGTGGAAGTTTTTGATGCGTTGTATACGGCGCTCAACATGTATACGTAGCGAGGCAATTTCTTCGGTCTCCGCTATACCTCATAGTCGGTGAACTGCCCCCGTGATAAAAAAGGTGGAGTATTCAGCTCAACATTAATTTCACTCAGCATTTCTTTGATTCGGAAGCCCTTGTCAGCCATGACAACATCCCCCTCGTCAAATGAAAGGTTCAAGAAACCACTTTGCCGAACGCACTCATTGTCAGAGATGGAGCCTGGGAAAAGATCAGACACGAAAGTGACTGATCGAGCCATCTGGTGAAATACCGATTAGTCCTTTAAATGTATTTGCAGACTTGTATGATGAAAATGTTGCAGACTGCAATGCCAGAGAGCTTGCTGACTGGCATTTTATCTCTGTTGCATCAATTATTACTCGTGTTGATGAATAATTTCGTTGGAATGCAAAGGGCATTTGCTCCTGCACCTCCACGTTGGACATACACAGGGGAATCTGGGTTAATTTAATGAACGCAAAGCTTATCCAAGTAATGCAAATTCTTGATGCAGTTGCGATTGCAAAACCTATCTGCAAGGTCCTTTTCAAAGAGACCCAAGCGCAACCTTACGAGGAAAAGAAAGAACTCGTTCTCCACGGTGAGACTCCTTGGCCTGCCTGTCCTGCTGGAGTCTTGTTCTCGTTGCTTTGTGCACGAGGCCTTTATGTTTTCTCCATCTTGGCCAGGATTCAGAACCTTCAGAACACTTTGAAACACGACATATGATGGGAGACCAGTGTAAAATCGCATGTCGTCATTGCTGTGCTTGAAGCGCTTAATTGAAAAATGCCTGCCAACTTTCTTCTCCAGTTTGTTTGCATTTTCCCTTAAAGTAACATTTAGCATTGAAAAATGCAAGTTGTCGGCTCTATCCTTAGCTAGCTGAAGCTCCGTCTCAGTGCCGTGCAATTTCTCTTTTGTTGCGTTCAGTTCTTGAGTGGTTTGTGAAAGCAGTTCCTGAAGATGCTTCTCCATGAGCCCTGGCTTCTCTCCACCCTGGGCAATCTAAGCCACAAGAGCTTGGCTGCCAGTCCATGTCAGCAACACTAGAAGTGCGACGGGGACACCGGCACTTCGTTGCCATGCTGCACCACGGCAGCTGTCTGTATGGCTGCGGCGAAGATCATGATGCTGTTTTGGTGGCTTTCTCTGGGATGCATCGTTGGAGGAAAATCAAATCTGCTTGGTACAGCATTGTCTTTCAGGTGCCTCATACCAGGCGCATAGTTAAAAAAAAAGCATTCATTCATGAAATGTCTAGAGCACACCTTCGTGTGTTTCCTTACACAGTACAGTTTTCCTTCATCTCTTCTTATGGCTACTAGCCATTTATTCTTCGAATGAGGGTCCCTTGGGAATCCGAAGAAAGAAACCTGCAAATATGAATATGTTATAGTGACAAAGTGTGTAAAAAGTTCAAAACACACGTTTTCAAACCCCTGCAGTGCTCCCAAAACTTATACTAACGAATTTGCCTCAAGTACAGATGGTTGTAAAAAAGGAAACAAGTCATTATGGTTATTTTATAGTGATGTAAGAGCTTGAGCAGTTAAGATACAGCCCTTGTTTTAGCGGTTTCCGACAACAGAGTTCATATTTTCTATTTATGCTGTTGTAAGCATGCAGCTGTAAATACGAGACAGGCGCAACATGCAGAAATCTACGTTTTCATTTGAACTTTAAAGGAAGATTTCTTGGTTATCCCTACTCATTTTCCACTCGAATTTTGCAACAAGGGCACATTTCTTAATTCGCGTTGTTTAATAAGATACTTGTCATATTACTTCCCTGGTTCGTCCAAAAAAAAAAAAAGCTATAGCTGCATGCGCACTTCGCCACCGGAGAAGTGAGTTGCCGCAGAGACTTGGTATGGTCTGACTACTATCGACTTGCCAAAAATCATGCTGACTGTCAAACGTAGCTTTCTTGCAAAATGCGCGAAATCATTTACGATGGAATAAAACACAGGGCGTGGCGAGTACCAGAACACCGCGATTTACGGCCCTGTGGCGTGTTGCACGCAACTAATGATCACACACACGGGGACGGTGACCAGTGTTGGTAAAACACTGACAAGCATGCCGCATGAGAGCCTGTTTGCGTCACTGTTAACGGGCCCTGCCCAAAGCAGGAAAGTTCAACTAGTACGGCCTCTCTCGTCAACTGCTTCGCCACGTCAAATATCTGGCACGTCAGCCGCTTGCTGAACCAAACTTTCAACTCGTATACACAATGTGCCCAGGGCAGGCCAAACGCCGAAAAATCTGGCGTCGAAACGGTTAGCCTATTTAGGTAAAGGTGTCAAAAGAAAAAAAAAAACACGAGAGAGAGATCGCCGTACAGATACTCCGACCCACAAAGCGGTGTGCGTGTCGGTACATGTTATCTCGTGATTTTCCGCGCCTTCCCCAAACTAAATATTCAAAACAAACATTCCCATATTTATATCCTTAAGGTGAGCCACGACAGCTCGATAGAAACGCGAAGGTGCATGGTTCATCGAGCAGCCGTGGCAGCCCGCGGTAGTTAGGTTTACGTACACGTACCTTGTTTCCGTGCGCATCCTTTACGCCACGCTGAGAGCAGAAGGGTACGCAACAGCACGATGGCATGACGACAGTTGTGTGCTGAAGTAAGGCCGTTACTTATTCAGCTGCGTTTTCGGCGCTGGCACTCTAGCAAATCAACCTGGCACGACAGAAAAAACAGCACAGCCCCACGCGGAAAGGCCTTGGTCAGTGCGGGCGGCGGTCTGGGCTGAACAACCAATGGCAGAAGATAATAGTTCGCGCCTCCGCCACTTGGAGCGCTGACTTTTCTAAAGGGTCTATTACCGATGCGCAAGCGCGCAAAACCGAGCAACGCGGCGAGGACGATCAGGGAGCGCGCGTACCTGCTAGCAGACAAACCGGAAGTCGTAGATTCTTGTTCGACCAATGGACATCATTTTCGCCGTTGACATCACCAGATTCCCCCTGCTGACGTCGTGACGACCGCTGGGGTTACCGGAAAAGCGAGGGGAGGAGGACGGAATTGTCTTTTTTTTTTTTTTTTTGGTTTTGTGGCGCGCCCGCGGCGCGTAGCGCTGCAGAGTTCGGCATCGTTGATCGTGACGGCATTCTGAACTCGATGCGCCTGTTTACTTGCAATGTTCAAAAAATATCTCAGGTGGTTTAGGGGCCCTTTAAGAGAGCTCGCTCTACCACATACAAGCTACTAACTCTATCTATTGAATATACCGCAACATTCTGTATGCACTTTCATAGCGTTTCTGCTAAGTGGAAGCACGCAACAAGACCAGTAGCAGTTATTGTTTTTTCATGTCCACTTTCAGTTTTTTGTGTTTTTGTGAGCTACTTTCAAGCAATAACAAATATCTGGTGAGTAAATCTTGTATTTCTTGCACTACAGTAACCACTTACAAACAAACTATCAGCGATACATTGTGATGTTTAGCGTGCATAGATAAACGGAACGTTTTTTTTTTTTTTTTAAGAAAACCAGTGCGATTCACCTGTTCCAGGTTAGGCTTAGCGTATAGCATGCGGACTGTTTGGTCCGTACTGATTGCTTCTTTCTTTTCCTAAGGATAAGAAGCGTAGTCTCACTGCTCAAGGAGCATTTTAATTATTCTGGAGCTTGCCAGAGAACTCTAACAACAGTGATGATGAGCATCGTTCGGGGAACCTTCCGGATGGTTTTCCGGAAGCAGTGATTCTCCGGAAACACTCACCACCCAGGCACTCGATGGCAGTGCCGCTGGTGCTGAACTAGCAAAAAACAAGTCTGCACGAAGTAACTGTGCAATGTGCGCAACTTGCTTCTCACCATTTCACAAAAAAATGTGAACTGCCTCAAGTGGACAGCGGGACATATGAGTGCCACTTGATCAAAGTGACCTAACTGGACAGTGGGTCCCACTTTTTTCGGAATAAAACACTGCTCGGCATTCGGATTGGTTTTTATGGAATCCAGAAGTGATCAATAGCTCTCTAAAAATCTCTTACACAAGATAACAATTGTTTCCTCGTTGTGTCCAACAAAGGGTTTCAAAAGATTACATCACGGGGTAGACCGGCTGATTTAAAAAGCAACGTTCATCGACGCTTTATGCAATACCCTGATCCTCATTATAGAAGCGTGCGCGATCTGTCTGCAGTGTGCATCATTTTAAGTCCACTGCGCCGCGTCTACAGCGGTCACCGCGGTTTCACTTCCTGCGTGTTTCACGCTGTTTCTGTTCATTGTTGATCAGAGTTGTCTGCCGCGAGCACGAAGGCTTCACTGTGTCTACACAGAACGGCGTCTACTCCCGTCGTTTGCAGTCTCCAACATTTCGTAGGCGCGTGCACGTTCGCACTTGCCATCGCCTGAAGGGAGCTGAACAATAATTAAACAATTGGTGACCGCGCAACACTGAAATTTCGTTACAGCCAGGCGATCATAAATCAACTACATCCATAAGCTCAAAGCAAGCCACAATGACGTGAAAACCAAATATGTTTAACGCTGTACACTCGCCGGTAGGAATATTCACGCTTCCAGAAAAACACACGCGCGTCCCTTGCGATCGGCGCTCTGTGTCAGTGTTGTCGAGACCCGCGCCGATTAGAAATTTGAAAGCTCCATAGAGCCTGGCACCCTTGTTTTTGAGGGCAAGGCCGGCAGACAGCCTCTATAAGCTATTAAAACGTAAACAACGTTTGAAAGCCACAAAAGTTGTGATAATAACCGACCTTTTACAGCACAGCGAAAGCTTGCTATGCGCGTCTTTGAGCCCATAAAACCCCTGTAGCCCCCTGGCGACCGCTGTAGAAACTACCACCGTGGCCTTGGATAACCCGCGCTTCGGCGGTGGGGGGTACAGGAAAAGGGAGGAGGAGGAGCACGGTCGAGGAGAAATAATTTAAGCCAGCGAGGAATTTACCAGCGTCGACGAGGTGGCCCAGCACTACCGACGACCGAAGTGACACTTCGAGGAATTCAGTTGGAGCCCAGCCTCGCGGAACACTTGAAAAACAGCTGATAAGCGCTCAAGGTGTGCGACCCCAGGATTCTGGCTCATGTACAAGTCGCGCCATCTCTCGCAGGCTGGGAGTGGTGAAAAAAAATTAACGACTCCTCTCCCTTGGTGATTATCTAATTGCTCTCGTGCTTATAAGTAGAACACGTATAGAGCTTTATTGTGCCGGAGTTACATCCTCGTGGTTGCAATTTCTGAGAGAAGGCGCTAGTTTTAGATCAAAGCACAGCGCCTACGAACAGCTCTCTAAAAATTGGCATTTTTTTTCGCTTTGAATCGCTGCTGCGGCGGCAAATTTTTGAATATCCAATTGCTCTCGGGGTCTTAGGTACTGTAATGTCTTTTGTTCAAAATGGTGTGAAGGTCCTTGCATTCGCGTGACACAAAAAAGGTCAGGGGCTGTTTTTCTCCAGAGTGTGGCTGCAGCAAGCACTTATAGCGCCCTCGCTCGGTGAGTCGACACACTGTGCGGCGGCCCGGGAAAATTGAAACAGGGTACATGCGTTTAGTGAGGACTTCAATTCAAGGTGATATTGCAGACCCGCAGAACTATATTTATAGTCCGTGGCGATTAAGATTGTGCTCCATGGGCCACTTTGGCACATCTATAGGGTTATTATTTTGATAATTTCGTGACCTGTTGTCGAACTGTGTGGGGCTCAGGAGCTCATCAAGCTGCGGACTTTTCACCTATAGCCTTCGGCTTGTGGCGGAAATTAAGGATTGATTGATGAATAATAAGGTACGAAATATGCAAATATCCACATGTAGGGCCGTGTATACATACGAAGCGTTCCGATATTTCACAACATACTTTACCGAAGAACCGTAGTGAAATGTTTTAAGGTGACTTGCTTATATAAATGAAAACAAAAGAAATTTATTTATTCTCCGTGCATATGTGGCGACTACTTCATTTTTCATATAGTGAGAAAAATATATAATAAGGAACACCACATCTCGAGATGTAAGAGCGGAGTGAGCTGGAAAGAGTAGGTGAAGTCCCACATTAGAACATTAAAACAAAAAAGGTGAGGACGCCCTTATATACACTTGTGAGAATAAGTTCCACCATCTTACTACACCGCAATGCAGCCCCGCTTGTATAAGCCGATGGGTGAGTAAAGTATAGAGGCTACTTAACTTTACACGCGTTTTCTTATTTATTGTTATTTTGCAATTATTCTTTGCTTATTTACACAGCTCACTTGCAGTGACGTAAGTTGGGTAAAATTTGTAGCTTCTTCCTATGTGTTGTAAGTAAAAAAGAAGCATATTATATATAAAGAATTCCGCACATGACACCATAATAGACACTAAAATTAACAGCAGTCAAACTTGCGGCAACATGTATGGGGTTGCCTACATTTTGGGTTGCCCAAATTTGGCCTACAATGATTAAGATGGTGTTTTCTTAATGAAGTAAGGAAAGTAGCAGTGGATTTTAGTGCAGGTTCTATCTCAATGCTGCTGCGTTACTTGAGTTACTGCAAGATTACTTGCGTGAACCTAATTTCATCCTTTCGAATAATTTAGGTTGAGGGTTAGTTAGAATTGTGTTATCCACCGCGCAGGATTTAAGAAATTATGTTAACATTACAAACCATAAAATGAAATACCTTGTATAGAGATCTGTTATATGCCTAACCGCGTAATTTGTAGTGGTGTTCGAGTACAGAAATTTCCGAATCAAACACAACGATTTGAGAAAAACTACATCCTAGTATAAAATCAAATATTGAATATTTCCCATTTCTTAACCAAATGGTACATAAGTTATGCGTGGACTCTGCGTAGTAAAAATAGATTAGGAAACAGCTTTCAGCTATCTGGAGTACCATGACAATGACAACAATGCAACAGTCTGTCACCAGATGCACGTAAGTTGCGTGCCTCCCGCGAAAACGCCTCGGGAGGAACAAAACCTTCCTCGATGCTGGAGACTTGAGAAGAGACAGCGTATACTGGACCACCAAATTAAGCAGAATAAAACTGGGTCGAAGCAACCGTTCTCAAGCGTACAAACTTGCGGTCATGGCTGGTGGAGATGGGCAGAATGGCCATACGCTGCCACCTCAACCAGCTGCGTTGAACGAGCATTTCAGAGAATTCTGCCACTCAAGAAAGCAGCCAGAAGTCAGCTTTGTCCAGGCAACTCGTACCAGAGCTATTGGCGTAGCCGCAAGTGCTTCCGGAACGAGAAGAGAACGAGAAGAGAAGAGCACGCGTGTTTCTCTCCCGAACGCACCCATTCGTGGGGGCGTTCTGGTCCTTCTCAACTCCGATGCGTCACCGAACCCTGCTCCGGGCTCCCGACCGGTTTCGGGGAACGCTCTCCCGAGCGGGTGATTCCGTTTTCTAAAAAAAACAAAAAAAAACGAACTCTGTCTTCCCTTCGTGCGGCTCCCGGATCTAACAGTGCTCTACGCAGTAAACAAGCTTTGTTCGGCGTGATTTTATGCTATCCGGAGTTTCTGTTAACCAGGTTTTTTCGACAAGCGAGCTCGGGAGACCAGCACATGTTGGGTGAAGTGCCTGCCAGCCTTCATTTACGGTGTTGGAAGTGTCTCGTGTTCGTGCCTTACAACCTTTTTTGTAATCTTACAGTCTCGTAACATTTAGGTATTGCGGCGGCTGTCTGGCATGCATAACAGACGGATGACCAAGAAGTTGTCAAAGAGTGTACGGTCGGAGAAGACTGTTGATCGTGTCTTAGTACTGGATTAAATTAAGGTTACATTTCTGGGAATATGCATGCCAAAACCACAATTTGATTGTGAGGCCCACCGCAGTAAGGAACTACGTATTAATTTTGGCCATCTAAGGTTCTTTAACGTGCACCCAAGGCACGGTACACGGGTGTTTTTTGCATTTAATCACCATCGAAATGCGGCCGCCGCGGCCGGGATTCGATCCCGCGCCCTCGGGCTTATTAGCGCAACCCCACAGCCGCTACGCAATTACGGCGGCTCTTAGTAGTGGATTCAGTTCCTCTGAAGTATTAGCTAGCTTTGGAAGCAGCATTGCGTCGTTAACGGTGTGGTTCAACTTCAAAATAAATCTTGGTCGCGACAAACATGAAAGGTTGAGGATGCAAGTTCTTTTATTCACAAAGCAGAAACGAAACCTCAACCATCGGTTGCGGCTACGCCAATAGCTCTGGTGCGAGTTGCGTGGACAAAGCTGACTTCTGGCTGCTTTCTCGAGTGGCAGAATTCTCTGAAATGCTCGTTCAACGCAGCTGGTTGAGGTGGCACTGGGATGTCTGCGAAATGCAAGAAACTGCTAGCTAATTTTAACGCGACAACGTTAAGGGTCCCGTGTCGCAGGAAATCCGGCGTTGGCATTAAGCATCGGCGTCTGGCGGAAATAATCATGCCGAACCACATCATCCCGAACCGATGATTACCGATGAACAGATGCTTACGTGCTGTTCCCGACCGCACAGGCTCTCCGCGTGGCGCAAGGCGTTAGTGAACAAAAATTGAATTTCTCAAAGTAAAATCCGTCAGAAAAATCGTAAAGTACGACTTAATCACAACCCACACGCGTGATTGCGTCGGATTGTAATTTGAATATACGAGAAAAAAGCCTGATAAGCAGCCAGGGATCTTTGAATGCAATCGCGTTCCGCTCTTAAAGGCGAAGCTTAAGCGTCTTCCAATTCTGATGTTGTTTCGCTGAACTTTGGTTCTAGGCAACATTAAGGAGAATGTTGAAAACCGAGCCTTTCTAAATTTTGATCGTGCCCCATGTCGCAGAAAATACGGTGTCGGTGTCGGCATCAAGGGCATCGAATAATGCTATCGCGTTCCACTCTTAAAGGGCCCCTAAACCGGCCACCTCAGATATTTTTTTAACATTTCAAGTAAACACGCGCATCGAGTTCAGCATGCCGTCACCATAGAGAAAGAAATTCAACAAGAGGGGACACTCGGCAAAAACTGGCAACAGGAAACACGTCACCACACGTCACGCTATACTTTTGACACCGAACGTTAGCTGCCGCGAGCATCGAAAAAAAAGAAAGTGATTAACAGTGGTTAACCGGCATTGATTTATTTTTTTAATTCTTTGCCGCGAAAACTAAAACGTTTTGCGTATAAATGAACTTAAGCTTTGCGACTTATTTTCCTTGCCTTACCTAGCCACAGGTCAATGACGCGCCAGATACATGCGTCATCCGCCAGACACTCCCCCGAAGCCAGCGAGGATGGCTGCGCGCGCGTTTGAGCGCTCGCGCGCGGCGACCCGTCTGTCTCCTTTTTTTCTTTTTTAAATGTAACCTGGTTTATTGGGCTCTCGGCGTATTCTTGCGTTCCTTCTGCACTGGGACAAGACACCACTGCACTATTGGACTACGCCAAGGTGAGAAATCTTGTTTCACAGTCTACGACGCAATTAGGCTTACGGCACGGGACCGAGACTTAAGACGCAGTTAGCGAAAAACAGCTCGGCCATCCTGGCGCAGTTAATTTGAGTAAATGAATCGTGCTGAGACATGTTTCCGACGCTTCCTAGGGGACTATTGTAACTTATTTCGGTTTTTTAGCCACACTGGCCGCACAGGGCGCCGTGTCGCAGTTAGCGAGAATTCAGCCGAGGTGTGTGGTCTAGTGCATCTTGCTAGGAGAAGTTTGTGCCGCTTTCTCTGACGCCAGACATTACTGAAAAGTAATTTCGGTACTTTCTGGGGTACTTTTGAGGCACGCTGGCCGCACAGCGCGCTGTGACGCAGTTAGCGAAAAGCAGCTCGGCCGTGGTGATAAAGTTAGTTTGGCGTGTAATGAATCTTAGAGGGACAAGCCTGTGACGTTTTTTGTGGCTCCGCAACAACATAAACCTTCTTTCGGTACTCACGCCTGTTGAAAACGCGATGGACGATTGCCAAGAGTGATAACATGGGGTGTGCTGCTGGCGCCGGCAGAACGCGCGAACGACGAACATATCAGAAACTTGTAATTCGAAAATTACGTCTTCTAAAGGACTGAAAAAAGGCATTGCACCCACGCATTTGTCTTGAGTGCCTGTTGCGTCCGTCTCTGTGTATGTCGCGTACCGTCGCGTCGCCCGAGGCCAAGTTTTGGAAACGCGAAGTCGCTCGTGTATTTGTGCTGCCTAAGTGCAGGAAATAATGCCCGGAAATTGGGGAACGCTTGGACATCAGATGTTTTCATATATGTTTGGGATGAGTGGGGTATTTTCTACGCCATGTATGTAAAAGCGAATTGCTTTTGTATGTAATGCCGCCCATTCACCGCTTTCGCACGTTTCGCCTCGCAGTATTCCTATGTCTAAATACCAAAATGACTCATGCTGGTAACATGCTGTTACGTGCTTGCAAATGTAACATGCTTGTAATTAACTTTTTTTTCAGCTGGTACCGTCCGGTGGAGCTTCATACAGGAACTACTGCCTTACCTGCTGGTGTCACAACGTTGGATGAACGCACAAAAAGCGCGGAACGAGCTTTTATATAGAGCAAAATAAATATTTCCTTATTGCACAAAAGGTCTTGCGTCTACTTTGTGAAATTGCACGTGGCACAGATTCGATGGGACTTTACGAGATCGTTCGCAATCATTTTTACTAAATAATAAACCGATTCTGCACGAAGACAAAAAAAAAAAAGGAAGGGGGGGGGGGGGGCGCAGCCGGCGTGCTAGCTTGCGTTCGAAATACGCGCGCCCAAAACCGAAACCGGAAGTGATGTCAGTGATCGACACCGACCGCTTGGCACGTTGCAGTCAATTCGGCCGCTGGGCCCTATGGGAGTGTCCCCTCTTGTTGAATTCCTTACTCTATGCCGTCACGATCAACGATGCCAAACGCTGCAGCGCTACGCGCGGCGGGCGTGCCACAAAACCAAAAAAACAATGCCGTCCTCCTCCCCTCGCCTTTCCGGTATCCCCAGCGGTCGTCACGACGTCAGCAGGGGGAATCTGGTGATGTCAGCTGCGGAAACGATGTCCATTAGTCGAACAAGAACCTACGACTTCCGGTTTATCTGCTAGCAGGTACGCGCGCTCCCTGCTCGTCCTCGCCGTGTTGCTCGCTTGTGCGCGCTTGCACATCGGTAATTACAGCCCGCAACGCAAGTGCCAAATCGCTCGCGTTCTAACACAGTCATCCTTAGCGATCTGATTAGCTGCGTGAACAGAGTGCGACAGTGTAGACCTTTCCAGACGTGCGCGCAACACAGGATCTGGCGCGTGCACGCTTCGCATAACACGCGCCGGCATCGCAGCAACAGCGGGTAGCCGCGAAGCGCCGAGTCCACGTCCACGTTAACGGCACGCTAACTCGCCGCACGCCGTTTGCCATTCGCGGGCCGCCGTTCGACAGCGGTTTTGCTCGCGAGCGGCGAGATTTCCTTGCCGTACGTAGAGAAGATGAGACCGGGACTCATTTGTGCAGCAGCCTCACCGCCGCTGATAGCTCGACGGCGCCGATATCGTCGCTAGGCCTTTTCCGGTTCCCTTCAAAGCTAAAGCGGACGGCGCTTCGAAATGAATTACCGGCGCTCACAAGCCGCAATATTTTCTTATCGTTGTTAACGCTCTTCGCAATAATTGTAAACAAAGAAGACAAATACGATGATATTAGCGGCGCCGTAGGCTGCGATGCGAGCACAGCCGAGCCGGTCGTCTCCCGTCGGTAGCCGTGCACAACGAAAACATCGGCTGCAGCTGAGCTGCAGCCGATGTTTTCGTTGCCGGTGGCGGAGGCGCGCAGCGGGCCGGGCGCCGTTCGAACTGCCGTCTACTTTGGACACCTCTCGCGCGGCAGACGTTCTACAGCACTGGAGGCCGGTTTGCCGTCCGTATATGTGCCGCTAGCATGGCTAGTGTGGACGCGCCTTAACCGGAAGTAGGCAGTGTTTTGAGAAGCGCGTTGGCGATGACGTATGTCACGTGACATTTCGAGCAGCACTCGGCGAGGAGTGGAGACCAGCCGACGAGGAGAGTAGCGAAGGAAAGAGCGAAACGAGCGAGGGCCGTTTTTCGATCATCAAACGCGTGTAACTCCGCTATTACGGCACCATTTCGAAAAATTCTCGCGGCTACGTGTGCGTTGTAGACTCGTGCACAACTGCAACACCACAACTAAATTTCGACCTCTGGGTGGTTTAGGGGCCCTTTAAAGGTGAAGCTTAAACGTACTCCAAGTTTTTTATTTACTTACAGTATACATCAGAATGACTACAATAAATAGCACGGCTTCTGTTCCCTGAACCTGTCTGTCACGAGTCCAGCGATAACTTCGATAGATAGCGAGGGCTCTGTAAAGTCTCTTTTCCGTAGTGTTGGGGGACAAGGTCCCTATGATACAGCTCGGCGGGGGTGAAGTAGCAGACAGGAAATGTTGCACAAGTACGACAAGCTGTATTTACAGGCGAACTATTTACAGAGAGTGCGAAGAACAGGCCCTCACTCTTCTACACCTAGCTGGGTGTTGGAGCTCAGAGCACTGCTAGGGCGTCGTAGTACGGAGCCTCAGCGTTCTACCACTGCGTGGTTACAGCCCAGAGTGCCCGTGAGTGCTCCGTACTGTGGTTATAAAGAGAAGTGGCTTGGTATGAGAAAAGGAAAGGTTGGCGCTATCTTCTGCAGCCCTTGAGGGAGCACGGCTCAACGCCAGCGGTTATAAAAACAATAAAAAAAATGTGGTTGATCCCTCTTATATAGGAATCGGTATAGAACACGAAAGTGAAACGTGTCTTCACAGAAGTAGTGTAATGTTTATTGCACATTGATATATAATGTCTATTGGTGTTTTGTGGCTAAAGCGCCCTTAGGCGTTGATGCACCCACGCTGACGCCTGGTGGCACGTCTCCTCCATCACGACTACCAACGTCGATGACCATGAGCAACCGTCGTGCATATGGAAGCTGCACTACGCTGCACACGCTAGCACAACGCGAAAGACGAAGCACGTAACTGACACACTAATACAACGCGCAAGACAAAGCACGTAACTGAATCGTCACCGAGTCAAATCAGCGCGTACAGCGCGTCGTAATTGCAGCCTCCGCGATCAACTTCAGAAACATTTTCAGAGCTAATTTCGGAGGCCACGCTCCGCTGTGCTGAGTACGGTGAACGCCACTACCAACGCCACCTAGGTGGCGTTGGTAGTGCTTCTTGATGCCAGCGTCCCTTCGAATGCTGGCATCGAGGCGTCGTAGTGGTGAGACCACCGAAGCGTTCACTGTCGGTGCGCGTTAGTGTCTTAATGCAGTACTTCTCTTTTCTGCTCGTAGGCGGCGGCACCGCCCCGAACAAGAGCGCGAAAATGAAAAGTAGAAGAGAAAACCGTAGAGCTCGGCACGAATGGCTCTCTCTCTCGCTGCCAGGGTTGGTTGAGTAACTGGCCTTTATATGCTCGCGGCTCTCACATTCCGATGCACCATTGTCGATGCTTACGTGCACCCCTGTTTCACCCCTACAGTCGCTAGTAGCGGCCAAGGCCATCGGGAACTACGGCACTGCTATTGGGGAGGGGGTCGGTTTCGCGGTTTCCCGTATGACAAGGGAAGAAGTTCAGTGTGCCCGGTGACAAGACTTGTGCTTGGCCAACCTGTGAAGAGCGAGAGCCGGGCGCCACGTGCATGGGTGTTTTTAGTTTTTCTTTTTTTTTTTACGTGAACCTCCACAATGCTCTTGCCAGCAGGGTAATAGTATTGAGATTCGGAGAAGATCGGCTTGTGGTAAACTGCATGATGAAAATTTGGCGACGCTGGCCATTTTTTTTTACTCGCGAACGTGAACCGCGTGGTGGTCTGTGATGGATTGTCCGATGAAGAATATCGGCTTTTTTGCATGGACAGACAGACAATGACCTTTTATTGAGGTCCTGAGGGACTAGCCGGCGGAGACCCGCTGGGGCCCCCGGCTCGCCGCTGGCTGCTCCCATGTCGGAATCGGGAGGCCAAGCCTCTCCGCTCTTTCATGGGCCCTCTGGACGGCCATGGACTGGAGCTCGAGTTCCGTACTTGAGATGGCCTCGTCCCAGTCCTGTTCGCTGGTGAGTGACGTATCCCGTAAAGCAGGACACGGCCAGAGCATATGTGCTAGAGTGTTAAACTCCTCCCCACAATCCGGGCACTGTGGGTCAATTTCTCTGTTTATCCTGCTTAGGAAACTTCGCGAGGGATATGACCTCGTCTGAAGCATCCTAAGCGTGATCGATTGAGCTCTACATAGATTTGGGTGTGGAGGCGGGAAGCGCCTGCGTTCCTCTTTATAGTGGGAGACGATTTCATGAAATGTTAATAAGGGGTCGCTGTGGAAGTTTTATTTTATTTACACGATACTGCAGACCTCACTGGTCCTAGCAGGATGGGCAAAAATAAAACGTAGAATATTCGGAACGCCAACAAACAGTAGTGCAGTCAATGAAATACCGGGTTGGTCACGAACAGCAGACAGGCAAATATGGAAAACATGAATAGGACACAATTGTACAATGTTGGAAAATGACATTTACAAAATTTTCATGTTGAAACACATATTTTGCTAATGAATTCCATTCCGTGATTGTTCGCGGGAAATATGAATATTTATACTGGTTTGTCCGAGCAAAGTAGGGGGTTAAGGAGAAATTAAGTTTGTGTCGAGTTTTATGTGTAACTGTGGGCGTGACGTAAGAGACTGGAGAGATTCCCAAATTTCCTATGAAGAAGTGAATGAAGAAAGCTTAATCAAGAAATTTTTCGCCTTATGGGGAGGGGCTCAATTTAGTTAGCTACCATTAGAGCAGATGGAGAGTCAGTACTTCGAAATTTGTTGTAGATGAAACGCACTGCACGTCTCTGCACTTTTTCCAGTTATGAAATGTCTTTTTTGGTTTGTGGATCCAAGACTATTTCTGCGTATTCGAGTTTATGCACTTACTGGATGCACAATTATGCACTTACTGAAAACCAATGCTCTTAACCTTAAAAAGAAAACGTGCACGTTTAACAAAGCTTAACAATACACACGCGTGTTACTATAGGCTTTTAACAAATAATCTTGACGTTTAAGGTTACTCACCAAAAAGTAAGCCTAACTAATTATCACCGAACTCTTCGCGAAACTAAAGACTAACGCTTCAGAGCTTTTCAAACGAAAACAATGCTAAAATATCAGACAAACAAATCGCAGCGCTTGTTTCTACGGAACCTTTCATTTTGCCGGGCGTTCCGAGAATCTCACAAAAAAAAGGACAACTATATTTTTGAGCTTAACTCGAGCGGGTCGCGGTATGAAACCTTTTCTATCGAACCAGGAACAACGAATGCCCTGACAGTCCATCAGCTCTTTCCAGATGTCAATGTCTCCTGTCCATTTGCATTCTGGTGAATTGCTTCCATAATGACCTCGTCTGACCTTGTCGCGTCTCACTACAACATCCTCTCGTCCTGCCACTTTGCACTCCCTCGGAATGCATGCTGCACCCCGAAAAGATCGACGGAACGACGGGAACAATAATGGCCCTTTGTCCGAGTTCGCGCAGACCATGCTTCTCTGGCTCGTTCTGTCCACCATTTTGTTGTAGCGCACGCAGAATGAAAGGGACAACCGAAAGGCACATTTGACACACATACAAACGGCGCTAAATTTCAACGACAGATTTATTTCCAGTTCTCGTCACTATATAGCCCCTCAAAATGTCATAGAACACGTGTAAAAGCTCGGTAAACACGAAAAAAAACATGAAACAACACGCATTGGACGCCGTTGACGCCGACACCGACACCGTATTTTCTGCGACATGAGGCACGATCAAAATTAAGAAAGGCTCGGTTTTCAACATTCTCCTCAATGTTGCCTAAAACCAAAGTACAGCGAAATACCATCAGAATTGGTGGATGCTGAAGCTTAACAATTAAGGGTGGAACACGATAGCATTCAGAAATCCCTGGCTACTTATCAGGCTTTTTTCTCGTATATTCAAATTACAATCCGACGCTATCACGGCTGTGGGTTGTGATCAAGTCGTACTTTACGATTTTTCTGACGGATTTTACTATGAGAAATTCCACTTTTGTTCACTAACATCTTGCGCCACGCTGAGGGCCTTGTGGTCGGGGTAGTTGGACATGATTATCAATACCAGGAATTAGGGACATTTCGTACAGTTTCATTTTTTCGCCACCACGTGGCGTATCGACCTTAAAAAAAATCGAAATTCCCGCTATGACGTATGCTATGACGCACAACTAAAGAAAGCGCAATAAAAAGAAACACACCGTGAAGCTGTCGCTTCACCTCGGTGCTTGGAAACGAGCCTGCTTGTGTATCAGCGGTATCTCGAAGACGGCCAGCTATTTGCTCTACTGACAACGAATCGACAGTTTTGCTAGACACCTGGCCAGAAAGCTCGTCCACATTCTGGAGAGATGTCTGGCCAAGATAAAGGCTCCCGCGAAGATTCCGTTGAATATATTTTTTTCCTTGAGCAGACTTTTTATTTGTGCACCACTGCGGCCACGGTCTTGCATGTACGTCAGGGTTCTGTTTCATGGGTTTCCTATAGAACTGGCGTGATCCATTGTTTAAGAGGAAGCTTTAGCTCGGGCTATCTTCGATGCCGGTTTCTCAAATACAAATAAAATGCAGGAATGCTTTTATGAGAAAACCGCTGAACCGATTTGAATGAAATGTGTTGCATTAAGAGGGAAAGTTAAATTGCAGAGCCTGCAGCAAATAGAATTTTCGTTTATATAGTGTAATGTATTCAAAGAATCGCAGAATGTTCGTAAATTTGAAAAAAAAATAGAAGCATGAAGTTTCCAAATCCGCAACTCAACCATTAAAAACAAATATGGCATTTCTATAAACTGCACCCGTTGGAGCATCAAAAACGAAAAAAAATTTTGCTATACCTTAAAACTTACGTGAATTTGTTATAATGTTTGGAAGGGTTTTGCAAATGCAACATTCACAACATAGTGGTATATTTCAGGATGGTGTATGATATATGATTGCTATCCGCTTTGGATGTATTATTAGGTGCAGTTTACAGAATTCCGATATCATTTTTAGCTGCTGAGGTACAGAGCTGTATAAGTCAAGTTTTCTTTCGCGAAATTTGGCAATTTTTTAAAATTTTACGTAAAAAAAGTAGACGGCCTATAATAAAATATCCCTTTCTGCATTCACGACATTTTAATTTTTTTCTAAAGTCAACATAACTCATCAGATTTAGTGCATCGGTTGCTATGAAAAACTATTGCCAATTTCCCATGTATTTCTATAAGAGCCCCTAAGCTCAATGTTCCCCCTAAGTTCGAGCTTGAATAATATACTTGTTGGCAAGATACGTTTGTAAACGTGTGATCGTGGCCTAATGAGCTAGAGCACCGGCGTACTGAGCTCAACGGCCGAGGATATGTTTGTAAAGCGTCTTGGGAAGGAATAGGAGAAAGAAAGGGAGAAAAGAAAGGGTGAAGGCTGGAATGTTATTCAGAAGCGTGCCTGGTTGGCTAAAAATTACTAAATGCTTTGGTGGTCATACCACATACGTTCCATCAGCGTAATTTCTATTTCATTCCGCTAGTATTGTGCAATTATTGTCAATCAATCGAGATTAGAACACCGGCGTCATGGCATTGTATTCCGTCGCAATTATTTATCGCCATCACTTCAGAATCATCTCATCGTCGTCATGCAGTCGTCCTTATATGCCTTCGTCGTTCTATCGACATCATTCCTACCTCGTAATTCCATCGTCGTCAGTGCATGCACCGTCGGCCTGCGGTCCTTGTTCTACCATCGTGAGGTAACATTGACGAGCGATGGTCATAACAAAGCGGGTCAATCAGGGAGACAGTGTATGGCCGCATATAGCCGAATCACTTGAAACATCAGGGGAAACACTAGAGCACTGCACGGGCTCGGGCTTACCCGAAAGCCCGGGCCCGGCCCGGCCCGTGGGCCGGGCCGGGCCGGGTAGAACAGTTTTTTCACGGGCTCGGGCCGGGCTCGGGCGCGGCGTGTGCTTTTTCACCCGGGCCCGGGCCGGGCTCGGGTTTTTTGACGCGGGCCCGGGCCGGGCTCGGGCTTTCTGGTGGTGTGCATCTAACGTGCAGCGAGTTATTCTCGGGCGTCTCAACTCTGAAAAACATTATTTTTCGGTCTCGGGCCGGGTTCGGGCCGTTTTCGAGTCGGGCTCGGGCTGGGCTCGGGCCTAAGGTAAAGGGGTGGCGGGCCGGCCCGGGCGGGTAACGTAGATTATTTCCGAGCCCGGGCCGGGCCCGGGTCTCGTCATAAATGTTTTGATCGGGCTCGGGCGGGCCGCCCAACGTAAAAACGGGCCCGGGCCGGGCCCGGGCTGAAAAAATTGGCCCGTGCAGTGCTCTAGGAAACACTACGGATTCTAAATAAAGGTGTCTTTGCTAACACGGTGTGTCGCTTCTTGCTCGCTAGATTCTGTGAATGTTAATCGCATTAACTTCCATCATCATCTTAACATGGGTTCTGCAGGAATTCTTTCGTCTTCGCAACACTAACGAACTCTTTATTTATTTATTTATTTCAAAATACCTTACAGGCCCCATGAGGGGCATTGAGTAAGGGGGGCATTACTGCAAGACAGTTTTACACGTGAATTCCAAAACTCGAGGACCACAAAAATGAGCAGAAATCATCGTCGCAAAACAGGATACAAATGAAGAAGACGCATTAGCGTACAAAACATCAGCCAAATATTATCAGGCATATTGCTCGCGCACATATCGAACGTCGTGTAAAAATGTGTATTTCAAAGTATGAAAGAAAAAAAAAACAATACAAGCAATACGTAGATAAACAGAAATAACAGTTCAAGGTAGTGTACAAAATGCAGGTAAATATTACCAAGCACATTGTTCACGCATATAATCAAACATTGTGTAAGAAAAGTTTATTTAAAGCATTAATAGTAACAATGGTCAGCGTGACGTTACATACAAATAGAAAGCATGGCATACAGAATGACACATTTTTAGGACAAAAACTGCAAGTTCAGGAGTTTCCTAAATTTATCTCTGTCCGTTTGCATGACAGCGCTGTCAGGGAGGGAATTCCACAAGCGGTGGCTCGTGGCAAAGCCGACAAATTAAATGCATTAGTGTTTCCGTAGATGCGAGTGAAACTTAAATCATTATTCAGTCGTCGTGATACGCAACTTGCACGTTCCAGCAGCAAGGACGATGACTTCAATTGATGAACATATTTATGAAACAAAGACAGCTGTGCCACGTGACGACGACTACTTAGTGCAGGAAGCGAAAGGTCAAGTTTGATTCGAGTTATGCTTGACTGCCTTTTGTAATTGCGGGAAATGGAACGACTAGCTCGGTTTTGGATGGCTTCTAACATGTAGATTAGGTACTCGTGATGAGGAGACCAAATCGGGGCGCGAACTCGAGCTGTGGACGGATGAACGTCAGGAAGGCTAACTTGCCGATGTCAGCTGGAGAATTGCGTAGGTTGCGACGAATGTACCCTAGTGTTTTTGAACCATTAGCGCATATGTTTGTTATATGAGAGGCCCAGGAAACATTTGGTGCGAGATGAACGCCTAGATATTTGTACAGTGAAGCTTCGGATACTAGATCCGCATTTATATAATAAGTTCCCAGCCTATTACCATTGTTCCCAGCCTATTAACACTTCGAATTCCTAGAGGTGATCATGCTCAGGCATGTGATGAACGACCCGAAGTTTGATGGAGGTAGTGGTATGATTTCGACAGCGGCGCCGCCAATCGACAATTGGAAACACATTTGGATGGGTGGGAATAGCGGCGAAAGGCACACTTCAAGAGTGCCAAAGAGTTAGAAATATATATGCATTGCAGTAGCGCTAAAGAAATGGAAAACTATTGGATTGGTGTGAGACTCGCTGCAAAAACATTCATTAGACTGTTTCAGATATCCGAGCTATGCTTAACGGGAATCAATGAGATGAGTTTCGATTGAGCTCGTTACATTTTTCATAAGCGGAAGACGTGCCTAGAGGCAGAGTCGACTGCAATATTTTGTTGCTGCACAAAAATATCTAGATTTTAGGCGCGATCATTTTAAAGGAAAAACAAAAATTTAATAAGTTTTCAAGAATTACTTAGAGTACCCCGATAAAATTGTAGCAAATAAAATCTGAAAAGTTCATTTGCAACTTTTTTTGTATCTTAAGGCACAGGGCAACATACTACTGTTTTCCAGTAATTTTCTTCGTTATATTTTCAAGCGACTTGAATATTGTGCCGTAGGTTAATTCACAATTAGCCCAACTAATTAAACTGAGATTTTCATGTGTATATTGTTCTTAGACAAATGCTTTAAGTCTACGCGGATGCTGCAAAATTTCACAACATTGGGGAGGGGAATATGAAAAACAAAATAGAAATGCAGAGCACTTTATTGCCTCAGTAAATTTTTATTTTGAATGCTATTTCCACTCGTTAAGTGGCTCAACCCTCGTGTTCGCAGCCTTGTATATGTTTTTGTAGCACTAGGTGCGTTGTCTGCGAATTTACCTGAATAAGCAAGCAGATCATACTTTAATCTGGGCGGAGAAAAAAAAAACAAGGAAGGCCTACGTTGTAGATGCACTGTACGGAAACACAATTAGACAGAGTCTAAATTTGCATATATTTCTAAACAAGGATGCCTAAATTGTGGATTAAACAATTGACATAATTATAATGAAGTCGAATAAAGCAATAAAAATGACATGTTCCGTGTGAAAATATGATGAGCCTTAGCCTTGTGGGTCAACAATTTCTGTTTATTGAAAAAAAATGCTTCTAGTGGCCGTGTATTATCGTATTCCTGAACGCCATTAACCAGCGTATCTAAATTTACATTCGCGCCAAAATTATTGGCTCGAGTTCCATCACTGTATCCGAATGACGATACGAGATTCAAAAGTGAGATTAAATGGCGGGCAGCGGCGTGTACGGTAGTGTTCACCTATGCCTTCGCTATAGTATGTTGCCGCACTCTTTAAAGCACGAGCATGGTGATCAACCGATGTACTTTTCTACAACTTCATCCCTAAATGTAAGCCGGGGCTCTACCACTCCCGGTGGTTGTTGCCTGCCTGATCCCTCCCTATTTTCTTAACTGTCGATTGTATGGTTTGTTTTCATACCAAATATTCACATAATAATCTGTGTGTGCTCGGCTAGTAATGAAATGTTTATTTCTCTCACAGTTAAATTAACAAGTAACCAGCAAGAAGGGATGCAGGGCAAAAACCTGCTTTCATGTAGCTTGAAGACCACCCGGCGGCTGTTGATCACATGACAGTATCTTCACAATAATCGAGAACTCGAGCTAGCTTCGTATAGGCAAAAAGGCTAATGGGTCGAACAGAACCGGGCCGGCCGAAGTATGGTACTTTCGGGCTCGGGTCAGGCCCGGACTTGAAAAACCGGCCCGTGCAGTGCTCTACTTCAGATAGATTCCCATAACGTCACGTAGTAGTGACGTTGAAGTAAACAGCCGTAAAACTGTGTATGACGAAACTGATTCTTTATTGGGCGAACATGTGCCCACAAAAGCAAGCTACACTTGAAGCACAACGAAAGCGGCGAATACAGTCGGCGATCGTCGAAATCTGATCAGCGGCGAAACGCGTCGGCTTTTATTCATGAGTAATTGAAGGCCCCAGAATAATCCCTGGTACCCGCATGTCTTCCAGAAAGTTCTAGATAATTCGCGTCGCTCATACAATCAGATTACATGAGCGTCGGTGACAAGAGACAACCGATGGAAGCATCGATAACGTTCGATAAACTTCCCATACATGCAGACGCGTCCTGTGCCTAGCGATAACGTTTAACATTTTTTAGCCGGTGAAAAGCGGTCACCGGTGAAAGATAAACATATATACGTGTCAAGACCCTCCCCTTCAAAAAACTCGTCCCTATGCTACAAACACGAAAGCGAAAACAAAACCACGCGTACAGAGAGAGATAAAAAGCAACAACAAACAATAACAAAGTAACAAAGTACCGAAGTTCTTTAGCGGGCGTAGAAAGGCTTAAGACGCTCCACGTAGATCACTGCAGGTCGTGCTCGGCGCCGCTGTGCGAAATGCCGTCTGGAACAACCTCATAGTCGAGTGCGCCAATACGTCGGATTATCTTGTATAGTCCGAAATAGCGACGTAACAGTTTCTCGCTAAGTCCTCGTCGGCGTATCGGAGTCCAGTCCCAAACACGGTCGCCGGGCTGGTACGCAACGTAGCGTCGTCGAAGTTTGTAGTGTCGGCTGTCGGTCCTCTGCTGGTCCTTGATGCACTGGCGGGCGAGCTGTCGACCTTCTTCGGCATGCAGCAAATAGCTGGCAACGTCGAGATTTTCTTCGTCGGTGACGTCCGGTAGCATGGCATCAAGCGTCGTTGCCGGGTTCCTTGCGTAGACCAGGTTGAACGGCGCCGCGTGCGTGGTTTCTTGCACGGCCGTGTTGTATGCGAAGGTCACGTGCGGAAGGATGGCATCCCACGTCTTATGTTCGACGTCGACGCACATTGCCAGCATGTCGGCGATGATCTTATTTAGGCGCTCGGTGAGGCCATTCGTCGGTGATGAGGAATTCTGGGGCACCGTAACGCAGGAGGGTGTTCTCAACGAAGAATCAGGCTATCTCGGTGGCGCTGCCTTTGGGCAAGGCTTTTATTTTGGCGTAGCGGGTGAGGTAGTCCGTAGCTGCGACGATCCATTTATTCCCCGACGTCCACGTCGGAAAAGGCCCCAGTAAGTCCATCCCGATCAGCTGGAACGGTCGGCGAGGTGACTCGATCGGCTGTAGAAGTCCGGCTGGCCTTGACGGCGGTGTTTTGCGTCGCTGACAGTCTCGGCATGTCCTTATGTAGTGGGCGGCGTCGGCAGAGAGGCGAGGCCAGTAGTATTTTTCCTGTATCCTCGTGAGCGTGCGGGAAAAACCGAGGTGTCCAGCTGTTGGGTCGTCATAGAGAGCTTGCAGAACCCCTGGACGCAATGCTGAGGGTACCACGAGGAGGTAGTTGGCTCGAAGAGGCGAGAAGTTCGTTTTGAAGAGAATGTCGTTTTGCAAGAAAAACGACGCCAATCCTCGCCTGATCACCTTGGCCACAATGACGGTCTTGCCTTCCAGGTAGTCTACAAGGCTCCTTAGTTCCGGGTCAGCTCACTGTTGTTGGGTCTCAAGAAAGTGTCGTCATCCTGGTCGTCCTGCGGCGGTGGTTCGACGGGGGCACGAGACAAGCAGTCGGCGTCAGAGTGCTTTCGCCCTGACTTGTAAACGACGGTGATGTCGAATGCTTGAAGTCTCAGACTCAATCGTGCGAGGTGACCTAAAGGATCCTTCAAGTTGCCTAGCCAACACAAGGCGTGGTGGTCGCTCACAACTTTGAAGGGCCTGCCATAGAAGTGGGGGCGAAGCTTTGATGTAGCCCAGATGATGGCGAGGCACTCCTTTTTGGTTGTGGAATAATTTGTTTCCGGCTTCGACAGCGACCAGCTAGCGTAATTTACAACCCTTTCTAGTCCGTCAGTCCTCTCCACAAGCACGGCGCTGAGTCCCACGCTGGTTGCATCGGTGTGCACTTCGGTATCAGCGTTTTTGTCGAAATGTGCAAGTATTGGCGGCGATTGCAGGTGTCGCTTCAGTTCTTCAAATGCTTCGACTTGCGGCGTCTCCCACTTGAACTCGACGTCGGCCTTCGTGAGGTACGTCAGTGGCTCAGCGATCCGTGAAAAATTCTTGACGAAGCGCCTGTAATAGGCGCGCAGTCCAAGGAATCTACGGACTGCCTTCTTGTCGGTGGGCGGAGGAAAGTCAGCGATGGCCGCAGTTTTCTGTGGGTCAGGGCACACTCCGGACTTGTTGATGACGTGGCCCAAAACAAGAGCTTATCGTATGCAAAGCGGCACTTTTCTGGCTTTACCGTGAGTCCGGAGGTCTTGATTACTTGAAGAACTGTTTGAAGGCGCCGGAGGTGTTGCTCGAAGCGTGAGGCAAACACAACGACGTCGTCCAAATAGATGAGGCAGGTCGGCCACTTCAAGCCTGCCTGTACATTATCCGTGACGCGTTGGAAAGTCGCAGGTGCCGAGCAAAGACCAAACGGCATAACCTTGAACTCGAACAGTCCGTCTGGTGTTATAAAGGCAGTCTTCTCCCGGTCCCTCTCGTCGACTTCGACTTGCCAGTGGCCGGTTTTGAGGTCCATTGACGAAAAACTTTGCGTTGTAGAGTCGATCCAAAGTGTCGTCAATACGTGGGAGAGGGTATACGTCCTTCGTGATTTTATTGAGGTGACGATAATCGACGCAGAAACTTAGCGTTAAATCCTTCTTCATAACTAACACAACGGGGGACGCCCACGGACTCTTGGACGGCTGGATGATGTCGTCCCGTAGCATTTCGTCGACTTGTTGCCTTATGGCCTCGTGTTGCGCGCCGAAACTCGGTGCGGGCTCTGACCGAGTGGGCGGACATATTCGTCGGTTATGATGCGGTGCTTGGCGACAGGGGTTTGTCGAACTTGTGACGACGACGAGAAGCAGTCCTTGTATTGCAGGAGCAGAGCTTTTAGCTGTTCTTTCTTATGATTGGGAAGGTTCTGATTGATGTCGAAAGTTGGTTCAGGTACTACAGTCCTCATTGCAGGTGTACTAGAATCAGTGAAGGCGAAAGCACTGCTGGCTTGTACTATTTCGTCGATTTAGGCGACCATGGTGCCTTTGTTAATGTGCTTGTATTCGTGGCTGAAGTTCGGAAGCATCACTCTTGCTTTCCCTTCACGTAGCTCAGCTATGCCTCTAGCAACGCAAATTTCCCGATCAAGCAGTAAGTGATGATCGCCCTCGTTGACGCCCTCCACGTCTGCAGGCACTTCGGTACCGACGGAAATCATTACGCTGGAGCGAGGCGGAACAGTGATTTGTTCTTCTAGCACATTCAAGGCATGGTAACTGATGTTTGTATTCGGTGGTATCGCATTGTGCGTTGAAAGCGTTATCGACTTAGACCTCAAGTCGCTGACTACACCGTGTTGGTTTAGAAAGTCCATGCCTAGGATAACATCCCTGGAACCGTGCTGCGGGATTAAGAAGCTCGCCGGAGAAGTGCGGTTGTTTACCGTGACTCGCGCTGTGCAGATTCCAGCCGGCGTTATTAGGTGTCCTCCCGCTGTCCGGATATCGGGTCCTTGCCAGGCCGTTTTCACCTTCTTCAACTTGGCGGCGAACTCGCCACTGCAGACGGAATAGTCGGCTCCAGTGTCGACGAGAGCGGTGACATTATGACCATCGAATCGCACGTCTAGAACGGTAGACCATCGTCTGGCGTTACGGTTAAGTCGTGGCGTCGGCTTGCTCCGCTGCTGCTACGTTGCGTTGGTAGGTCTACTTTCGGCGGCGAAATGTTGTCGTCAAGGCTCTTGCCAGGTGCTATGCTGATACCTCGTCATGATGATTCGCGAATCTAGTTCTTCGGCGGCGGAGTAGCTTCCGCATTACGTCGTATAGCAACCGCAACGTCGTATAGCAACCGCACCTCCATCGGTTGCCGCCTTTAGTTTCCCGGGTAAGGGCTGGGAGATCGGCCCCGGGTTGGGCCGCATACAGCCGGCGATGCGGCGAGATGTAGCGGCCTGGTGACGGCGAGCGTGAGGGTCGTCGTGATTGCCACTGGGCTCTGGCGAGGTAGTCAGCGATGTCACGTGGCCGCTCGCCAAGCTGTGGACGTGGCGCGTTGACGGCGAACCCTTGCAGGCCCACAAAAGCAAGCAACACTCGAAGCACAACGAAAGCGACGAACACAGACGGTGAACGTCGAAATCTGATCAGCGGCGAAACGCGTCGGGTTTTATACATGAGTCATCGAAGGTCCCAGAATAATCCTTGGTACCCGCGTGTCTTTCAAAAAGTTCTAGATAATTCGCATTGCTCATACAATCAGATTACATGAGCGCCGGTGACAAGAGACAACGGATAGAAGCATCGATAACGTTCGAGAGACTTCCGATACATGCAGGCGCGTCCTGTGCCTAGCGATTACGTTTAACGCTTGTTAGCCGGTTAAAGCGGTCACCGGTGAAAGATAAACATGTATACGTGTCGGTGAAAGATAAACATGTATACGTGTCAATATGATTATGAAAGATTGAGTAAAGCAGCTTAAGACGTAACCTGCTTCCCTGTTTAAGCAAAAGGATCCAGTCAAGTTATTTTTTCCTCTTGCACTTAGAAAGCGGTTGTATATCCCCAGGGCGAACAGTGTCGCGACGGATTGGACTTTTTCTAAAGCATTATTATGCAAAAATTAATTGTTGGGCTTTACGTGCCAAAACCACGATCTGATTATGACGCACGCCGGGGTGGGTAACTCCGGATTAATTTAGTCCACCTGGGGTTCTTTAACGTTCACCCAATGGCGCACTGATATGCACATCAGAAACCACATTCAACACACAGCATGCCTACACCAACATTGTTAAAACTTGTTTTTTACGCTGCTCCTTTACGTTAATACTTCTATGTTTTTAACTTTGTTGCAAGAAGTGAAGGGCATTCCCTGCATTTCTAACTACGGTACTAACATGGTATGACCAAGAGCCATCCTCCGACAGCATAAGTCCTAAATATTTCATTGGTGAATTATTTTTCTATTTCAACTGGCCACTTAACAAGTACTTATATATGATTTTGTTACATTTTTCTAGTGAAGCTGCTACATAATTATTTATGTTTAGGGACATGCTATTAGTGACACACCATTTTTATTCTCGCTTCAAGTCGGCCGCCAATAAAAACAATGACTCATTAGATGCCCTTGCACACAGTACACAATCATGGACAAAAATGGTATCCCGGTTCGATAATATCACACATATTGCTAAGAAAAAAACCTTGCACTCGGCCGCGCAACGCTTGAAACTGCGAAGCTGTGTGATCGTAGCCCAGCGTTTCCCGGAAGTGCACGCGAACTTTTCATCTTATCACTCATGTAGATGATAATTTCTTTTCGTGCGTCTCGGACTTACGGCCGACACTGCGCGTTGCACAGGGAAGCTTGCAACACCGACACCGCGTTCCAATGCCGACATCGCGTTCCAGGAGACCCGCTTCGTGAATGCGTCGCTCTCTCTCTCTCTCTCTCGCTCTCATAGCACGCAAAACCTCTTCACCTCGCAAAGCACGAGCGAACAAACGCGTCAGCTGTGGACGAATACGACGACGCTCGAACGCAATGTAGCCGTCGAGCAGCACGAACATGCGGCACGGGCCGTCGGTGCTGCCAGATTGCACTCCGGCGATGATGGCCTGCAAGGACTCGTCGCGATGTTGTTCAGCGCGCATGTCGCACATGTCAGTGAAAGCCAACACGCAGGTCTCCAGATCATGTGCAACAGAATCAGGAGGATCCACGGGATGACGAGAGAGGCAGTCAGCGTCCTTGTGCAGACGACCAGACTTGTAGATGACAATAAACGAAAATTCCTGGAGCCGCAAAGCCCAGCGACCAAGCCGTCCTGTCGGGTCCCGGAGGGAAGACAGCCAGCAGAGGGCATGCTGGTCTGTAATGACCGAAAACGTGCGGCCGTACAAATATGGCCGGAACATGGCGACAGCCCACACTAAAGCCAAGCACTCACCCTCGGTGATGGAGTAATTCCTGTCAGAAGGGGACAGCAGGCGGCTGGCGTAAGGTATCACGCACTCGGTACCATTCTGCTGCTGGGCGAGAACAGCACCGCTGCCGTGGCCGCTGGCATCAGTGTGGATTTCGGTCGGTGCAGGTGGGTGAAAGTGGGCAAGTATGGGAGGGGTGGTCAGAGAGCCGATGAGAGCGGCGAACGCGTGAGCCTGCTCCGGGCCCCATGAGAAAGGCATGTTCTTCTTTAGAAGATCTGTCAAAGGGCCAGCAACGTCGGCGAAGTTTTTGACAAAACGGCGACAGTAAGAACACAGGCCGACGAAGCAGCGCACGTCAGAAGCAGAGCGAGGCACGGGGAAACTGCGTACGGCGCGAACTTTATCCGGATCTGGTTGTACACCGGTTGCGTTAACGAGATGTCCCAACACGGTAATCTGACGGCGCCCGAATTGACATTTCGTAGAGTTCAGCTGAAGGCCGGCTTTTTGGAAGACCGCAAGAATTGCAGCGAGTCGCGTAAGGTGGCTGCTGAACGTGGGAGAAAAAACAGTAACGTCGTCAAGATAACAAAGATAGGTGGTCCATTTGTAGCCTCGCAGAAGAGAGTCCATCATTCGTTCAAATGTCGCAGGAGCATTGCATAGGCCAAAGGGCATTACTTTGAACTGATATAAACCATCAGGTGTTATGAAGGCAGTCTTCTCACGGTCCATTTAATCAACAGATATCTGCCAGTAGTCGGATCGAAGATCAATGGACGAGAAGTATGTAGCTCCGTGCAAGCAGTCCAAGGCGTCATCGATGCGTGGTAATGGGTAGGCGTCCTTTCGCGCGATCTTGTTTAAATGGCGATAGTCGAGGCAAAAACGCCAGGTAACATCCTTTTTCTTCGCGAGGACGACTGGCAAAGCCCAAGGACTGGCTGATGGTTCGATGACCCCTTTGCGGAGCATTTTGTACACTTCTGATTGGATTATTCTACGTTCGGCATGTGATACACGATAGGGACGCCGACGAATAGGATTCATGTCTCCAGTGTTTATACGGTGGTGAACAACAGATGTTTGGCCGAAAGGGCGGTCGCCAAAATCAAAGATGTCACTGTACGATTCGAGCAGGAGACGGAGGTCCTTGGGCTGAGCAGAGGTGAGGTCAGTTGCAATAATTTTAGTGAAGTCATCCATGAAAGAATCAGAGCTATGAGCTGCAATTGGTGCTAATAATCCACTCTCGGCATCCATACTCTCAATGTCAAATTCGGACGTACAAGAAACGCTGGCCAAGAACATGCCAGCCGGAAGCACTTGAGGGCACAGGCTGAAGTTCAGAAGCGGGAGAACGACGTCATTATTCGTAACCGTGATCAGCGTATGCGGAACCGCAACGTTTCGGTTCAAAAGCACGTCGTCGATGGGGCGACGCACATATTCACCGTCAGGAACCTGTGGCTGTGAGGTCAAAGCGACGTAAGTGACTGTCTCGGGTGACAGACGCACATCTTGAAGCGAGCACAGGCGCGGTGCTTGGAGCATCGGCGAGTTGAGGCAGTTCCAACTGAAGGACGGCGGCTGCGCAGTCGATGAGAGCATAATGGTTGATTGAAAAGTCCAACCCAAGGATAACGTCGTGAGGGAAGTTGTCGATCACAGCTAAGAGAACAGAAGTAGGGCGGCCGGCTATACTTAAACGTACAGTACACATTCCGAGAACAACCAGCACGCCACCGTCGGGCACACGAAGCACTTGTGCAGCTGCTGGGGTGAGGATCTTCTTTAAACGTCTACGTAGGCTAGCACTCATCACAGATATGTGGGCTCCAGTGTCGACGAGTGCTTGGACAGGTACGCCGTCTACTTTGACGTCAATTATATTTCTCTTTGTGGGCACAGACAGAGGATTTACTGCAGTAGTTGTCAATGCAGCACCACCTCCGAGGGCTGCAATTCTTAGTTTTCCGAAGGAACGCGGTCGAACGCCACAAGGTTCGAAAGGCGATGTGGCTGCGGCGAACGGGAAGATGGGCGACGTGTTTGTGGTGAACGAGACTGGTGTCCGCGAGGCGATGGTGAGCGACTGTACCACGTGTTCCTGGCAGAGTTGTCGGCAATGTAATGGCACGTACACACTAGCGGCAAAACGCGCGCGGCGCGCCGCCGGCGGCAAGACGCGCGCCGCGAAAGCAGCCGCGAAACGGGTTTTTCTTGCCGCGGCAGGGATCGCTCCTAGACCGATTTTTTGCGGTTTGCCGCGTGCCGCGGATGAAGGAGACCAATGAGAGCGGCCCGCTTCCGTGACGTGGCGCGGGAAACTGGTTACATGCGGACCCGCGCGACCGCTCGTTTTGTACTCGCGTCCGCTGTTAGTAGAGTGACCTAGAATATGCGAGAGTGTCCAAAGCGCCGCGCGAATGCATGGGAGGAGCGAGGACCTTTTTGTGTGAACTCCCGCGCCGCGGCGTTGCTGTACCGGACCCGTCCGCACCAAGGCGGCGGGCGTCTGCTACGAGTCTGATATTTTGGTTGCTATTAGCCAACATCGCAATAATTTGTGATATATTAAGTTCCACGTCACCGCAAGGTAGTACCGCAGTGACTCACCGCACAGAGAATGGGTTTGCCGGCTGTGAATACGGGTATTTTGTCTATTTCCTTCTATAGCTCGCTTGGTCCGCGCTTACGCGGCTCTTTGAGTAACGTATTCCGCACGATTACTTCATTTAGTTATGCGTGGAATGAGCAACGTGAACGTGCTACAGAAGAAAATAAGCTGGAGATCGCGATGACAACCAGGAGAATGTGGAAGATGGCTAGCTTATGCTAACGGTTTTACACCCTATCGTTCCGTTTCTTTTATTTCATGCATTCGATTTGTTTTACAAGACTGCCTCCCGCGATCTGCTGTTTCTTAATTAAGGCGAAAATCCTTAACTGGCTTTTTGAAAGCAATATGTGTGCGTCAGCGGGGCCTCGGTATCAAAAATAAATACAAACCACGCAACTCTCGCGTCTCGTTCACTTGGTATATATTCCAAAGTATAGCGTGGAAAGGCACAAATGTGTGACTAAGATGACTGATGGGTCATGGCATTAGTAACTTGACATACTTGCATTCACGTCGCGATTAACGACGACAATATCACGTGTGGTGCAAACCCGCATTTTTCGGCCAGAAATCCCTCTGATGGTGTGGGTGTGACGATAAGAACGTGTTTAATGCCAATCTCGATCTCAGCGTGTCGAACTTGCTCATATATCATAAACTGAGAGCACAGGTAAAGGATAATAGTAATGATAATTTCTGGGGTTTTACATCCAAAAATTACAATATGGCTATGAGAAACGCCGTATTGGAGGGCTCCGGTAATTTCGACCGCCTGGGGTTCGTTAACGTGCACCTATAATATCTATATGTACACGGGTGCTTTATGCATTTCGCCTCCATCGATATGTAAGCCGCTGTGTCCGGGAATCGAACCCGCGTCCTCGAGCTTAGCAGTCCAACCTACCAAAGCCACTAAGCTACCACGTGTAGGTAAAGGGTACGCGAGAAATATACGGCGTCAAAAAACAAGACAAACCAAAATAAATGAAACGTTAACAGTGCAACATTGTGTACGTACGCCTCCTTTCATAATTACGAGCGAACGTCAGAAAACGAACGTGATGGATTACGGATGTGCAACTCGTCTTTCGCCTTGTATTGCAAGAGCGCAAACACTAAGGGAATTTTAACATGAAAGTAACTTTAGGAATATTTATTGCGTATGCTCGCTGGTTCGTACACAGCAAATATACTTACTAATAAATAATTACGTACTTGTAGTTGCGAAATGAAAGAGGCAACTAATCACCAGAACATAAAGTTCTCATGTTTTACTGATTGAAGGTAACTATTTTAGGGATATGTAGAATCAATAGCGATATTTGTAGTGCATCATAGATTGCAATTTTCAAGACGATTTTCCACTCAATATAATGCAAGCACAAACATCATCACGCGCCATGAATGCTTGTTAGTTTATGTAAAAAATCACACGTTAAGCAATAACTATTATATCATGAGAAGTTATATGTTGGTAATTTCATAGAGGATTCACGGATTATAAAACAAGGCTATTGCTGCAATAACTTTTGCATAAGAAATGAGTAAATAGCTAGGCCAGTAGTAGCTATCTATTCATTTCAATGTACACAAATATATATTTGTTCACCTTTTTTATGTTTGTATACCTATTGGCTGGAATGGCTTTTCTTTCGAATGTGCACGTTAAAGAACCCCAGGTGGTCAAAATTAATCCGGAGCCCTCCACTACGGCGTGCCTCATAATCAGAACTGGTTTTGGCACGGAAAACCCCAGAAAGAAGAAACCATCTTCGCCCACGGTGAACCTTAAGGTACATCGTGCGCGAAGTTTGTATTGAAGACAGAGCGTACAGCAAGAATTGTTCGTGTACGCTATCGCTGAAGCGAAATAGGCCAACAATATAGCGGCGTTAGGGCCGTCTCTGCTCCTTGTCTTGTTTCCCTTACACCTTCTCACGGTGCTCTGTTCATAATAAAGTATTGTGGAGGCTAAAAAAAATTATGAATAAATGCATATGCATATGGCTCTAAACCACTACTGACCGTGAGCGAAATGCGCGTAGTGGTGAGCGAAGCGGTCACTGCACGCATGTAAGTATTTCACTTGACTGCGCGAGTAATTTACTTTTTTCGTTACTCTTATTCTTGCAAGCATGGTGCTATTGCCCACGTACCCATCTTTTTTTTTTACGTTCTTTCCTCGCGCGGCCTCATTTAGCGCGTTTCTACGCACGCACAGTTACCGTAATACCGTTCTCGAACTCTAGCACCGGAGCTAGGCCGCGCTGATGAGTTTGACGCGTTAGTTTTTACATTCTCTTGCTGCCCAAGCACAAAGAAACGCTCAAAGATGGGTAAGCTCCATGCAGAACCACACTGTTGAAGTTAAATAGAGTTTAAGTGCTTTGCGTGGAAAATGAACGCAAAAAACTACAGCGCGTAGCAGACGACCCTCGCTTCCCGCGCGCTTCGCGAGCACGAAAAGCCCACGGGTCCGGAGCAGCAGCGGCGCGGCGCGGCAGTTCACAGAAAAAGGCCCTCGCCGGAGCCGGCGCTTTGGACACTCTCCCATATTCTAGGCCACTCTACTGTTAGCAGGAAACTCGTTTCGCACTATCATCTGCACGCATCAGCTCCCGGACCGAGCTGACGGATAGTTCGAGAAGGGGGGAGAGAGTCTAGTCTGTCACGTGATTGCCGCAGCGGCGCGCCGCCGGTTGGTGTGGCCGCCCTGCCGCTGCTGCGTTTTGCCGCCGGCGGCGCGCCGCGCGCGTTTTGCCGCTAGTGTGTACGTGCCATAAGACTCGGCGTAGGGCAGAACACGGCGGGAATTTCCATGAAAACGGTTCAGGTTGGTCGGCGTGCGAGGTGTTGAGGGCCACGAGTTGCGACTGTATCGGGCGACATGACCAATACGACTACAGCTGAAACATATCGGCTGGTCGTCCGCAGTTCTCCACTCAGTCGGGTTGCGATAACGCGGAGAGAAGCGTCGCGGTGGATCAAACAGAGTAGAAGGGCGTTCGTTGGCCCTGGTGTTGGCGACAGCACAGACAGAATATAAACCGATGCTTTCAAGTTCCTGGCGAACGATGGCTTGCCATGCTTAACGCCGACGCCGGATTTGCTGCGACACGGGGCTCTTAACGCTTTCGCGTTTAAAACTCAGGCAGTGAACACAGAGAAAGAAATAACCGAGTCTCGCGTCCCCCACAAATGGCATTAGAGAGTGTCAGAAAGTACGCAAGGTAGCTTAGCGGAGCAAAAGACCGGGGTCCGCGGTGGGCATGGGATATAAGGAAAAAAGAAAGGTATACTTATAATAAAAAAGCTATGGTGGCTGCGTAAATGTTGCTTGCGCTGGTGCTTAAACGCTTTGGCAGGCTAAATTTTCGCGCTTACGTAACGAGATTTACATTTAAAGAAAATTTACTAATGAACTTTTAAAGTAGGCGATTATGGCATTTTTGTAATAGAAATACGAAGACAATTATATTAAAAGGCAACTGACAGTCGGTGCGCTGATTTCGCATTCATAGGTGGCAGTCTGATGTGATGGATATGTTTGGTGGGGAAAGAGGGAAGCCACTCTTGTTTTTGCCAGCCGTGAGCAGGTGCACCATTGGGATAAGCCCCGCCCAGATTATAACAGCTCCCGCCTGTGCGTTCGAGATGGTAGCTTACTGATTGTGAAATTAGACTACGAATACCTCCGAACAGAAATGCTCTTGAAGCATATGTAAAGAAACGAAGTCATCTTCGGATAAGAGAACCTTCAAGTTTCTTATATAAACATTTACCTGTCACAATATTCAAGAACTTATTCAAGAAAATATTGGTAATTGTGCACTTATATACTGTAATTTACGTAAGCTCCCTATTATAAATCCGGGGATACATATCGTAAGAACATAGCATCAGTAAAGAAAGACAGTGCAAATTAGCATATTTTTTATATATTGCTACACGCGTGTGGTATTTGATTGTTTGAACGATTGTTCAACGTGATCGCCGTCGCCTCAACGCGGTCGGTCCCTGTCACCCCAACCTCACCGCTTTTCCTCGCCAAACCGCCGGACGGAAAACTAGGCCATACAGCTTTTGGAGGTTGTGCTGCATCACGTTCGTCCTGTCCAAATCCTCCGTTGACGCTCCTCACGAACGCAAACCTAATTGAAGTAGACGGAGATGGTGTTCCGTTCACGGCATTGATTGATACTGGAGCCCAAGTGTCCATAATGAGCGCTAACCTATGTCGTCGCCTCAAAAAAGTTGTTACTCCTGCCATCACTCGAGACGTACGCGTCGCCAGTGGCGCCACTGTTGCCGTCAGTGTTATGTGCACTGCTGGCGTAGGAATTGCTGGCCGCCAAATTCCAGTCCTGTTCACCGTGCTGACCAGTTGCCCTCATGACCTAATCTTCGGGCTCGACTTTCTGAAGACGCATTCTGCCCTCATCGACTGTTCCACCGGTACGCTGTGTCTCGAGCTTCCTCTTGTTTCCGACGTTCGCCTCGAACAACCGAACACCCTCTGCACTACAGCGTTTGTTAGTTTACCTCCAAAAGCCCTAACCTTCGTCGAATTGGCGTCACACCTATTTGTGATGTCCTCTTGGCGCGCGACATCTCTCTGCCACACTCCGTCGTTACCCTTGCTGCTAATCGGATGTGTGTCCCCGTTATCAATTTTGGCTTTACGAAGGCATAGCGGTGGCCACGCTCCGGTGAGTGACAGATGACCACGTCACTGCTTTTGCAGCCGACGCGTCTCCAGATCCTCCTGATTACCCGCAGGCTGCCTTGAATCTGGACGGCCCATTACGTCCCATATGGTCGCTCCGGACCTCGCCCCTGACCAAGCAGCCGCCCCATATCGCCTTTTGCTTTCCTACCGCGACATATTTGACACTGACAATCGCCCACTTGGTCAGACGTCCCTTGTTAAGCATCGGATAAACACTGGTGATGCTGTTCCCATTCACCGCCGACCGTATCGCATGTCCACGGCAGAGCGGCAAGTTATTCACCAGGAAGTAAACAAGATGCTCGCAAAAGGCATCGTTGAGCCCTCGTCGAGACCTTGGGCGTCGCAGGTCGTGCTCGTAAAAAAGAAAGATGGCATGTGGCGTTTCTGCGTTGATTACCGCCACCTAAACCGAATCACTAAACAGGACGTTTACCCGTTACCACGAATCGACGACGGTCTTGATTGTCTTCACGTGAGTGTGAGTGAGTGAAACAACTTTATTTAGACCAGCGAATTGAGGCCTGGGCCTAGGCCGCGCCAGGGGCGGTAGAGAGACCCTATCTCCCGGCCGCCTCTCGAGCTCGCTGGATGGCCCATAGTTGATCTTGCAGATCTGAGCTGATCAGCGCGGCTTTCCACCGCGCCCCAAGCTGTTCTGGGGAGACTGCATATTCATCCTGAACATGTGCGCAATCCCATAGAATGTGTTCTAGGGTGGCGTGTTCTGTCCTACATAATTTGCACAAGTCATCTGGGTGTAGTTCGGGGTAGATGCGATGTAGGTGCACCGGGTTGGGGAAGGTTCTAGTTTGAAGTCGCCTCCAGTCAACCGCCTGAGATCTGTCTAATGTGGAGGTAGGAGGTGGGAATATGCACCTTGACTTTTGGTAGAAGCGGGTGACGTCGCAGAATCTGAACATTCTGTCCTCTTCCTTCCAGGTCTCCCCTCCCGTTCCTTCGGGGGAAGCTTCTTCGCGAGCGCGGTAAATGAGACCTCGCGCGACGCGGTGGGCTTCCTCGTTGAGGTTGCGAGCTAGGGACTCACAGGAGGTGTGGGCTGGGAACCAAATGATGTATCTGTCTTCGAATTCCTCTGATGATATTAACTGTGCTTTCCCGTGGAGTATGTTAGCGGCCTCGGGCGATATTCTTCCTCGCGCATAGTTTCTGATGGCTGACTGCGAGTCGCTGATGACGTATCTATATTTGGTGGAAATTAAGGCCTGAGCGATAGCAGAGTCCTTCCATTTTTCTGGTTACGAAACTCCGCCGTCACGCTACGGGAGAGGTTCATACGCTGCCCAAAGCTGCCGCGACGCGGCGCGACTGTGCCACAGAGGGCATCGTTCGCGTTCCGAAACGCTTGCGCGGTGCGAAGGGAGCTGAGTGATTGGGTGCGTTCTGTGCATGGGCTGGGCTATTTTTCGAGTGCTGGACTGTTTAGTTGAAGTGGCTGGGTGGGACAACGATGCCGAACAAGTGTTGCGTGCTGGGGTGCCGTTCCGGATACAAGCGCCTCTTTGTGCTGTCTGTATTTCGCTTATTTTACATGATAAATAAATGATCGTGCTTGTATGTTGTTTTTGCACCAACACGTTTTATTTCTTTTCTTAATCGAATTATAAAGCTGTTTCTTTCGTCCATGATAAGAATATCAGGACTGGTGATTACAATATTTTAACATCTTGTAAATAGTTGCGCATTAAGAACCAGAATACCTAGTCTCGTCGTTTCTGCGTCGAAACCACGAGCAGCGTGAAGCTGGGCTTACTAACGCTTCTAAACGACTGCTTGCTAAGGCAACTACCTAATTACAATACATTTTCAACTCTGCAGGACATAACACTGCACGTTCGCCTTAATCCATTGCTAAAAGGCGCACCGAAGACATTTAGTAGTGAAATTTGTTCTGCATTTATCCTACCTAAATCTAATTGAGAAATGGCATCGCTGTGCAGAGAAGTCGGAAGCGCACGGAGCAGCTCAATTTCCTTTTCTTTGTCATTAAGTATTCTACGGAAGCAGCCCCTTGTAATAACAATTTCATTCTTTTGATCTCCTGATAAGATACTGCCCACAGTTTAACAGAAAGTGAACAGCTGTGCTCGGCGAACAATCTGGCGCTATGCGCAACCGAGAGTAGGCGCTTACTTGCAGGGGTGCAACAGCCCATATGTTTGCATCTAGTGATAAGTGGGACCACTTGCGCTTTGTTGCGAATGCGCGGTGTTTAATTTCAGGCAAATATTAAAAAGCGGAGCTTACCGAAGTGTTGAGGCGAACGGCGATGATGAAATCTGGACCGAGACCGCTCGGCCGTGCACAGCGGACGCATTTAGACGGGGGCGAAATGCAAAACACTCGTTTATTTAAATTTAGGTGCATTTTAAAGGATCCCCGGTGGTCAAAATTAATCGCGAGTTCCCCACTACGGCATGCCTCATAATCGTATCGCGGTTCTGGCTCTTAAAATCTCAGATTTTTTTTTTTACTCAGACCGCCGCAAGGTCCATGTTATGAGCGGCTTTCTTGTTTGTTTTTTCATCCCGGGCGCTCATTTCATGGCAGAAGACGCACTCAGGCAGTTATTTAGGCATGTGGAATGTTAAAAATCGTTACATGAAAGTAAAGCGACGGTTGCGGAAGTTGAGAAAGCTAGAATACATAGTTTGCACGTGACGTCATATCCGCCGCCTGCCCCGACCGTCCGCCATCGCTAGGCACCTCGCTACTAGCCGCTGGCCCGCTGCGTTTGTGTTCGGCGTTCGTTTCTATGTGTTAGCGCCGCGTGTTTGCTTTCGTGAAAGCTTTGCGATGGCAAAAGTCAGGAGCCCTGAATTTTGCCCTTTCTACATGGACGAGCTTGTAGGGCCGACGCGGGCTCGCTACAAAGAAAAGGTCGGAATGTGCGACGGCGTGGACCCATACTAGCTGCACGTTGGCGTGGATAACACACCCGGCCACGACGTACATGGATATTATTAATTATCTTGTCCCGCCCACGAGCTACGTCACGCTGAACGAAATAAAGGCTTACAAATAGCTGAAGGCGCACAATTACTTCACGAGCGGTTGGACGAGGAAGGTTGCAGCGAAGCGCCTGTCGTCGGGTCTTACCATCGTCCTCGGCGAGGTGAGTCAATGAAAGCATATGTTTCTTGGCGTGCGGCAGAGAAGACTATCTCAGTATTTTTTGTGCTGCTTCATTCAGGCAAAGCTTTCTTTCCACAATGGTTCACCTATATGCACTTTTTCCCCAAGCTTCAAAACTTGTGTTCGTTTCTTTCTGCGAGTTTTGGTTTAGAGTTAGGTGCATGTCCGTGCATGTGAATTTTGTTGCGTTAAATAGAAGTAGCCCACTATATTGAAAGCATGTAGACATTCAAATATTGCTTAGCATATCGCTAAGCGAAGCACACATACCCAGAAATGACGATGCGAAGCAGTTTGTAGGCCGTTAAAGAAAAAAAAACAAAATTGGGGTTTTCCGTGCTAAAACCACGATCTAATTGTGAAACACGTGGCAGTGGAGGGTTCCGGGATAATTTTGACCGCCCAGAGTTCTTTAATGTGCACTACAACACAAGTACACGGGCGTCTTTCAGAGCGGTAAAGGCGACTATGCGTGTGGGAGCGGGCGGTCACCAACCAGTACGGGGCTTTCGCTGCCGCCCTTTTACGATCATGCGTGATGTGCAGTGTTTTGACGTGTTATATACTCGCCCGAAACAAAGTGACGACACGCACGTTGTTCAGGTCCTTCCGATTTATCCGGGAAAGCCACAAGCACCGACGTTTCTCCGACAGCATTCTTGTGCGTTCGCACTGCCATGTTATTACGTTTGGTGTGGACCTACGCCCGGTTCTGCGTAGCTCGGCTTCGCGGCAGTGGTACCTCCTGTGCGGCAACCGAAAATCGCGCAGATTGGCATGATCACGACGCGAGAAGGAACTTCGGATAAACAACGCGTCAGCGCGCGCGCAGCCTGCCCCAGCACGCTTCCGCAGGCCCGCAGGTGCCTAAAGATGGCGGACAGGCTCGCGGACCGGTGCGGAAGTGACGCACGTGCAAACTATGTATACCGAGGCTGCCCCACACACAACCACAGCGGTAGCGGTGTTCGCATGCCCTCTCATGCACGGTTGCGCCTCTAGCGGCGGGCGCTGGCTCAATATGAAACTGAGGCGGCAGTTTCGTGACCAGAATAAAACATGGAAGGACTCTGGCGATAGCTACTTCTTCTGCAATTTCACTGTTATTAGAGCGTATCGAGCATGCGCTTATGCACTCGTGGTCGGAGTTTATTACTACTGCGACGTAGGGTTCGTGACTCGGGTACTCCGCAGCGTCCACAAACAACGCCTCCTTGTCTCTACCATATGCCTTGAGTAGAGCTCTAGCTCTGCTCTCCCTCCTTCCCTGATCAAGTTCGGGGGGCATATTTCTAGGCAGAATGGGGACCTGGATCTTTTGCTTGATTACCTTGGGAACAGATACTTTACATCCTTGTTGATTATGATAGGTTATCCCTAATTTGCTGAGGATATTCCTGCCCGTGCGCGAACCAGCTAGTCTCTCCAACTGAGCAATCTGTTGAGCCTCTATCAGCTCCTCTAACGTGTTGTGTACACCCAGTTGAAGTAGTCGCTCGGTGCTGGTGCTATCTGGAAGGCCTAGAGCTTGCTTGTACGCCTTTCGTATGAGTGCGTTGATCTTAGCTTTTTCGGCTGAATACCAATTGAGGTATGCCGCCACGTATATAATGTGACTTATGGCGAAGGAATATATAAGTCTGACGACGTTAGCTTCTTTCATTCCCTGGTGTTTGTTTGTGACTCTCTTGATTAGCCTTATTGCGTTGGTGACTTTAGTTACTAGCCTCTTGACGGTTTCTCCGTTAGTGCCCTTGGATTCGATGATGAGTCCTAGGATTCTAATCTGTTCCACTATGGGGATAGTCCGGCCGTTTTTGGTGCGAATTTGGATTTCTTCGTAGGCTCGGTTGCGGTTGTAGCCCTTGGGTGGTCTGCCTTTGAGCGTGGGTCGATAGAGGAGGAGTTCGGATTTATCCGGCGAGCACTCGAGGCCAGTGCCTTCGAGATACTCCTCGATCGTGTCGACGGCCTCCTGTAGTCTCTGCTCTATCTCTCCGTCGCTACCTTCAGACACCCAGATGGTGATATCATCTGCATACAAGGAGTGATGTATTCCATGTACAGAGTTGAGCCGTTGCGGGAGTCCTATCATTATTAGATTGAACAGCATGGGCGATATTACTGAACCCTGCGGGGTGCCAGCGCTACCCATATGTCTCTCCTCAGATCTGAGTTCTCCTATTACAAGGGATGCCGTTCTGTCCGTTAGGAAGTCCTTGACATAATTATATGCTCTCGATCCTAAGATTAATTGGCTTATCTGATTTAATATAGCTGCATGCGCTGCTTTGTCGAAGGCTTTTTTGAGGTCTAATCCTAGTATCGCCCTAGTCGATCTTGCTTTATTGTCTAGGATCTGCTGTTTAATTTGCAGCATGGCGTCCTGTGTGGATAGCTGGGAGCGGAACCCCAGCATTGAGTCTAGGTAAATTTCCTTCTCCTCAAGATAGTTATTGATTCTATTGAAGAAAGCGTGTTCCATCAGCTTTCCAGCGCAGGACGTGAGTGAAATGGGGCGTAAGTTCGACAGATCGGGTTGTTTTCCGGGCTTTGGGATAAGCATTACTTTAGCATCTTTCCATTGTGCTGGGATGACGCCTTCGGCCCAACATTCGTTTATATATTGCGTGATGTTCTCTATTGCTTGATCGTCTAGGTTCCGGAGAGTTCTGTTGGTGATACCGTCCGGTCCCGGTGCGGATTTGGTGTTTAGCTTCTGTAGCGCTGCCCTAATTTCAGCTACGATGAACTCCTCGTCCAGGAGCTCGTTTGTGTTGAGCTCGTTTGTGTCTCCGGTATATTGCCCGTGCTCTATGACGGGGTTTATGGGGATATATATGTTGCTAGCTTCGGCGATAAAGTCCTCCTCGCTGCCTTTATACTGGTGCATCAGCTTACGCAAGGTTTGCGTATGTTCCGATTTGGTGTTATCTGGGTCGAGCAGGTGTTTGAGCATGCGCCATGTCTGACCTGCGTGCATTTGCCCATCCAAAGCATTGCAAACCTCGTTCCATTGTTGTTTGCTTAGCTGCTGACATTGTTCGTCAATCTGCTTGTTGAGCTTGGCTATACGCTTGCGCAAGCTCCAATTGTGCCTCTGCCCCTGCCATCTGTTCTGTAGTGATTGTTTGGCCTCACACATGTGCGCGAGACGGCTATCAATCCTTTCTATGGGGGGATCTGATGTAATCGTTTGCGTAGCCTCGTTGACGTCGTGTATAACGTCTTTGACCCATTGCGCAATATTCTTGATGGAAGCTTGTTTTTTTGGCATCTCTGACTTTTCGAAACTTATCCCAGTCCGTCCATCTAACCTGTCGTCTATTGAGTACTGCGTCTACCGCCTCTTCAATTTTGGTTTCTACTATACGATGATCGCTCCCCAAATCTTCAAATGTGTTTTTCCATTTGGCGGTCCCCGCGTTGCGAACTAATGTTAAATCTGGAGTTGTGTCCCTCGCGAGACCAGTCCCTATACGCGTGGGGGAGTCGGGGTCGGTGATGAGAGTTAAATCGGTTTCTTGAATATCCTGCCATAGCATTTTGCCTTTGGCTCGTGTGTATCCGTATCCCCATGCGCTGTGTGGGGCATTAAAGTCTCCTCCAATGACGAGGGGGATGGCTCCCGCTATTACTACTGCCTTCTTAAAGAGAGAAAGGAAGCGTTGTCGTATGTGCGCAGGATTGCTATACAAATTTAGGATAAACGTGCTCGGAAGTTTTTTTCTTCTAGGGGGAAGTTCTACGAGTATGTGCTCGATTTCTGTGATCTGGGTGTCGTGGCGGATTGCTACGAATCCCTTCCTTACCAGGGTGGTTAGTGTTCTATTATCCCCGGTCGTGGGGCCGATCGCCTTATATCCCGATAGCTTAGCTAAACCGTGCGTTTCCTGCAGAATTAGAATATCTGGTTTGGTTTTGTTCCTAAGGTGTTGTTGCAGTACTGCTCTCTTCCCCTCAAAGCTCCTACAATTCCACTGCCAAATAATTAAATCTTTTTTCCTGTACTTCCCTATTTTGGTTTCGGTATTAAGACTTTTTCCTGTACGCCCCTATTTTGATTTGGGTATTGAGGAGGGAGGGGGATGGAAGGCGGCAGGTCTCATGACATTAGCTGGGACAGCCGCTGTTGTAGTGCCCTGCGGTAATTGTGAATTGCCCACGGTGCTGATCGCCAGGGTGTTGGCTGGAGGCGCCGGAGATGCCCTAGGGTTGAGACTGGCTACGTTAGCCTCGAGTTTATCTAGTCTATTCATCATCATGGAGATTGCAAGCGAAAGGTTGTTGGTTGCCTCTGCCTGTTCTTTAACTGCCTTCTCTTTTTCGGACAATGTTTGATTCAGGTTTGAATTTTGCGTAGCGGTTTTGTCACTAGACGCCTGAGCTTTTCTTTTCAGTGGCGGAGGGGTGCTGTCCTCTTCCATTCGATTATCTGGGATTTCCTCGGGTCTCTCCGGGCCCGCGGAACGTGTTTGACTGGCAGTTATTTCAGTACAGCTTTTAAGGCTTTGAATTTCTCTAGTGAGTAGCGATATTAATTCTCTAAGCTGAGCGTTTTCTTTTTTGATCTTGGCAATTTCATCGAGATTATGTGCAGTCTCCCCCGAAGACCCGGGGCGCGTCCCGTTAACCGCGTCTGACCAGCTCACCGCGAGTGGCGGATCGCCTCGATGGCCGTGGCCGCTCCTTGGTCTGGACCGGGATCTGGAGCGCGATGGAGTCCGGCCTCCTCTCAGGTTCGGTCCGGTAGATTGGGGGGTGCGACCTCTTAGCGTCGTGCGGGACCCAGATCGGGATCTGGACCCAGGCGTTGCCCTCCTCCTGGATCTGGTTCTGCCGCGATCGGTCGGCCCCGTGGTGGGGAGATGCTCTTCCTGCTGTTGCTGCTGCATTTGTTGGAGCCATTGGCGTTGCTTGACGATGTAGGGCTTTTTGAACTTGGCCTGACAGGCTTTGTCGGCCGTGGGATGATCCATGCCGCATAGCTGACATCTTGGCTGACACTTGTGGTCCTCACTTGGGTTGGGCGTTCCACATCCCGCACATAATTTGTCGTTTGGCCTCGGGCACACGTCGCTCCTGTGTCCAAGTCTGTTGCACTGCCTGCAAAAGTCCATTTGCTTTCTGTATAGAGAACATCGCGTGAGCACTCCTCGGTATAGGACGTATGACGGAACTCTGTAGCCGTCGAAAAGGACTATGACCGTCGTGGTGTTTCCGAGACGTTTAGCTGCGATCGCCGTAGGATTTCTGGGTGTGATAACTGCCGCGGTTATATCTCGCGGTGTTTCTTCCAAGGGGACACCTCTGATTACTCCTTTAGCGGTGATTTCCGGTGCCGTCTCGTAAGCTCTCACCTCATATACGTTGTCATTGGCCTTGATGTGCTTGATTCCTTTGTATTTGTCTGCATGCTCTTGATTTGGGGTTCTGACGACCAAGATGTTCTGGAAGTTATTCGGGCAGATGGTGTCTATATCTCGTTCTTCATAACGGATCTCGGCTGCTTCGTACACAGCTTCGTACACAGCTTTGTCTAGCTCCGTTAAGCTTAGCTGGCATATCTGCAGTCCTCCTCTTGGCCCGATGACTATCTTGTAGTCTCCTATAGGCAGTCTTGGCATTCTGCTGGCCCTGTTTATCTTGGATATAAGTTGCACGCCATGCCTTCTTGGCGTTCGGGTAGGGCTAGGGCTAGCACGGATATGCTGCCTCCCCTCCTTTGCACGTTTCCTGTATCGAACTTCTTTCCATCCGTTGTCTACGTCGTCCTCCCGTCGGGTGACTTCCTTATCTGGCTCATCATCCATCATTGACGATTATTGCCTCTTGGGCGCGAGCGCCGAGACCCTGGGGCTCGTGAGGCGGCTCGAGGAAGCTCGGAGCGGGAATAGCAGGCAGCAGGCGCGAGGTAGTTTTCGGCCGTAAAATCTCGTAAAACGGCCACCCACCTCAGAATTTGGTATCTTTGGGTTCCCGGGGACGAGCTGAATCCGATGGTGTATAATTCCGGGTGGTGCTTGGCTGTTGTCGCTGCGAAATCATTTGATGAGCATCGAAGCTTTTACTGAAGATATGCTCTTCTTCTGCTTCCTTGTCTTCACGGTGCCAAATACTTTTCGTCCATTGACCTTCGATCTGGTTATTCGGAAATTTCCGTCGATGAGCAAGACCAAGAAAAGACCGCTTTCGTCACTCCAGATGGCCTCTACCAATTTATGGTTATGCCGTTTGGTTTATGCAATGCCCCCACCACGTTCGAACGGATGATGGACTCTGTGCTTCAAGGTTTCAAATGGTCAGCTTGCCTTTGTTACCTCGACGACGTCTTTGTGTTTTCTCCTACATTTGAGACGCACTTTGAGCGCGTCGCAGCTCTCCTTGACGTCTTCCGCAATGCTGGGCTCCAATGAAACTCATCGAAGTGCTGCTTCAGGCGCCGACAGATTACAGCGCTCGGCCATCTCGTCGATGATTCCAGAGTACAACGCGACCCGGAGAAGGTTCGAGCAGTAACGGATTTTCCTGTACCTCAGTCTGTCAAAGAAGTCCGGAGTTCTGTGGGGCTCTGTTCTTATTTCAGACGGTTCGTGAAAGATTTGGCAGCAATCGCTCGTCCACTCACTGAACTTCTGAAGAAAGACGTTCCTTTTACGTGGGGTTCCCCTCAGGCTGCCGCATTTTCACGCCTTATCACGATTCTGACCAATCCACCGATCTTGATACTTTGACCCGTCCGCACCTACAGAGGTCCGAACCGATGCCAGTGGTTATGGGATCGGCGCTATCTACCACAAGCTACTTGCCACTTGCCGACAGTCCCCTTCGCTTATTCACACTTCAAGATGGCGTACTCTACTGCCACAACATTCACCCCGACGGCCCAGCCTTGTGATCCCTAAACACCTTCGTTCGGCTGTTCTCAACGAACTTCACGACCTCCCCACTGCCGGCCACCTCGGTGTGTCACGTACCTACGACCGAATCCGCCGACGCTTCTTTTGGCCAGGGCTTGCTCGCTCCGTTCGAATATACGTGGCTGCGTGTGAGAAATGCCAGCGACGCTAGACACCATCGACGCTCACTGCCGGGTACCTTCAACCAATCGACATTCCCGTGGAGCCATTCTTTCGGCTTGGTTTAGATTTACTTGGTCCTTTTCCTCTTTCTACCAGGTGGATCGCTGTGGCCACAGATTACGCCACCCGCTAAGCCATCACCCGAGCGCTCCTTACAAGCTGCGCCACAGATGTCGCCGATTTTCTTCTACGCGACGTGAGTTTATTACATGGAGCTCCACGACAACTTCTCACAGACCGGGCGGACATTCCTATCAAAAGTTATCGCAGACATCCTGCAGGCCTGTGCCACGAGGCACAAGCTACCCACGTCATACCATCCGCAAACAAATGGCCTCACGGAGCATCTTATTCGCACTCTCACAGACATGCTCGCGAAGTATGCCTCTTCAGACCACACTGACTGGGACCTCGCTCTACCGTTTGTCAACTTTGCGTATAATTCCTCGCGCCAGGACACAGCCGGTTATACCCCATTTTTCCTTCTGTTCGGCCAAGAACCAGCACTGCCCCTCGACACAACTCTCCCTGTTCATGCGGCACCCACCAGTGAATATGCACTTGATGCAGTCGCCCGCGCTGCCCACGCAAGGGAAATTGCCCGTGACTGCCTTCTGAACTCCCAAGAGAGTCAAAGGCGTTTGTACGACCGGCGACACCGAGACGTGCACTTCCCGCCTGGTTCTTTGGTGCTTCTATGGTCTCCGTCGCGTCAGGTCGGCCTGTCAGAAAAACTGCTGTCTCGTTACACAGGCCCCTACCGAGTGCTTCGTGCCGCGACTCCCGTCACCTACGAGATCGCCCCCTGACGCGCCATCTGCTTGCCAGTCCAGTGATATCGTGCACGTTGCACGGCTGAAGCAGTATCACCCTCCCTGCGATGACATTTAGACACTACGGGACGTCGCTTCTGCCGCCGGGGGATTATGCTACACGCGTGTGGTATTTGATTGTTTGAACGAGGCGCGCGGGCGCCATCCCTCGAGAAAAGAAGAGGAAGAACGAGCTGGATTCGCGCTGTGAATCTAACCGGTCAGCACTGCAACCGCTGTTGTAAATATAACCTTTAAATAGTTGCTCGTCTTACTGACTTGTCCTTCGTGTAACAATATTAAATAAAATCTCAAATGCGGGAGGTGGCTTGACTAACGTGTAAATAGCTTTTTTCCCGTGAGTGCTGATAATGTAGAATTGGCAGCTTATAAATGGAGTAACGCCGGGCTGGCTGGGTTGTACGGGGGAAAATTGTACATTAATCGTAATAAAAGAACGGTCCATTGATTGATGAGGTTTAATGTCCGGGCTAAGGAAATCACCGTAATAAAGGCTCTTTTTTTTCTCTTTTTCTCTTTTGCCTTCATCTGAAAGTGGCCACCGCTCTTCGGAATAAAATCTGTGACTTCGTGCTCGGCAACAGAACGTAATAGCCACTGAGCCACCACGCTAGGTTAACTAAATATTCGAATGAAGAAATTTAGTACGTTTAAAACCTCTTAGCGTTGTTGCGTTATTCCAAGGGTCTATATATATATTTCGCAAATGCTACGCTTTAGGCAGGGAGAATATAGGATGCTCGGGGTCGCGTAGAAATGAAAGCCGTTTAAATTTGTATTAGTGAGGAAGACACAGCCACCACGAATAGAAAAAAAAAAGCCCTATGATGACGGAATGCCTCAATTCACGCGCGAGAGCATTCGTTCAATCATACATTCACTCATTATATGTCTTTGTTTCATTTACAAATCGGTCCTCTGTACGCTTTTTAACTCTGTAATAACCGACGTGCAGACGCCGCAGCAGCCTTTGCAAGAAGTGCTTTATTGCACAAAACACAGGAGTATATGTAGGCGAGGTGGGTGGCTTATCGCTGACTTGCTTGTAGTGGTACTATCGCGGAACATGCGCAGTACAGACTGGTTCGTTCAGTTCATGCAGGTTATCACATCCCTTCCCCCTAGCAGTCGATGCCATAACGGAGCACAGGTCGTCGTGCACGAGTAGAGTGGCGGCACGATTGCGCTGTATCCGGTACAGTCGATGTCGGCCCGGTAGCTGCTGGCCTTATAGGTGGCGTTGCAGGAAACATGAATTGAGGGTCCGTGATGTCTGGTGGAGTAGTTTTACATGCTCTGCGCACGTGGTCCCGGTGACGTCTGTGTATCGAACCGTCCGCAGTCTGCACTTCGTACATGACGTGGCCTAAACACCTTAGCACGTGCGCGGATACCCACTTTGGACCACGAGAGAAGTTCCGCACGTGCACAGGATCACCACGTTGGAATGTCGACCTTGGCTGTCTCGTACACCCTGCGTCGTTGGCGTCGGGCTGCATGCTTGACAGGGCAGAACGGAAGCTCCTTACCAGCATGAGTTCTGCTGGCGTTTTCCCTGTTTCTGTGTGCGGCGTGGAGAGCTGCTTGAATAAAAAAACGCGACACTTTACAGGTCACTGTACCTTGGCTCTGTTTTCGAAGCGCACACTTCAGCTCCCGAACCATGCGCTCGGCTCTTCCGTTGCTTGCGGGATGGTATGGGGCTGTATACATGCAGCGGACACCGTTTCGCTTCAAGAAAGACTGCATTTGTTAGCTCGAAAACGCTGTCCCATTATCAGAAACGACCAACTCCGGTAATCCTTACGAAGCAAACATGCGACGGAGTTTATCGATCACCACTGACAAGTGAAGCGATGGCATGGTTTCAATCTCGGCCCAGTTTGATAACGCCTCCGCGACAACAAGAAAGAAAACACCCTGAACTGGCCCTGCAAAATCTGAATGAACTCTGCTCCATGGCCGTTCGGGCTTCGTCCAGAAGTGGACAGGCGTCTTAGGTTCACTTTGCCTGTTTGTTTGGCATGGTTTACAATGACGAACAAGATCTTCGATCTGGGCATCCATCTTCGGCCACCACACAAATGATCTTGCCAGAGCCTTCATGGCCGTAATGCCAGGATGGTTTGCATGGAGAATGCAGAGAACGTTTTTTCTTAGTACGTCTGGCAGTATCACCCTGTTACCCCACAAGAGGCAGTCGCGGTGAAGTGACAACTCTTTGCGCCTCACCTGATAGGCGGCATACTCTGGAGGCACACCTTGTTCAGGCCAGCCGGACATGACTCATTCCTTCACACGGGACAGACAAGGATCGCACCGAGTGGCTGATGCGATGTCTTTTGCACTCACAGGCGGGTACTCAACTGCTTCCATGATAAGAACGTCGCCTGGCGGCTCGATCTCCGGCCGGTCTCCGGGTATTGGCAGCCTGCTAAGACAGTCAGCATTTCCATGATCTTGCGTCTTTCTATACTCCAGCTTGTATTCATAGGCAGATAATATCAAAGACCAGCGTAACATGCGCGGTGACAGAACGACAGGGATCTGCTTATCTCGTTGGAAGATGCCTAGAAGTGGCTTATGACCGGTAAAAATGCTGAAGTGCCGCCCGCAGAGGTACTGGTGAAAGTGACGAACCCCATACACAATGGCGAGAGCTTCGCGGTCAATCTGGGCGTACTTACGCTCCGTCTTAGTGAGTGTTCTTGAGGCGTAAGCAAGCGGTTGCTCCAGTCCTTCAGCACCGCTGTGAGCTAATACAGCTCCTACGCCCACCGGGGATGCGTCGCAAGACAGAATTAACGGTGCATCTCAATTAAAAGCGAATCTGACGTCAGCAGCTTCTTTAATCCTTCGAAAGCTCGCTCTGCACCCACTTAGTGCGACTGTTCAGTAGGCGATATAGCACTTCAGCGACTTCAGAAAAGAATTGTAAAAATTCACCATACCTAGAAAGGCTTGAAGCTCCTTTTTGTTCTGTGGTTTAGATGCTTCATGAATGGCGTCGACCTTGCTTTTCGACGGATAGATGCCCCTTTCATTGATCCGGTGTCCCAAATACTCCAGGCTCTCTTTGAAAAACTGGCACTTGGCGCCTTGAACACGGAGTTGGGCCTTCGAAAGTCGGTCGAAAACTTCCATCAGGACCTTGTGATGTTCCTCGACAGTTTCGAGGAACATCACAAGAATGTCGTCGAGGTAGGCTGCAACCTGTGGTAAACCTGCAAGCAATGTATCCATTGTTCTTTGAAATAATCCAGGTGCCACAGACACACCGAAAGGCAAACGTCGCACTCTGTACAGGCCCTTTACTGTGTTGATCGTGAGAACATCGGCTGAAGAATCATCCACAGAAAGTTGCTGGTACGCCTGCGTCAAGTCAATTTTTGAAAAAATACGGCCTCTTCCTAGCCTTGCGAAAAGTTCTTTGCTAGTAGGTAAGGGGTTGTTCCTTACCGCTTGGTTGACTGTGCTTCGGTAGTCACCGCAGATTCTCAGCGAACCATTCTTTTTTCGCACAATTACGACAGGAGTGGCCCATTCCGCATACTGGGTTGGTTGCAGAACGCCTTGACGCTCTAATTTATCCAGCTCGTTGATAACGTCATCCTTGAGAGCGAAAGGAATGCTGCGACATTTAAGAAACTTTGGTTGGGCCTCGTGTTTCAGCTCGATGTGTACTGGCGGTATAGCTGCACCGGGAAAGGTTTCGCCGAAAACATCCGGGAATTTTTCGGTAACAGCTTCTGCACTCTGGCTGATGGTGTGAAGTCCAGTAATGCTGATGTTCAAATCCTTGAACCAGTCACGCCCAAGCAGTGTGCTACCTTCGTTCCTTGCAACGAGAAGCGGCAGTTGGAAGTCCTGCTCCTTAAACTTCACTGGAACGATAGCTTTTCCGATGACGTGTAGTCCTTCCTTGGTCCAAGTTAGGAGCTGGGTGTCTGCTTCTTCAAGCTGAACGCTTGTTGCGACCTTCAGTTTCCTGAACAATTTTTCGCTGATAATTGATCTGGCTACTCCGGAATCAACTTCCATCGGTATCGTTTCTCCGCCAATGCTTACTGCAACCATAAACTTGGGACAACCGGTGGTTACTTGGCTTCGTAAGTCATCATATTCGGTTTGCGATGAACCTTCCAGCTGGTGGTTTAGCTGCCCACCTTTTTTCTTCCGACACGCCTTTGCCGGAACAGCTTAAGCATACTGCGTTTTTAAACTTGCCGCGATAACCAGCGTGGTTGCCGAAGCACCGGAAACACCGTCGTTCCGACTGCGCGCCTGTTTTCATCTTGCCCTTTTTTTCAGACGTTGTGTGTCCACTTTGGCTGTGATATCTGGGCTTTCGTGCAGCAGACTCGGCTGTGACTGCCAGGCTGTCGCAAAGGTCTCGGCCAACAGGCGCTGCTGCACTGTGCTGTCGGAAATTCCGAAAACTAATCGGTCCCTGAGTCAAGCGGGAGCTGCTTGTCGCTGAATCCGCAGTTCTCGGATAGCTTGCGTAAAGCTGTAACGTAGTCAGCGACCCTCTCACCGTCGTGCTGATCTCGTTTGGAGAACATAGACCTCGAGTACAGCTCGGAGGGCTTCGGATTGATGCGATTCTTCACAGCTTCTACAATGGACTGATAGTCCGCGTTCGGCGGCCTAAGCGGCTTTACGAGGGTAGCTATCAGGGAGTAGGTCTCCTCCCCACAGCAACTCAGCAATGCTGCCCTCTTTTCGGTGTCTTCGGTGAGCTTGTTGGCTGCGCAGCGTAACTCAATACGCTCAACGTAATCTTCCCATGAAGAGTTGCTGTTAAGGTGAAACTCACCGATGCGAACGCCGATGGCCATCTTGCTGGAACTGCCCCTGCCACGTGGGCACTACCGTGCCTCGTCGCCACTGTAATAACTGACGTGTAGACGCCGCAGCAGCCTTTGCTAGAAGTGCTTTATTGCACAAAACACAGGAGTATATGTAGGCGAGGTGGGTGGCTTATCGCTGACTTGCTTGTAGTGGTACTATCGCGGAACATGCGCAGTACAGACTGGTTCGTTCAGTTCATGCCGTTATCACAAACTCTTTGTGAACAAAGACAGAAAATGTGGCATTGACACATAATCATATGCCATTATCGAGGTATAGAAAGAACGTAGAAAAATAATATAGTTCATGTATCAAGCGTTTCATTGCCCTGTACCTTTGAACCTGCACATTTTCGTGTTCCCTCGGCTGATCGAAATCCTGACATCAAAGGTGTACACATTGGCTCCTGTCATGAAAGGATATCGCTGCCAAAGGTGACCGTAAGTTAGTAATGTGTGAAAAAATAACATTTGATTGCTGCGTTATACGCACACGCTAAATGTTCTGCCTCTCTCTATTTTCTTTTTGCCTGTTACTTAGATTTCCATTTCTGCAATTGCCAAGTGAACGTAAGGTGTACACATATACAGGGTGTTTCAGCGAACACTTTCAGAATTTATTTAAGGTAGCTTGTGGCAGATAGCCGAATTCTAGTTAATGAGCTGGTCTACTTGAAGAAGCGGACATTACTTGCAGAAAAAATTGAAATACATAATCGATAAATTAACACAAATTTACTACTTTAGTTTTTAACTAATTACTTCATGGCCCATATTGCAATTTACAAATTGTAGCCGTGGACTCCGCAAGCCGTATCCACTTGGAACGAATTCTCGGGATGACACCAGTTTCGAGATAATAAGTCCCGAACTTTGCTGAGAAATGCATTGGCGTTCCAGTTAATTTCGTGCTTTAATGCAAAAAGCGACGTTTTGTTGAGAACCTAACTGGAACGCCAATGCATTTCTCCGCAAAGTTCGGGAATTAATACCTCGAAACTGGTCTCATCCTGAGAATTAGTTCTAAGTGGATCCGCCTTGCGAACTCCACGGCTACAATTTGTAAATTGCATTATGGGCCATCAGGTAATTAGTTAAAAACTTAATTAGCGAATTTCTGTTAATTATTAGATTATGCTATTCAATTTCTTGTGCAAGTAATGTCCGCCTCTTCGAGTAGACCAGCTCATGAACTGGAATTGTGCTATCTGCCACACGCAACCTTTAAGAATTTTTGAAAATGTTCGCTGAAACACCCTGTATAAACAATGCCGCTAAGAGGTGTATAATTATAAAATGTTATCATTTCAACCGCAGAATACAGGGCATAATTACATAACAATTTTTTCAGATTACAGCGTGCCGATTATAAAATGAAACCCTAGAATCCAGCAGTGCCTAGCTAGTGTGAGAGTAATATCGCAACCTGCGTCAGATGACCACCCTTCAGTAAAAAATTACTTTCAAAATTTCGCATGTAACACTTTGAATTGTCAGTCTAGGATTCCAGTCTCATAGTTGCTCTACGCTATACAGCGAAACAGCACTATTATCTAGCGCAGAGATAGTTGCACATCTAATTCCTCTTCTCTGCGCTCATTCTTTTCGTGTGTCTCTTCTTGTGTGTTGTCCTGTTTCCCAAGTTTGCGCATTTAGCAATCAGTCATAAGAATTGACCAACTAGATTCTCAAGCCATTCTAATTAACTACTTAACTACAAAGGACTTTTCAAATAGTCTGCGTAATAAAATGATGAAATCTTACTTTCAAAAGTTGCTTAACAAATCATGTCTATTAAAGTGTTTTAATAGTAACTATTTCGCTTTCATTTCCTTTGAGGTATGAAGGCGTTTGGTACTTGAGCAATTATATATTCACAGATAAAGAAAATCAGTTCGGATAAGTTGGTCGTGATTTATCTTCAAAGAATAAAATGTGACTGAGAAACGTGTGATAATAGATAAGGTGTAATTGCGGATCCCGCATTCATTAATTACTCATGGATCACAGTTTTGAAGAAAAAAAGTAGGGACATGTTATTGCCGAATGAAGCCAGCCTATACTTGCAGCATATTTTTCTGGTAAAAAAAACTTTATGGCCGAGCACTATTCAAAATGTGCAGCAAGGTCATGGATCCAATCGATCTGAAGGAGGGGGATGCTTTCAGCTTACAATCGCAACAAGACATGCGTAAAAAAAAGAAAAGAAAGGCTCTGAAAAGGTGTTTGCGAGAAAAAAAAAAACGCAGCACAACCAACTAGTCCCCCCCCCCCCCCTTTCCACGGATGACAGCAATGATGGTTGGGGCGCTCTTCTTTGCCTCCCACAATGAGGCTAGTCAGTGGGAAAGCCCGCCGGGGTGGCTCAGTCAGCTAAGGCGTTGCGCTGCTGAGCACGAGGTCGCGGGATCGAATCCCGGCCCCGGCGGCCGCATTTCGATGGAGGCGAAATGCAGAAACGCCCGTGTGCTTGCGTTGAAGTGCACGTTAAAGAACCCCAGGTGGTCAAAATTAATCCGGAGCCCTCCACTACGGCGTGCCTCATAATCAGAACTGGTTTTGGCACGTAAAACCCCAGAAAGAAGAAGAAGAAGTCAGTGGGAAAGAGATTCATATTCTTAAATTTTTGCGCGCAAACAAACAGGGACGAAGAAAAGGAGACACAAGGACGAGCGCTTTCTAACAACTGATGTTTATTATTGAAGAACCACCGGCTTAAATACCCACAGATCTGCGCGATCCTGTCATTAGAACGTGTCAAGAGCGCATAAAACAATGCTTGTCATGAAATGCTGCTACGCGGTCAGCATAAAAAGCAGCAATGTTCATAAAACAAGCACAAAAGGCGAAAACGCGTTAAAGATATGATGACAGCAGCGAATTCTCTTTATCTAACAATGAAACAGAAGGATGACTGATGCATTTTTCTTTTAGTTTTTCAATCCAGTGAGCTTCCACAATTTCTCTCGCGGTTTGATTTCTATGCCTAAACAAAATAGCGGTGCTTTCAAGACAAGGTGAGCACGCATGTTCTTCACAATGCATCGCCAAATGCGTACTAGGGCAACCTTTGAGACTAGACAAGTGTTCCCTTAGTCTCGTGTTAACGCATCTCGAAGTCTGCCCTACGTACACATGACCACACGTCAAAGGAATCTGATAAACAACGTCCATCGCGCAATCGACAAATTGGTTCTTACGTGGATGTTTTATACTACACCCTTTCTTAGCATCATCCTTACTTTCAAACTTACTTTTGACCTTAGAACACACACTACCTATTTTGTTTTTTGCTGAAAACACCACTTTTACTTCGTAACTCCCAGCCACCTTCCTAAGTCTGTGTGAAAGGCCATGAACATACGGAATCACTGACACCTTAGAAGCTAAATCTTTCTGTCTTTGATTACTTGTGCATGATTCTTTATCCTGTTTTAGTTTTTTCATTAATCTAGAGCATGACGCCAGCATCACAGCGAGCGGGTACCCAGCCTTTTTCAACCGATTGACTTGTTCAAGAAATGCAATGTTTACAGTGTGATAACATGATTTCAACAACGCTGACCTGAAACATGAAATGACTATACCATTCTTCACAAGCCTGGAATGGTTAGAGGCATAGTTCATTAGCGGTTTTCCATCTCGGGGCGAGAATGACCAACACACATGTTCCGGTAGAAATTCTAACTTGACATCTAGAAACTGTAGCTTATTATCTACAGGTACTTCAGAAGTGAATGTCAAGCCCTTGCCCAGAGAATCAAAGGATTTTACTACCCTATTTCTGGAAACATCTTTGTCTACATGACAGCCCAAAATCAAGTAGTCATCTACATATCTGTATACCTTATATACTACACCTTCTAAATCTTTTGCCAGCTCTCTGTCTATGCTTCCCAGAAAAATGCTACTAAGGATGGGAGCTACCTTTGACCCGATGCACACGCCCCCTGCCTGTATATACGTTTCATCACAGAATCCTACGTGTGTATTAGCTAAATAAAAATGCAGAAGTTCAAGAAAGGACTCAACAGTCATCCCGCACGTGTTGCGAAATGACACCTCGTCATTCTCATTTCTTATGCAATCATTAACACTGCGCATTAAGGGCCCATGCGGCAAGGAATAATAGAGGTCTTGAACATCTATGCTGAATCCCCAGCTGCAACTTGTACTATCTGATGCCAAAAATTTCACAAGGCCTTCAGAGTTTTTTAATAAGTACGGATCCTGTACTTCTAAGGAATTCAACATTTTCTGCAAGAATCCTGCGACCAGAACCTGCCAACACCCTCGCTCGGACACAATTGGCCTAAACGGAATTCCTTGCTTGTGTGTTTTTGCAGTAAAAAATATATCCAATATCATTCCTTTTGAGTTCTTTACATGTGACGCGAGCTTTTCTTGGTTACATTTCTTCAATAGCTCGACCGCCTTCTTTTTTACATTTTCTACATTCACATCACTTTTTCTAAAGCACTTGTTCACCGCTAGGAAAGCTTTTTCTAAATAACAATCATTTGGTACAACAACCAGAAAGCCTTCCTTGTCAGCTTGAACCACACGCAGATTATTCTCAACCAAATACTTAGCAGTCCTATCAATATTAGGTCTGGATCTATCGCTTACCGAAGCCTTGGCCACCACGTCCACACATTCCACCACACATCGTTCTTTTTCTTTCTCTGGTACACTCCTGGCAATGTCCCTTGTAAGTGCTAATCTGTCGACGATGCCGATCCTTGGCTCCACGCAGAACTTTGGCCCCAGCTTGAGTACCTCTTGATGCCGTTCTTCCACCGTTGCGCCCCCTAGTATTAGAAGGCGTCCCTCTGGCAAATCTCGTTTCTTCTTTTTCGGCAATGTCCGACGCACATCGTTCCACATGGCTTCAGTTACAATATTTGCCTGTCTGCACCAGTCACGAAAAGCCTTCACATTGAACAGACCATCGGAAGGAGACGAACAGGCCACCTTTAGACATTCTTTGAAATGTCTAACCTGTCTATAGCTCTCTGATCTCAAGATCTTGATTATTCTTCTCCCGTGTCCCGCAGATGGGGGCAACCATCCGGTCAGCAGCAACACGTCATTTGGGCATTTTCCACTTGTCTTTCCACTTGGGAACACTTGTCTAGTCTCAAAAGTCGCCCTAGTACGCATTTGGCGATGCATTGTGAAGAACATGCGTGCTCACCTTGTCTTGAAAGCACCGCTATTTTGTTTAGGCATAGAAATCAAACCGCGAGAGAAATTGTGGAAGCTCACTGGATTGAAAAACTAAAAGAAAAATGCGTCAGTCATCCTTCTGTTTCATTGTTAGATAAAAAGAATTCGCTGCTGTCATCATATCTTTAACGCGTTTTCGCCTTTTGTGCTTGTTTTATGAACATTGCTGCTTTTTATGCTGACCGCGTAGCAGCATTTCATGACAAGCATTATTTTATGCGCTCTTGACACGTTCTATTGACAGGATCGCGCAGATCTGTGGTTATTTAAGCCGGTGGTTCTTCAATAATAAACATCAGTTGTTAGAAAGCGCTCGTCCTTGTGTCTCCTTTTCTTCGTCCCTGTTTGTTTGCGCGCAAAAATTTAAGAATATGAATCTGTTCCAACTAGGCCGACTCGCAGTTATGCTTGGGAAAGAGAGTTAGAGGGGAGGGGGTGGAAAGCTACCTGTCCGTCCGCCCAACTCGCCCTCGTCGACGAACCGCTGGGAGGAGAAAAGCCAGAAGGGAGGGGAAGGGTTCAAGTGAGTACGCCGCGTGGTGGTGTCTTTGGGAACTAGCCCGGCATGAGCCCGAATCCTGGCCTCGGTCTCAAATGTAGGCGAAAATACGAGAACGTGGTCTAGGTGGCAGAGGCATGTTGACCATTTGAACCCTTGAAGCAGAGTCCATCATGCGTTCTAACGTGGTGGGGGCATTGCATAAACCAAATGGCATAACCTTGAATTGATATAGACCATCAGTGGTGACGAACGCGGTCTTTTCTTGGTCCTTTTTATCCACAGAAATTTGCGAATAACCACATCGAAGGTCTGTTGATGAAAAGTAGTTGGCACCATGGTGACAATCGAGGGCGTCGTCAATGCGAGGCAAGGGGTAAACGTCTTTTTTGGTAATTCGGTTTATATGACGATAATCTACGCAGAAGCACCACGTGCCATCTTTCTTTTTAACAAGCACGACGGGCGGCGCCCAAGGGCTTGACGAGGGTTCAACAATGTCTTTGACAAGCCATCTCGTTCAGTTCATCTTGAATAACCTTTGGCTCTGTAGCAGAAACTCGATATGGCCGGCGATGAATAGGACTTGCATCACCGGTATTTATGCGATGCTTAGAAAATGAAGTCTGGCGCAATTGTGAATTGTTGAGGACGAAGATGTCATGGTAGGAAACCAAAAGGCGACACAGAGCTGATGCTTGTTCAGGCAATAGGTCCGCAGCAATCATGGGACCAAATGTTGCGTCAGGGCAAATAGCATCCTGTGGACATGGTGAAGACTCGGAGCAGCCGTCTACTGAAAACGTCGTGACATGGTCATCTCCGATAGCACCCAGCGTTGCAACCGATATGCCTTGGGGTATAACTTGCTTTGTCAGGCCAAAATTGACGACGGGGAGGCATGTCCGGTGATCGGTGACGGTGACGACGCAATGGGGCACAGTGATATTGCGCATCAAATGGCCATCAAGGAAGACGGTGTGGCGACGTAATCACCATCGGGCACAGGGAACGATGGTAGCAAATCGACGAAAGTCAAGGTTTTAGGCGGCAGGCAGACGAAGGCAGTCGTACTAAAGGTGTTCGGCAGTTCGGCACGGATATGCGCGAGTAGAGGAAGTTCGAGGCAAATAAGTACCGGCAGAACAGTCGATCAAAGCTGAATGCACCGTAAGAAAGTCTAGTCCAAGTGTTAGGTCATGGGGACAAGTGGTCAGCACTGTAAAAAGAATTGAAACGTGGCTGTCGGCGATACTTATACTGGAAGTACACATTCCATTGACGGCAACAGTGCGGCCATCGGCGACGCGTACGGCTCATGTAGTAGCAGGCGTGAAAACCTTCTTCAGTCGACGACGGAGGTTAGAACTCATCATGGCCACCTGGGCTCCAGTATCTATTAACGCCGTCAAAGGTAGACCGTCCACGTGAACACCAAGTAAGTTCGGGTTCATTGGGAGCGTCAAAGGAGGATTTCGGCACGATGAACATAATGCAGCACTGCCCCCAGGAGCTGCATTGGCTAGTTTCCCTCCGGGAGGGGCCATAATTGGTCGGCGACGAATAGCGGCATGGCTGGGGCGACGGGGACCGACGGCGCTGAGGTGACGGCGAGCGAGTGGGACGACTGTCATCGACGGAAACGTAGAGGTAGCAGGCATACGGAGAGGCGAGTAGCGGCGAGGGTCAGCATATGGGCGAGGAGACGGGGAAAAGTAACTCGATACGGGGACGTCCAGGTCGTGCGGCAGCGGCGAGCGACGTGGCCAATTCGGAGGCAACAGAAGCAGATTGGCTTGCCGTCCGGAGTTCTCCACTCTGTAGGGTTGCGGTATCTGGGAGGGGAATAGAGATCGCTGCGAGGCGCAGCTGTCGGCACCGGTCTGGTGTTAGGTCGCGAGGCAGAGCAGGCAGCAGGAAAACCGAGGTTTGCAAACTCTTGCCGCACAACTGCCTGAATGAGGGAGATCGGTGGACTGGTTGGTCAATGGTGGAGTCAAGTGGGCGTGGATGGAACGGGGCAGGACTTGCAGCCTCGAGTTCACGGCGAAAATTGCGTGACTTTCTCATTAAAGAGGGGGTGAAGCGGTAAGACCGACGCACGACGACGTCGCAGCCGTGTTAGGGAGACGGGAGAACTGTGGAATGACGCCGCGGCTTTTGGAGAGCTCAAAGTGGCGGCATTCCTTGCCAATGACGTCGATGGTGGACTCATTGTTGAATATCAACAAGTTGAACGCGTCATCCGCGATCTCTTTGAGAACGTGGCCTACTTTATCAACCTCGATCATGTTCTCGTGGACTTTCCGGCAAGGAGCGAGCACGTCTTGTATGCACGAGACATACGATTCAGTGGAAGACTGTATTCGGGTAGCAAGCTCTTTTCTTGCAGCCAGCTGCCAACCGGTCGTATTTCCAAAGAGGTCGCGGAGCTTCTCCTCGAAAGCACCCGAGCTAGAGATCTCGTCCTCGTGTGTCCGGAACCAGACACGAGATGTTCCGTCCAAATAGAAGAGGACATTCGCTATCGTTATGGTCCCAGCGGTTGTTTCGGCTAACACGCTCGTACAAGCTGAGCCAGTCCTCAACGTCGACTTTATCTTGTCCGGAAAATATGCCAGGATCGCGGGGAGTAGCAACCGTGACGTACGTTGTTGTGGGAGTTGCAGGAGTAGAAACAGACGAGGTTCCTGCCCATTAAGAATTCGCAGGTAACGAAGCCGCTCACGAGCTCGTCCGAGTACTCTATCACCGGGCAACTCTAGAGCAGCCAGTTACAGGGATCAAAGATAACATCATCACATACCGGGAATTTGTAGATCATTACAAAGCCGAAAGAAGAATATTTCCGCCTCCGCATCGGTCTCTCTCTCTCTGCAGGACGCACGCATTTGGCAGCGCCTCCAAGGAAACAAATATACATCACCATATTGGATCTACTTCACTCAGACGAAGGACTATAACAACGCCTTCTGAAAAATTTGTAAGGAGAAAGGTGCGCTAGACCATGTAATAAGGGAGTGTGCTGGCTTCCCAGGGGCCAAGGTAAACATTGACAGTAGAGAAGCCTGGGAGGCCTTGCTCCAGAGCGAGGCTGAAGACGACCAGAGTCGAGCAATTCGCCTGGCCGTTGAGGCTGTGAAGACTCACCGTCCTCAACGCGCGGGCACTGTTTAGTCCTACGTGTATGGTAAGAGGCGGGCACCCCAGCTCGGTGGAATAAGAAAGTTTTCAATCAATCAATCAATCAATCAATCCTTCGTCACCGGGGGCCATGGTGGAAAGCTGGACGGTGCGACCGCTGTGGAGCTCCGTGGCGAGCACGGGGAACGGCACTCTCCACCAAAATGTTACGCGAACGAAGGATTATGCACTGGATACTATTTACAATGTATATTTACAAAAGGGAAATGCAGCGCTCGCCAGTTTGGTTTGGTTTGGTGCCTATAGAAATAGCACAACCCACTACGGGGGATTGGGCATGAATCGGGCGGCAGTGGGAAGAAAAATTATGGATACTTAAATGGGATTTTCTTACTTAAGAATGAGATAAAAAATGAATGCTAATCGTTAATATTAATTTTCATCGCCAGTTCAGCTGACATCTCGAGAGCAAGGAGCAGTTCATCTTCTTCCTCGGGGCGCCGGCGCGCATCGTCCACAAGAAACACGCAATATGCATGTAGCAATATAAATGTTCTTTCTGGGCTTTTGGTGCGTTCATCCAATGTTGTGGCACCAGATAAGCAGCAGTAGTTCTCGTACGAAGCTCCACCAGACGGCATCAGCTGAAAAAAGGACATACCAACCATGTGTCATTTTGGAATTTAGAACTTGTAGGAAAACTGTGTGTAGAGGCGAAAATAGCGAAAGTTTCAATGGGCGACATTACAAACACAAGAAATTCGCTCTTGCAAACATGGCGTAGAAAATACCCGAGTCATCCCAAACAACGCCCTACATAAACTATGAAGAAAACATTCGGTTTCCAAGCATCCTCCCATTCCCGGGTCTTATTTCCCGCTCTTTAAGATCACAAATACACGGGCGAATGCACGTTTTCGACACAACTTGTTTTGTCTGACCAAAGGTTGCGGGTTCGAGTGCCTTAATTGACGTTACCTTAATTAACTGTGCCTTAATTAACTTCACCGTAATTAATACCTAAGGTCGTGGCTTCGACTCCCACCAAAGGTGCTGAGTTCGAGTGCCTTAACCCTATATTGATTAACTGTGCCTTCACCTTAATGACAAAGGACGTGAGTTCGACGCCCACATAAGCTCGAGGGTTCGACTGCCACCGAAGGTCGTCGGTTCGAGTGCCTGAATTAAGTTTATCTTACGCGATGACGACGGGGACCCACATATCATCAAATTTGTTGCGTGAACGTTTGCATATACGTAAGACATGATGCCGGGTTGGTGTAGTAAGTTACTACACCGACGCAGCATCGAGTGCAAATTACGCGTTGACAAGGTTTTCGCACAAGGACGTTGAACCTCGACTGAACCATACGAGGCTTTCGCCTCAAAATGTCAGAGAAAGCATCACGAAACAGTAAGATTAAGTACTCGCAAAACTAACTGTGCCCGAATGGTGGGTGCGGCCAACGTGCCTCAAAGTACTCCAAAAAGTAGCAATATTAGTTACAATAATGTGTAACTTGGGCATCGGATTCGTTATGCCAACGTTGTCATAGGGTGGTGCCATTGTAGCGATGTCATGCACTTCCATCGACGTCGTTTCTTGTTCGTAATTCTATCGTAATCTTGCTACTGTCATTCAATCGTTTTGATGCCATCGTCGTCATTGCGTCATCACGTAGACGATACCGTCATTGTCGACTTGGTCGGGCTATCGTCGTCATTCGCGCTTCCGCTTTCGCCATAGGCGCACAGCTAATGCTGGGTTGATTGCCTGGCTGATTACGCGCTGCATTGTCTGCGAGGCGCTCACAATCCCATAGGTTCAAGCCACCCCCGGCGCACCTTTCCGTGCAACCCGGATTCATGCCATAAAAGGATTTCCAGACTTCGCTATTGTTGCAACAGCAGTTGTGGTCATGGGCGTACAACTAATCTTACTCTCTTGGTGTCAGTTTGGTTGTTTTTTAATCTTATTCCATTCATCCATCCTGCAACTGCTGGTGCTGTTTGCTACTAAATTTGTTCTCTTCAGTCTGGCTTCGCTATTTACGCCTTCCTTGCAATGCCGACTAATGCTAAACTCTAAACCAATTGACAAATTAGAAGTGTAGCGAAGAAGAGACGCTAGTGGGTTCAACGCTACTGGATCACAACGCTAGTGGGTCGAGCGCTCTTGATCGGTAACGGCTCTCGTGCTTGAAAGCTATTACTGCGCTGACCGGTTACGTTGCGCTGCTCCAAGCTCTGCCGAATAAACACCTTTAGAATTGGTGGAGGTGCTGGGTAACCTCAGTATATCATCCTGGAACTCCGATCCCGTACCCTACCATCTACCATGCCCCAAGACGCCTCCGACCACACGAACTGGGACGCCATCCTACCCTTCGTAACCTACGCGTATAACACCGCTACTCAGACCACCACTGGTTTTTCACCATATTTCTTACTGTATGGTCGGCACCCTTCGCACACCATCGACACAATTATGCCGTATCGGCCGGATGCATCTGAGTTCGTGCCTATCTCTGCCACGGTCAGACATGCAGAAGATTGCCGCAACCTCGCTCGGGCATTTACTACTGAAGATCAAGAGCGCCAGAGGAGCACTCGCAGTGACGCCACTTTCACGCTCACCTTCGATCCGGGAGCGCTCGTGTGGCTCTCAGTCCCTTTGACTGCCCCTGGCCTCTCATCAAAGCTGGTTCCGAAATATGAAGGCCCTTATCGTGTCATCGAACGCTCATCTCCTGTGAACTATGTAATAGAACCAGTCGAGCCATCTTCAGACATGCGCCGCCGTGGACGAGACATTGTCCATGCCGACCGTCTAAAGCCTTACTACGACCCGCTCATTGTGACGAACTGTTAGGTCGCCGGACGGCTCCCTTATCGCTCCCGGGGGTGATTGTAGCGAAGAAGAGACGCTAGTGGGTTCAACGCTACTGGATCAAAACGCTAGTGGGTCGAGCGCTCTTGATCGGCAACGGCTCTCGTGCTTGAAAGCTGTTACTGCGCTGACCGTTTACATTGCGCTGCTCCAAGCTCTGCCGAATAAACACCTTTAGAATATTCAAAGAGTGGTGGAATAAGCTCTTTGATTGGCTTATTGTTAGTTTCCAAGAAAAGCTCCAGGAGACAGGTTTGGACGCGGTGTGCGAACTGAGGTTGGTCGCATGGATAAAGCTGCTAAACGAGGTGGTCGAGTCAGTTAGATATTGACGGCTCGACCTGTTGGTGGAAAATTGGTCTCTGAAAGCCGGAAATGCAATCCTTCAAATAAAGGTCGCTGGCCTTGAGCAATACTCAAGAATTACTAACATGGAAAATAAAGGCGTACCCTGCACCCGAGTATTGTGCTGTTCTCCTGATTTACATCGTGACAGCCAACTGTACAGTCTCCATCGCCGATGTAGATATTGTGCATCGCGCCCCAGCGAAGTCTTGTCAGCATAACATAATTGCGCGATTTTGCTCTAGAGAAAATAAGGCTTAATTAATGAAGAAGGCGCGAAACACTCGACTGAATACTCTCAGTATCGCATTCTCAGCGGACAACACGAAGGCAATAACCATCTCTCGACAGACAAGCGTTCCATGTCAAGAACGCTTGCTCGAAAGAAAGACAAATGACGACAATTCATAAGGACAGAAAGTTACCAGTGCCTTAAGTGAATTGCTGCATAAATTGACACTTTAACAGTAAAATGAAATTATCATAGGTTACATTAACATTATTCCTTTGGATACATCTAACTCATTATGTAATGAATACGTTAACTGCCGAAATTGCTTTAGATATGAAAACCTAATTAATATTTTAACTCGCTGCTCTACAAATTAACAGGGCACCCTTATCGGCCATATTTTATCTAATCTCCTTACTGCTCTCGAAGCTGGTGTTGTGGAAGATTCAGTAACTTATCACTTCCCAGTATTCGTGCGTTTAAGCTATGTTCGATGTGCTACTGACACAAGGTTCACCATCAAAAACTTTAATCCATCATTATTTATTCAGTTAATTGTTGCTTTCAAACTGGTTCCCAGCATTGGTGTGCGGTAACCTTGCAAATGCCTATGAAAAATGTATTTTTTTACAACGCTTTTGCGAATCCTACCACACTTAGCTAAAAAAATGTTTTCAGCTGCGTAATCCGTGCCTATCCGCCATTCTGGTAACATGTCTACGGAGAAAGGATAACCTCCATCGAAAAAAAAACCATTTAGCCATGCACTAGACGAAACTTACAACAAATATTGTAATTAACTGGGAAATTACTCAAACAGGCGAAAATTAACAATTATGAAAATTAAATTACTTGTGCCGGCAACGACGTCAAAAACAACGGAAGGAATTAGAGATTCTAAGTCGATCTGATTGTGATGCCGATATAACCATGGTGCAGTCGTATCGTTGGACATAGCAAATACCTTCATTATTCCTTCTGGGCAGACAAGGAAATCTATGACGATTTACTTACTCACACTTACCGTCGTGTACCTCATAGCTTCTTACATCTCGTGTCACCCGAAGACGTATAAGCATTCATTTACAGCCTAAAGAATACAAGGCCTGGTCTTGAAGATTTCAACCCGTTTTTCATAAAGTTGATTGCTTATTCAATATCCGAATAGTTTGCTTCATAGTCAATCTCATCTCTAAAGCTCTTTAAAGCAGGCATACTTTCAAAAGCTTTACAAAAGGCCGATATGCCAGTTTTCAAGAAAGAAAATAGGCGTTTAACCTGAAACTACCGTCCTATTGCTGTGACGGCGACAAGAACTTTAATTGGTCCTGAGAAACTGGCCAGGGGGAGCCGAAGGCTCCCTCAGGTCAAGTCGGTCGCTGCTTTCGTTTTTAGATGAGTTATCGAGAAACTAACCGTAATACGCTTACAACGCTATTTGTCAAAAATATTGTATTGGCACGTGTACTTGATCATCTTTCTGGGATGCGCACTTTTCACCCGCTAACAAAAGGTAATCGTTATCGCTCATGCATGTATCGGAAGTTTCTCGAATGTTATCGAGAAACTTCCGATACATGCAGGTGCACGGAGGTGCGTTGCGTTCATGCACCGGAAGCCTCAAAGCCTCGAAGCAACAACGTCGTTCTGCACCATCGAGCTAGCCTCAGGTTTTGAAGCCTGAGCACGGACATCTTCACGACAACACCAGGAAATGCATGGCCATGACAGCAGCCACGATGACAGCTCCAGTATAACCTACACCGATCGTGTTCCAGTAGCCCAGGGAGCCACCAACCTTCCGTCATTCGAAGACACGAAAAGCTGGCTGGAAATGTACCAACTTTCAACAACTGGAACTACGATGACAAGCTGCGCCATATATGCTTCTCCTTGGAAAACGCCGCCAGCTCCAGCTGCTCACCTCCGCCGTGCCTTGGAAATTTACCGTGAAGTTTTTTACCTCGACGGCCGCCCTTTAGCCCAGACATCGGTGGTCACCCATCGCATTCACACCAGTGACGCCAATCCAATACGCCGCCGGCCGTACCGTGTTTCACATGCTGAACAACAAGTGATACAATGAGAAGTCAATAAGATGTTGACTAAAGGCGTTATTGAACCATCTTGCAATCCGTGGGCGTCTGCTGTTGTCCTTGTCAAGAAGAAGGAAGGCGGTTGGCGCTTTTGTCTCGACTACAGACACCTCAACAAAATCACACGCAAGGGTGTCTACCTCTTGCCGCGTATTGATGATGCTTTAGACTGCTTGCACGGATCCAAACACGTTTCATACATAGACCTTCGACCAGGCTATTTGCAAATCTCGGTAGATGAGAGAGAGAGAAAGAAACAACTTTATTTAAATAAAGATCGTGCTTGGTTAATGTGGGTGGAGCCGCTTTTCCAGGGCCCCACTGGCTATTGCGGCGCGCCGGGCCTGGTCGAGGGTCGCCAATTGGCTTCCCAAGTCCAGTTCGGAGAGTCGCGCCTCCCACGACCAATTGTTAAGTGTATCGTTAAGTAGCGGCGAGACGGCGTCTGCCGGACGCTGCGTGCATTGGTAAGTGATGTGTTCTAGTGTCGGGGTGGAGTCGCACCATGGACATTTGTCGCTGTGTTTGTTGGGAAATATTTTGTGCAGTCTATGTAAGTGTGGGTAGGTGTTTGTCTGTATTCGGCGCCAGTCCCTCGCCTGTCGCCTGTGGAGCTTGGGGTGAGGTGGAGCTTTGGTTCGTCTTCCTAGTCGTTCTGCCTCAAGTATGTCTCTCGGTGTGCTGCCGGGTGTCGGAGAGGCGTCCGTTTGAGCGGTAAGTATCGCGGCACGAGCCAGACGATCCGCCCGATCGTTGCCTTCCACTCCGGTGTACGCGGGACACCAGGTTATCCCGTGGTCCATTTGGAGGCTTGGTCCTAGTATGCGAAGGACTCCGGCCGGTAGAACTCCCCGAAGGAAGAGCCGGCAGGCGTCTTGCGAGTCTGTGAGTATATAAGCCGACTGGCTCTTGGCCTCAGCGTCTCGGATGGCTAGGGTTTGTCGCGACAGCCACATAAGTAGGAGTCGCTGTCTCACCTCTGGGGTATAAGCCCGCGTCAGTAAAGTATGTGTTGGCGTCATCCTGCCTTTTGCGCAGGATGGCTGCTCGGGCTTGTCGTCATTTCACGTGGAAGTGAGGGTTCATGTGACGGGTTCACATGGATTCTTGCTTGTAGATCAGGTGGCATTAGATGACACACACCGTGAGAAAACTGCCTTCGTAACACCTGATGGCCTCTACCATTTCAAGGTTATGCCGTTCGGCCTTTGCAATGCCCCGGCAACCTTCGAAAGAATGATGGACTCCTTACTTCGCGGCTATAAATGGTCCACATGTCTGTGTTGTCTAGACGATGTGATAGTCTTATCATCAACTTTCGCGAGTCATCTCACGTGTCTGTCGTAATTTTGCTGTTTTCCGACGCTCCGGCCTGCAGTTAAACTCATCCAAAAGCCACTTTCTACGTCGTCGAATTGCCGTTCTTGGCCATCTCGTCAGTGCTGCTGGCGTTCAACCCGACCCTGACAAGATTCGCGCTATCCAGAACTTACCTGTTCCGTCTTGCACCGCAGTTGTAAGAAGCTTTGTAGGAGTGTGCTCGTATTTCTGTCGTTTCCTAAACAATTTCACCGAAACCGCCCGCCCACTCACCGACTAACTTAAGAAGGACGTCACTTTCACAAGGGGCCTTGCTCAAACCAAAGCCTTCTCCGCCCTCGTACGCTTGCTCCCCCTTGCTGGCTCTTTACGATCCTTCTGCCGCCACTGAACATTCCCACGGAGAACAGCGGCCATGGAATTGAGGCTGTACTCGTTCAATGCCAGCGTAACGCAAAGCGCGCAATTACATACGCCAGCCGCCTCCTGTCACCCGCCGAGAGGAATTTTTCATTTACTGAATGGGAGTACCTGGTGTTAGTTCCGGCAGTACCCAAATTCCGCCCCTACTTGTACGTCCACACATTTTTCGAGGTTAAAGATCACTACGCCTTGTGCTGGCTCTAGAGCACTGCACGGGCCGATTTTGCCAGCCCGGGCCCGGCCCGGGCCTGTTTTTACATTGGGCTGCCCGCCCGAGCCCGACCAAAAGTTTTATGGCAATACGCGGGCCCGGCCCGGGCCCGGAAAATAATCTACGTTACGCGATCGGCCCGGCCCGCCACCCCTTTACCTTAGGCCCGAGCCCGGCCCGAGCCCGGCTCGAAACCGGCCCAAACCCGGCCCGAGACCGACAGTCTAGACAGTCTAGACGCGCGAGGATAACTCGTTGCACGTTACATCACACCACCAGAAAGCCCGAGCCCGGCCCGGGCCCGCGTCAAAAAACCCGAGCCCGGCCTGGACCCGGGTCAAAAAAAAAGTGGTTGATCCCTCTTATATAGGAATCGGTATAGAACACGAAAGTGAAACGTGTCTTCACAGAAGTAGTGTAATGTTTATTGCACATTGGGCGCGAAGGCCTCCCGCTCCCCCCTGGCGTGTCGATCGCTGCACTAAACTCACTTGCGCGACGTTAGCTCGCCGACGTCGTTGTCTTTCGACGGCGCTTAATGCCGCAGTTTTCGTAGTCGGTGCCATCACACTCGTATCAGTAGACAGCGGAGAAACACCGTCGGTGCATATGGAAGCTGCACTACGCTGCACACGCTAGCACAACGCGAAAGACGAAGCACGTAACTGACACACTAATACAACGCGCAAGACAAAGCACGTAACTGAATCGTCACCGAGTCAAATCAGCGCGTACAGCGCGTCGTAATTGCAGCCTCCGCGATCAACTTCAGAAACATTTTCAGAGCTAATTGCGGAGGCCACGCTCCGCTGTGCTGAGTACGGTGAACGCCACCTAGGTGGCGTTGGTAGTGCTTCTTGATGCGAGCGTCCCTTCGAATGCTGGCATCGAGGCGTCGTAGTGCTGAGACCACCGAAGCGTTCACTGTCGGTGCGCGTTAGTGTCATAATGCAGTACTTCTCTTTTCTGCTCGTAGGCGGCGGCACCGCCCCGAGCAAGAGCGCGGGTACACGGAGGAGTGTTCGATATATAAGGCGCGTCTGTGTAGCTCTCTGCAAATGCGTTTGTGGCGCAATGGGTTAAACGCTCGGCGATCTATCGTCGCGGACCGAGAGGTCGTGGGTTCGATTTCCAAATTTTGCATGTTTGTGGAACTTTTTCTTCTGGTTTCTTTCTTTGTATTATGTTCGTGTACATTTTAAGAACGTCATATCCGTGACGGAAATACGTCAGTGAAGTCTTGGTGGACCCCGGCATAAAACACGTTCGTGTTAAAAAGCACATGCCGTGCCTGATCCCGGCCCGAGCCTGGGAAAAAACTGCCCTACACGGCCCGGCCCGGGCTTTCGGGTAAGCCCGAGCCCGTGCAGTGCTCTAGCTGGCTCTCGTCACTGAAAGACCCCCCTGTACGATTGGGCAAATGGGTGCTGCGGCTCTAAGAATATTCGTTTGCTGTTTTGTACAAGTCATGCCGCTCGCACAAGGACATCGACTGCCTCTCCCATCATCCTGTCGACCGCCGTGAAGATGATACGCATGACACTGACTCTTGCATCCTGGATATTTCTGATCTGCGTGACATCCGCACTAAACAACAGCGTGATGACTGCTTACGTGTTCTTATCGATCGTGTGAATTCTGGTCATTTGGAGCCGACGCTGTGCATGTTCGTGCTCCCCGACGGTGTTCTCTACAGTTGCTCTCATGCTCTGAAGGAACAGAATTTTTGCTCGTTGTACCACGCCATCTGCGGACCTCAGTTCTTGAGCAGTTCCATGGCGCCCCTCCTGCAGGCCATCTCGGCGTTTCGCGTACCTATGACCGCGTACGGTGCCACTTCTACTGGCCTGGACTGTAGTGCTCTGTGCTACATTGCAGCTACCGCTACGTTGCAGCCTGTGCGCTCTGTCAGCGCCGCAGAAAACCTACTGTGCTGCCCGCTGAACGCCTTCACCAGATCGATGTGCCCTTCGAACCATTCTTTTGCGTCGGTCTCGGTCTTCTCGGCCATCTTCCGACGTCGGAATCTGGTAATAAGTGGGTCGTTGTAGCGACTGATCACGCGACCCGGTACGTGATCACGCGAGCTTTGCGCACAAGCTGTGTAACTGAGGTGGCGGATTTACTATTACATGACATCTCCCCCATCACGGCGCAGCCCGGCAGCTCCTCACTGATCGGGGCCGCACATTCTTGTCCCGCGTTGTTGAAGACCTACTTCCCTCCTGTTCTGCCGATCACAAGGTTTCCACCGACTAACACCCGCAGACAAACGTGCTCACGGAGCGGCTCAATCGCACGTTGAAAAAATGCGGTCTATGTACGTTTCTGACAGCGGTAGTGATTGGGACAGCACGTTACCCTTCGGGACCTTCGCCTATAATTCATCCCGTCACGAGACCACTGGCTTTTCACCCTTTTACCTTCTCTTCTGCCGCCACCTTACTTTGCCCTTTGACACACTGTTTTCCTCCTAGATGAAAGCTTCCACTAAATGTGCTCAAGACGTCTTCGACCGGGCTCACATGGCATGCCAAATTGCCGGCTTCTGGCTCACTGAATCTCAGGCCGCGAAGAAGATCCGGTACGACAGCCAACATCGGGATGTTCGATTCCCTCCTGGCTGCGTTGCGCCCCTATAGACACCATGTCGCCGCGTCGGCTTGTCTGAAAGGCTGCTGCCGTGCTACACAGAGCCCTACGCGATATTGCGTCAGCTTGGCGATGTGAACTACGAGATCGCTCCACTGGACTCTCGTGTCCCCACTGACGTCGTGCAGGTGTGTCGGCTGAAACCTTACTTTACCGCCAGATCAGCTCCCTTCAGGCGGGGGTTATGTTACGGCGCAATGAAGAGTAGCGCCCGTTCGAAGAAGACGGTTTGACGTGACCTTTCTCGCCAGCCATATCCTACCCACCACGAAGGAAGAAGAAAAGCCTACCGCCGAAATCCGGTCACCTATGCAGCGAAATATTCGGGAGCTACCAGCGTCGTTGAGAGCAAGGGAAGCTAGCATCTGAATATGGCAGAATAAACATGAATGGCCCTGGCCATCTCAACCTGCGTGGAATACAGGCAAGCCGAAATTTTCAAAAAGGGAGAATCTCTAGGCAAGCCTCACAAATGCTCACAACCACGGCAGAGAAGCACCTACCAGATATAGACATCGTTTTGACTCCGGGCCATGAATCCCTGCTGGGAAATGAGGCAGCCGACGCCTTTGCCCGAGTTCACGTTCACCGGGCTTTCTCAGACGATGCGCCAAGGAGGACGGATCAAGTCCCCCCAAAAGTACACCGATATTCTGCTACAATAATAACCAGAAAGAACTTACTTGCCACCTGACCCCTGCCTAACTACGGAAGAGGAAGTAACCCCCAAGAAATTGCCAACCAATACCTACTGAGCACCCATACAAGTACTGTGATGTCTTCTCAGACATTCTATGCCATATGGTATGGGGATGTGTACAAAAACATGACACCGCAGACACTCAAACACTAACCGAAGTGGGAAGCCATGTAACAGAGCCGGACCTGAAGAAACAGCGCAGCCTGATCAAATGGGCACGGGACATGGCACGCGGCTACCTGGAATAAGGAAGCCGCCCACCGCAAACTGCGCTTGCTCAATGAAAGTTTACTCTCTCTCTTTAGGCATTCAAGTGGCTCGAATCGATTGAACCCTTCTGCTACAGGGTTTAGCTGTCTATATGCTAGCAGAAATCTTGCGATACGTTCTCGCAAATAGATTGAATTGGTGTAAAGTCATCTGTATAAGGATGTTTATTGGACGGCCGGCACTTGAAGTTGCGCAAGGGCGATTGCCCAAAAATCGCAGCACGAACTCTCGGCACGAGGGGCTCAGCACGAGGGGCGTCCGTGTACCTCTGTAGGGGCCGTAGGGTCGTAGTGGCGTAGTATGGGCGGAGACGTCAACAAACGACGGAGCTTTGCGAACGCGTCCTCGCACACTGACGACCACGAGTCGAGGGGCCCCTTACTTCGTCAGTGACGATATAGGCTCCGCTCAGTGAAGTTTGCTTAAAGTCCCTATATAAGAAAAGTACCGCCATCCTTTGATAAACGCCGCGTCTCTCTCTCCCGTATCTACGATTGGACGATGATAGCGCGCGCTTTTCACTTCTTTATATTTTCTTTTTTCCGCCTCAGAGCCATGTTGAAAGTCCTCTGCGCAGCCGCAGTCGCCGGCGGCGGCGCGCGCCCGGCCTGAAAGCTTCAACGTGGACTTTCTAGGTGCGCCCCCGTCGACTTGGCTTTCGCAAGCAAAAAGTAAAGAACAAAGCAAGCGCTTTAGGAGAGGAGGTGGCGGAGGAAAGAGTAGATGGCGGTACTTTTATTATATAGAGATTTTAAGTTTGCTGCGATTGCTGCGCCATCTGTCGCAGCGCCGCCAACAATAATGAGACGGCCAAAGCGCGCGGGGGTATTCGTAATCGCGGCGTCGATGGTGCTGTTCGGTCTTTTCTGGCGTTGAGACAATGTCATCCTTCAGCTCGACTAATGCTAATCCATCCACTGAAAGCGTACGGAAAAGGAAGAGGAACAAGTGCCGGTACTGCTGCGTAAAAAACTGCCACAGCCTGGCGTGAAATTGTACCGATTTCCTGGCTGCACGTGGGAGCAAGAACGACGAAAAAGATGAATTGTTGCTGTTCGAAGAGTTAAGTAATTGTGAAAACAGCGTTTTCCTAGTGTAAATGTAACTATATGCTTTAAGGTCTAGCCAGGTCCAGCTGCTTGAGGTTCTGCAACTGTATTTGTGTGTTTAGCACGGTTGGAAGTGTACGGAAAACGTTTTGCACAGCAAGCTTGCGTAGCGCGAAATGTTACGCGTGAATTAGCGCCTCAAATGCTCTTGTAGGCTGCATACGAATCTTTTATGATTTGCTTGCATGCTTGCAGTCCGGTAATAAACTGTTAAATTGCGTTTTTCTGTGATACTTTCTGCGAAGTAAGTAAACTCGGTTTGCGTTGATTTTGGGGGTAGTGATGGTGCGTGTAACATCTAAACTGCTCTCTCTCGTCAGAGCTTTGTGGCGTGTTTGCCTCGTTTACCGTCTCGTGAAGTCATTCGGTTACTGCATGTGCGATCTTGCTTGCGGCCGCATGCATAGGACATCTGTGTCGTGCTCAATCATGCTCCTCTTGTTTTCTTCGGCGAGAATGACGGCTCGCCGTGGATGCCGAAGCAGACGAGCAGGATCGGCTCCAAATACTTCGTGAGCGGCGGAGTAGCAAATAAAGGAAAAATCAACACCTAGATAGATTTGCAAAAATGCGTTTCTGCGCACGTCTGGCACGAAATGAACGAAATACTGTAAATTGCAGAGCTGGAGTTGGACATTTCTGTGACCACGCACCGGAATACCTGGCAACGTAGAAAAACGACGTGTAATCACCGAATGTTGATTTGGGACTGTTCTCATTCAAAACAAAACATCGCGGTAGCATAATCTTGGTTTGAGCTAGTTGCAATGCGCCGCAAGCTCCCGTTCTGTTTGTGTGTTCTTCGTCTTCGTTTAACTTGCACCGCAGATTTTCCTCCAATAAGTGGTGGTAGCGTGTGCGCTTTCGCTTATGCGTCAAAACCACTTGCTGATATAAAAACGTATGCATGTTCTCCGTACCTGCAAGGAAACGTCATACACTTGTTTCCCTTGCTGAGAGTGACCGACGGCGCCCTCAAGTCGGCGCCGTCGGTCTCCTTCACATCGTAAACGTAGCCCGCCACATACAGCTTGTCTCCTTTGTCGAGTATAGGCGCACGAAAGTAATTTTCAATACAGGTTATCGGCTTAAAGCCGCAAAACAACACACGCGACATTTTGGACTTCACACGCGCGTTGAAACACGTTCAGTCGCTGCCGCGGGGCTCGGAGCGGCCGTCTCAGTGTTTCACTTTCCTACCACCATTGGCGCTGCACGGCGTTTTGCCGTATTCGGTTGTAGCGCCCTCTGTTCACTGTACGGAGCCTATAATAGTGGCGAAGTTTCGGATGAAACGTCGAAAGTAGGAACACAGTCCTACGAAACTGCGCAGTTCTTTGACGGACGTAGGTCTGGGAAACTCGGCTACGGCCCGAAGCTTGGCTGGATCGGGGAGGATTCCATCCTTGGACACAACGTAGCCCAGTATTGTCAGCTGCCGTGCTGCAAATCGGCACTTCTTTAGGTTCAACTGTAGGTCGGCGTTGCTCAAACGCGTCAAAACATGCGGGAGGCGTTGAAGATGCGTGGAGAAGTCCGGAGCGAAAACGACGACGTCGTCGAGGTAGCACAAACACGTGTGCCACTTCAGGTTGCGCAAGACGGTATCCATCATGCGCTCGAAGGTCGCGGGCGCATTACACAGTCCGAACTGCATGACTTTGAATTCGGACAAGCCGTCGCGCTTGACGAAGGCTGTTTTCGGTCGAGCGTCCTCAGCGATAGGGACTTGCCAGTACCCTGAGCGCAAATCGAGCGACGAAAAGAATTCAGCTCCTTGGAGGCTGTCAATCGCGTCGTCTATTCATGGCAGCGGATAGACGTCCTTGCGGGTTATCTTGTTGAGCCGTCGGTAGTCCACACAGAACCGTACGGAACCGTCCTTCTTCGCAACAAGAACGACCGGAGATGCCCAGGGACTGTTTGATGGTCGAATAACATCCAGTCGAAGCATGTCGTCGACTTGCTCATTAATTACACGACGCTCGGCAGGAGATACGCGATATGGGCGTTGCCGCAGTGGCGGTTGGGAGCCAGTGTCGATGCCATGCGTGACAGTGGACGTGCGGCCCAGGGAAGTCTGCGCGACATCGAAAGATGGGCGAAATTCTTCCAACAGGCACAGAAGCTGTGAACGCTGGACCGGCGTAAGGTTTTCATCGATGGAGGAGCCAAATACATCTTCGGGCGACGAATCAGACTTCGAAACAGCACTAAGTGTAGAGGAGCTGGGCAAGTGCGTGTTATCGGGTGCGTCCACAACTTGTGCGTCTTCGAGGGGTTCCACTCTGCCGAGACATTCCCCAGCGCTAACAAAAATAGCGCTGTCACCGTGAGTGATTTGCACTGTCGCAAAGGGCACCAACAATCCTTTCTTAGTGCGAACGCGGTCAGATGGCGAAAGCAGTGCAATGGTGTCGCAGAGACCGTCGCAGTACACCGACACAGCCGCTGACGCGTTCGGAGGCACTTGGGTATCGTCTTTGACGAGTATCTTCTTCGAAAGCGATGGTCTGTCTGCCGGCGTCATCTCTGAGAACGGCGCGAGTTCTATTTCGGCGGGTGTGCAATGAATGACGGCATTGTGGCGGGAGAGAAAATCCCATCCCAGGATGATGTCGCGAGCATGCAGGAATGATGATGAATTGGACGGCATACATGGCGTCCCGAATGACGACGCGAGCTGTGCATACTGCTGTTGGGTGAATACTTTGGGCGCTAGCCGTACGAAGGCATAGCCCCGAAAGTTGCGTCGTCACTTTGCGTAGGACACGGGTAAGTTTGGCGTCCATAACGGATACGGTGGCTCCAGTGTCTATAAGGGCAGATGCGCGAACACCGTCTACAAACACGTCTGTTACGTTCGATGGTCTCTGCTGAGGGCTTTCAGAGTTCGATAGCGTCGCAGCCCTTGCCTCGTGGACTGCGCCGACTCGTTTTCCCGATCTCGTGCGACCTGACGTGGCCGCATCGGCGACAATGAGCGACGTCGTGGAGACGGTGAACGGCGGGTAGATGGAGCTGGGCGTAACGTCGGTGACACAGGCGGCGGTGGTTCGTAATTAGGGCGGCTGGACTGGCTCATGACGGGTGATGTGAATCGAGGCCGCTGCACGCGATTGCAGAAACGTGCAACGTGACCGGCGTAACCGCACGCAAAGCATATGGGACGGTTGTCGGAAGTGCGCCAACGGTTTGCCGGAGAGGTTCCCACCCATGGCTCAGGACGCGATGGACGCAGCGGCCGCTGATATGCCTGCATGGGGGGCTGCAGACGGAGCCTATATATAGTGACATCGGCGTACCTAGGCGGCACAACCGCTTCGAACGCCTGAGGTCCAGCGATGGCTTCGGCGTAAATAAACGGGGCAGCCGCAGAGATCGCTTGGGCCGGCCTGGCGACAACTTGAGCGTAGCTAAGTGGCGCCGGGGCCGGAGGGCACTGGTGATATTCGGGCATGACTTCGGCGATTTCCTTTTCAATCACTCGGCGGAGGGGAGGCGGGAGTATGGTTGATGGCTGTTCCACAGGCTGCGGGTGAGCAAAGGGCAGCAGAGAGAGCTGGCGTGCAATTTCTTCGCGCACAAATGTCTTCATTTCTGCCAGCAAGGTGGTGTGGTCAGAAACGGTTGACAAGCCAGCGAGATCTGCGTCCCGTGCTGGCGGCCGACGGGTCAACGACCGCTGCCGGCGTAGCTCCTCATAACTCTGGCACAGCGATATTATCTCTGGCACCGTGCGAGGATTTTTGGCGAGGAATGCTCCTCGCCAAAAAAAAAGTACGTCGGTGAAAGCGTCGTCGTTGATGCCTTTCATGACATTTTTAATCTTATCCGACTCGGACATGGTCGCGTTGGTTTTCTTGAACAAGTCCAGAATGTCCTGCATGTAACTTGTGAAAGATTCCGCGGCCTACTAAGCTCGTTCGCGCAAACGCTGTTCTGCTTGCAGCTTACGAACAGCAGGGCGGCCAAACACGTCGATAATGGCAGTTTTGAAAGCGAGCCAGGGCGGGAAATCGGATTCGTGGTTGTTGTACCACAGACTTGCTACTCCCGCCAGGTAAAAGACCAAGTTGCGCAATTTTCCTACCTCGTCCCATTTGTTGGGTACACTCACGCGCTCGTATATAGCGAGCCAATCCTCCACGTTGGTGCCATCCGCGCCAGTGAGGATAGGTGGGTCGCGTTGACGACGGACACCGGGACGTGCGGGTGGTGCGGGAGGAGGTGTTTGCTGGGAGGCGTCTTGCGGCATGGTAGATGGTAGTGCACGGGATGGAAGCTCCAGGGGCATCGAATGGGTTTCGGAGAGGTTGTGAGGGTACAGCACCTTCCACCAATTTATAAGGATGTTTATTGGACGACACTTGAAGTAGCGCAAGGGCGACTGTCCAAAAAGCGCAGCACGGACTCTCAGCAGGAGCGGCGCTCGAGAGCCGAAGGAAACGACCCACTAGAAGGTACTGGTGAAGGAGACCCACTTCAAGGCGCTGGAGCGGACTACCCACTTCAGCGTTCCAACGCTTCGCTACATCTGCAATAATTACTGCCAAGCGCTTCTTACAGATGCTACACAGCAATACCACATCGAATTGCACATCACCTTCACATGCTTAATGTTCATGTGTTTAATGAACCCTGGCTTGTGGCATACATAGCCGTTAACTCTCTAAAGTACATGCAGCCCCTTTTTATGCATCCATGTTTTCACGGTCAGTGTACCTGAGTGCAGTTGAAAGGAAATGATTTTTGGCACTGGATGAAACAAACATTTTTTTTAACTCGACGTAAAACATGATTCCCAGGCCGATCAACCAAAGTTTTAAGGCGAAAGCCTAAGAACTTTGGTTCAGTCGACATTCAACTTCCTTGAGCGAAAACCGTGTCGTCGAAATGAAATCGTACACCATGACAACTCGGTGTAGTAATTCACTTATTTTACCGACCCGGCATCGTGGCTTACTTATATACAAACGCTCACGCATCTTCTTTCTGGGGTTTTACGTGCCAAAACAAATTCTGAATATGAGGCACGCCATAGTGGAGGGCTCCGGATTAGTTTTGACCACCTGGGGTTCTTTTTAACGTGCACTACAATGCAAGCACACGGGCGTTTTTGCATTTCGCCTCCATCGAAATGCAGCCGCCGCGGCCTGGATTCGATCCGGCGATCTCAGGAGCGCAACGCCTTAGCTGACTGAGCAACCGCGGCGGGTACAAATACTCACGCAACAATTCCGATGGTGTGCGGTTCACCGTCATCATCGTCTTCTATGAGTAAGCAAGCAAAGCTCGCGCAACAATCTTGATGGTGCGCGAGTCACCATCGTCATCGTGGTAATTAAGACAGTAAATTGAGGCACTCGAACCCACGACCTTCGGTAGAAGTCGAACCCTCGAGCTTATGTGCGGGTCGAATTCACTACCTTTGGTGTTAAGGCGATGTTAATTAAGGCACAGTTAATTAATATAGAGTTAATTATGGCACTCAGACCCATGACCTTTGCAGTTAATTATGGTGAGGTTAATTAGGGCACAGTTAATTAAGGTAGCGCCAATTAAGGCACTCGCACCCGCGAGCTTTGGTCGGAAAAAAAATAAGAAGTAACGCATTCGAATGAGAACGTCAAGTAATTTAATGATTGTCTCTGGAACGCGCAGGCCTTCACCCTCTTTGGCGTATGCTAAAGGGACTGTTCATTTTTTTTCTTTTCAATAAACTGAGGCGAGACAGAAACGTACCACAGACTGCTAAGACTCAGGCAAATAATATTTCGCAATAGAAGTGTACGTGTCAAACCAGCTGTTATCTCACCAGCGGATCAGTGAACCTATAAGTAAAGCATAACTGCGAGTCGGCCTAGTTGGAACAGATTCATTTTATTATATTTTTGTGCGCAAACAAACAGGGACGAAGAAAAGGAGAACACAAGGACGAGCGCTTTCTAACAACTGATTTTATTATTGAAGAACCACCTGCTTAAATACCCACAAATCTGCGCGATTTGCCAAAAAACTAAATTGGTAGTGTGTGTTGTAAGGTCAAAAGTAAGTTTGAAAGTAAGGATGATGCTAAGAAAGGATGTAGTATTAAACATCCACGTAAGAACCAATTTCTCGATTGCGCGATGAACGTTGTTTATCAGATTCCTTTGACGTGGGGTCATGCGTACGTAGGGCAGACTTCGAGATGCATTAACACGAGACTAAGGGAACACTTGTCTAGTCTCAAAGGTCGCCCTAGTACGCATTTGGCGATGCATTGTGAAGAACATGCGTGCTCACCTTGTGTTGGAAGCACCGCTATTTTGTTTCGGCGTAGAAATCAAACCGCGAGGGAAATTGTGGAAGCTCACTGGATTGCAAAACTAAAGGAAAAATGCACAGTCATCCTTCTGTTTCATTGTTAGATAAAGAGAATTCGCTCCTGTTATCATATCTTTAACGCATTTTCGCCTTATGTGCTTGTTTTATGAACATTGCGGTTTTTTATGCTGACCGGCAGCGGCATTTTATGACAAGCGTTGTTTTATGCGCTATTGACGTGTTCTATTGACAGGATTGCGCAGATCTGTGGGTATTTAAGCAGGTGGTTCTTCAATAGTACAATCAGTTGTTAGAAAGTGTTGTGTTCTCCTTTTCTTCGTCCCTGTGTATTTGCGCTCAGAAAATTAAGAAAATGCTGGGCATATGGTCTTTCACTGCAAGGACTGTGGCTCCGTATCACAGTTTAAATCAACAGTAGAAGCCCGGATGAAACTGCTCGCGAAACTCTCAAAGCAGAATAAATATTACGGCTACAAGACATCAGCGCCCCTTGTGCTTTCGGAAGAAGAACTTGATTTCCTGCGCATTTAAACTAAATTGTAGCCGAGCCGATCCGGAAGGAAGTCAGACAGCGTCTCCAGGCATAATGCGACGTTTTATTGTCGTCTCGGAAATATATAGCAAAGGGGGGAAAGGGGAGGTGGGAAAGAAGAAAAGGTGGCACACGGCGCAACGACAGCGGCCGCATTCGGCTGACGTAACAGTGACAGCATTCCTTTCCCAATAATAACCGTAGCGCTATACCGGCCTCTTCGTACGAGCGCAACGCTGCAGTTGGGGCGAGGCTTCTGCGCCGTCCCACGCGGTACTGGAATCCGGCGCCCTCTCCTCTGTGGGCATCGGGTCTTCCTGGGGTTTGGCGGGAGGGGCCCCGGATGTGTCGCCAGAACGCTTGCGCACTTCATCTGTGTGTCTGCGAAGCACACCTTCATCCGTCTGAACAGTCACCACCCGTGGTACGAAGTCTCGAAGACTTTACCAGGTGTCCACTTGTCCCAGACTCCGTATTTGCGGACGTAGACGGGGCGAAACTCCAGACAGTGTCGTCGGTGCCGATGTGCTGTCTGGGTGGAAAACACATGTCTAGTCTTGTCTGCAGCCCCAAAAGCAATTCTGATGGAGACAACCCCGAAGGCGCGCTCCTGTACTTGCACAAAATTCTAGCCAGGGCAAATCCCTAGATCCACACCAGTCATTTTTTTAAAACCTTCCTTCACAGTTCTGACGGCACGCTCTGCCAATCCATTGCTCTGTGGATGATAAGGCGGCGTGCGAGTGTGCGTGCTACCGTTTTATACCATGAAACGGTCAAAGTCTGACGCGGTAAATGGCGTGCCGTTATTTGAGACCACGGTATGAGGCAGTCCGAATCTGCTAAACAACGTCCTAAGAGCATCCACGGTGTTCTTAGCTGTGGCCTGGCGCACCGGTATAGCTTTTATCAACTTGCTGTGCGAGTCCACAATAACTAGAAGCATGGTGTTATTAACGGGCCCCACGAAGTCTGTGCAGTCGCGACCATATCTCGTTCGAACTGGGCCAACTCCTGGGTGGCATGGGTAAATCGGTGGCATGGGTAAAGCTTGTACACAGCTGCGATATTCCTCCGCGACACGCTGAGTGGCTTTCTCAAGACCGAGCCACCAGAAACTAGACCTTGGAACTGTCTTCATGATTTAAACTGCCTGGTGGGACTTGTGTAACAGTTTTAACAACCTCCCACGAGTATCTTTGGGGATTACTACCCGATGGTCCCAGAATCCTCCTTCCACGGACAATTCGTGTCGCCGTTTGTAGTATTCGGACAGTGCCACGTTTCCCACAGGCCGTGGTGACGGCCAACCCTCGATAACATACCGGCAAACACTTGATAGCATCTCGCCTGCTGCTGTCAGCGCTTTCAACTCGTGGCGTGACACCGCTGGGTGGTCCCATCCGTCGATGGCGAGCACCATGTCATCGCATTCTTCCACTGCTTGTTCCGGGGTCTGCAATAATTGTGGCAAACGGCTCATTGCATCGAAGTTGAGCATCAGTTTACTGGGTTTAAACATCAATTTGTATTTTATTTTTTTTATGCATCAATTTGTACTTGTAAGCTCCCAGCAACAGAGCCCATCTTTGAATTCTGGCAGCGGCCATAGCCGGGGTCTGGCGATTTGCCCCCATAAGGCCTAGCAACGGGCGGTGATCAGTGACCAGCGTGAATTCACGTCCCAGGAGGTAATCCCGGAACCGAGTCACTCCGCACAGCAGCGCTAAAGCCTCGGGTTCGATCTGGGAGTATTTTCTTTCGGCTCGGGTCAATGTCCGAGATCTAAATCCATTCGGTCTGTTCTCGCCATTTATGCGATGGAAAAGCACCGCTCCGACGCCATGCGGTGAAGCGTCACATTCCAAGAGTAGCTCCCGTTTTGGGTCAAAATGAGTTTAAACCGGTGCAGCACACAGCAAATTCCTGGCCTCTTCGAATCCTCGCTCTTTCTTGCCCCAAACCCATTTCGTACCTTTCTCCAAAAGCCGATATAACGGCGCGAGCAACGTAGACAGATTCGGCAAGAACTTGTTGTAAAATGCTATCATATGCCAATAATTGACCGCAATTCGGTGACCTTTCGTGGGGCCGGAGCTAGCCTTATAGCGTCAACATTTTTTTCTAGCGGATGCAATGCCTCTGCGTCGATACGATGACCAAGATAGGTTACTGATGACTCAGAAAATCTGCATTTGTCGGCACGAAGCTTGATGCCAGGCTCCTTGAAACGATGAAGCACCGCTTCAACGTTCGCATTCTGGTCCCCGGCGGTGTCTGCTATTAGCACATCATCTAGATACGCTTGGGTACCTGGCAGACCCCTTAGCACCTGCTCGACCTTGCGTTGAAATATAGCGGGTGCTGACGCTATGCCAAAGGTTAAGCGATTGATAGCAGAATAGTCCCTTCTGGGTGCTATTGACCGCCAGCTCTTTGGAGTCGTAGTGAAGCGGAATTTGATTGTAAGCGTCTCGGAGGTCTAGAATGCTGAACTTCTCGCCCCCACAGAGATTGCCAAATATGTCATCTATAATCGCAATGGGTATTGTTCCACTTCGCACTCGGGGTTCAAGGTGCACCGCAAATCCGCAGTGTCTCGTCTTTCTTTAGCACGGGTACTATGGGCGTAGCCCATTCTGAATCAGGCACCGGAGAGATTATGCCCCCTGCAACTAGCCTGTCCATCTCTTGAGACACTTTTCCGCAAAGTACAAATAGAACCTTCCTTGCCTTCTAAAACTTGGGGTTGGCTCCGTCATTGGCGTGTGGTCGGGCCGGTGGGCCTCTCAGCAGTCCAGTTCTGTCGGTGAACAGCTCTGCGTAGCGCTCCAGTAGTGCTGCGGACGGCGAAGCAGACGTGCTTTCCGTGCTTGTTTCTTTGACGTGTAATACAGGGACGCCTTCTTCACGCAATTTCTGTAATAGATTCCGCCCACAAAGACTGGGGCCATCACAATTCAGAACCGTTAGGCTACAGTTTACTGCCGAAGATTGGTAAGAAACATTCATCTTGAGCACTCGAATCACCGGAAGCTTGCCGAGATAACATGACAACTTTATCTGTGCTTCTTGTAGCTGCGGCCATCGTTGACGGTACGTTTCATAAACTGCCCTGCACAGACTGACGATCATGTGTCGATGTCCTTCGTTATATTGATGCCACCCCAATTGAAACATTTCCTGATAGATGGAACAGTGGTCAATGACGAAAGCTGCGATGCGCTGGTGTCGCTATCTTCAGTATCCTCCTGCATATGCGCTGTTAACACTAGCGCTCTGTCGGTGGTGGTTTCGGGCGAGCACATTCTGGCTAAGTGACCCTCCCACCTACACTTGAAACATCACCGCTTCTTTAGCCTGCACGTCGAAGCTTTGTGTCCATAGCTTCCACAAAATCTGCACAGCTCTTGCGACGTTAAGGGCTTCTTTTTACTCGAGCCTGGTTCACGTTGCTGGGATAGTTGTAGCACATGCTTGCTGTCGGCTGAAATGCCTTGTGAATCTAGTTCTGCGGTTTCCGCAGCAAGAGCGATGGCCTAAGCATCAGCCAAAGGCAAGTCCTTCTTCGCTAGTAGCTGTTTCTGTAAGCTCTTGGACCTTACACCACACACTATCTGGTCCGTTATCATGTTGTCCAAGATTGGCGCAAATTGGCAATTATTCGCCATTTGTCGTACGGCCACAATGAATGCGTGCATGGTGACAGCGATGATAGAACTTGAACCGCTCGGTAATTTCATTCGGAAGTGGGTTATAATAGCTGTTTAAGGTCGTCACAACCTGAATGTGGCTCAAAGAACTTGACGGTAGGGGCACAACTTTTCCACATAAAACATTAACTGTCGAAGTTCCGAGCGCGGCAACAAGCAAGGCTCTTCGCATCTTCGGTGATACTGTTAGCTTCAAAGTAGGCTTCGATTTTTACAATGTATTTCTCGTATCATCAAAGTATGGTAGCTTGTGGGCCATGGTTGGCATTGGTTCCGGGCGGTTGTCAGGTCCTGCAGGAACCTGCTTCAATCCCAGCCTCGTCGCCGCTGTAGCCGAGCCGACGGCCGTGCATCCGGAAGGAAGTCAGCGTCTCCAGGCATAATGCGATGTTTCGGAAATATATAGCAAAGGCGGGAAAGAAGGTGGCACACGGCGCAAGGCCAGCTGCCACATGAATAAAATCTGACCACCCGCTGTATACGACTGTGCAGATATTTGCTAGCTCATTCTGTGTTTTACAGCGAAGTTGTTAAGGTCTAGATTCTCGTGTCCGCGTGTAGGAAAAAACTATCATCAGCGTACGCTTTGGCTCCATGTTTCCCGCTAGTTGTGCCGTAGCACAGGTGTCAAAACGGGTGATGGATGGCCCATTGTTATAGCCCTCGCCACTGCTGTTGCCTCTTTCACAATTATCACGGTACTCGACGTCCCACCAAGCGTTGTGCCCCTTTGTCTCGCGACGATCACGCTAGCGCTGTTGTCAGCAGTTGCCCTTGGGGTCAGTATGAGACGTACGCTCGCTTAACCACATCTTCCAGGATCCTGACGGCAGGATCCTGATGCAGTGCAATGTGCCGCGGCGATGAACGCTGTGGCTCATACGCTAATCTATGACAATGGGGCGGACTTGGCGCAGCAAACGCACTACTTGGCCATCGCGCCGGGCGAAAACAAGACGCTGGTGTCCTTGCTCATTGACGAATATGCCGAAGACCCTCAATACGGTGCATAATGATAATATATAAATTCTCTATAGCAATATTCACTATAGCATACCCACCATAGTCACAGCTTCGCTGGCTTCCAGCTTCACAGTATTGAAAGGGCTTTCAAGTTTTTTTTTCTGGTGCTCTTCCTTTCAGTGCTCACAGAAACCGATATATTGTGCCTATAAATATCCATTTACCAGAAATAAAACTCAGTTCAGCGCTGGTTCTGTTTTCTTGCGTACTCGTTTTTCTTGCGCTGCTCCCTTAGTTTGTTGAACCAACTGGCTCATCCACTCGTGCCTAGAGGAAAATAATGTGCAAAAATCTATTACCGGCTTGCTCAGCTGGCTGAAGATAATTTTTTGTTAAGCAGCACGAAGAAGGCACTTTGCAACCTATAAGAAATAAAATAAACCGGGCACGCTGGGACCTGCGTGAAGCAGTGCTGTACTGTAGCCGAGGCATTGCCGGGAATGCAGCTACAGACGAAGCTGCTCGAAAAGGACAGCGCGCCAACGCGTTCCAGACTGATGAAATGATTTAAGAAAATATATGCAGATGGCAGTAGTGTTGGGAGCCGCAAATAAACTATAAACTACACCTTGGTAAGCTTTTTATATGAGAATGGAAAATCTAAATGCATAGAAATTAACTTAAGGAACTTGTCCTTTCTGAATTCGCTTGAGGGAACTACGATTTCACCCACACTTACTTCCTCAAAAGAGAAGAACGCACTACTTTAGATTGAGAAATTATTCCGATAGCAAGGGGAATTCATATTCGTCATGCGCTGGCTTTAGTCAATTACGTATCTGTTTTTAAAACGTTGTTGAGTAAAGCCAATGCAAGGACGTGTGCTTCAATGCATGAAACAGCGTTTTCCACAAAAAGTTAACTGGAACGCCCATGCATTTCGTCGGACACTTTGAAAATTAATATCTTGAAACTGGTTCAGTCCTGATAATTCGTTCCAAGTGGATACGCCTTGCGAACTCAGCGGCTGTAATTCGTAGAGTGAAAGATGTGCCGTAAAATAATGAATTAAAAAGTTAATTAGCGTAATGATGTTAATAATTCAATTAGGCATTTTGATTTATCGTGAACGTAATGCGTGCCTAATCGAGTAGCTTAGATCAAGGATTATAATTGTGCTATCTGTCACAGGCATTTTTAAAAATTTGGTGCAGCTAAAATGCAACACCCTGTGTTCCATACACCATGCAGTTAAGGGTATATTTATTAACCATGCATAAAGACAGTAGAATAGCAGAACGAGGAGAAAGGTAACTGAGGGGCCCGATTATTATTATCATATCATAAGAAGCCAACGCCTGCTTCTTATGGTAGAATAGCAGAAGGCTTGTAGAAAATACTCGAACATTATCTAAACATGGTCATGCGTACCGCAGTTGGGCTTTATTTTTCTGAGCGTAGTCTTGAATGTCTCCTTTCGATTGCTAAGGAAAGGGGAAGTACAATTTTTAAACCACTGATGATATTTGCCTCGCAATGGTGGCCATTAAGAAACATTCAGAGCTGTACGCAAGATATGTGGAACATGCATTGCGTCACACGTAACGCTACACAGCGCAATTTACGAACAACCGCTGGCTGCACAGAGGCTCTGAGACAACGCGCCGCAAAATAAAGCCAACAAATAAGCTAGTGCGTTGTGGTGCTGTATGCAAAAAAACATGGCGAAGAACATAACACATTTAGCCACACAATATCATTTTCAACATGAATATGACCTCAAAGTCCAATTTTCTGCACCTAATAAACTTGGATGAGTGACAGCCAAGTCAACCATGGGCAGCAGTAAAAGAGAAATATGCGTAATAATCGTAAATGCAAAATTCAGCATTCCTCCTTTTTATATAAATGTAGGATTGCCATTATTCGTGCACACAAGTCCATATTCCACTTCGTTTAGAACTGAGAAAATATTTATTATTTCATTCGATATTAAAACGCTTTTCTCTCGAATATTCGCATTTGATTTGATTTCGAAGCTACGCCATTCGAATATAGCTATCTACTACATGCAAGCAGGATATTAGCATTGCATATTATATAGCAGGGTACATATATTCAAGACATAAAACCGTGGTTTTATGTTCACAACCTCAATGACGTATCTTTTTGTTGTTGCAGACCCCCATTATGTAGCAATAGCCATGATAACAGAAAGCTGCATCGAAATCATCTTCTCAGTCATCCTTCTCATTGGCGTTATAAAGGTAAGCAGGAATCTTCTTTTTTCATAGTACGGTGACAATCAAGAATGACTTTTTGCTGGGCGATTGACTCATACAGCGTAAGAAGGGTGAAAAAGAGACAAGGGGCCAATTTTGAGCGTACGGCAGAGCAGCCAAATCTCAGTGGCGTGATAATATTTTTCCGCTTTCCGTACTGCAAAATTCTTTTGTACTGAGTGCCCGACAATGAGAAGCAGAAACGAGCTTAGTTAATTTCTTGGGCCTGTACACCGCAGGCCTGACATTTTCTTTATCAACGAAGGTAATGCTTTTTCCCATCTATGCACTATCTACACTTACAAAAAATTTCAGCGAGGTACTAAGCGTACCGCGCTGAATTTTCTATGCAGTAAAATTATTGAAAAATGTTCTAAGCCAGCGGCAAACCCGCGAAGTAGCACTCAAAAATTATTATGGAGCAAATGGCCTCTTACCATTCTTTACCATTTTCCAGCCCTTGTCTAGGATGCTCCTCATATGCAGAGGGTAAGCCATTAAGTGCTGCATTGACAGGAAAATGCACGCAAAGAGCAACCGAAATGATCCATATGCGGAATGACTCTATGCCTCGCCAAAGGTTTTTGGTGTGCCGAAAAAAAACCACTGCAGATGGATTCACGAAAACGCACTGTACAAAGACGAGCGCATTAAAAGCCGCAAGGCTTGTCATGGTATTTATCCAGGGCAAAGAAACTAAATGGAAGACTGTAGAGCTGAGATCAATCCTCACCTGATCTACCCACAAAGCAAAGTTCTTGGCAAAGGCTGCCGGAAGGGTCGCAATCTTGCCCAAAATGTAGCGGAAGGCGAAAGCAATGGTGTAAGTTTCCCCTCATGGCGGCAGGCGTTTGACTGTAGGACGATGACAAGTGACAAGACCGAAGCGCTCGTGTGCACCGTATCCCCCTAGTTTACGCTCGAAAGCCTGCCGTCATGCAGCAACTCGCCCAACGTATCATCACCATCATCAGCCTATATTTGTGTCCACTGCAGGACGAAGGCCTCTTCCTGTGATCTCCAATTACCCCTGTCTTGCGCTAGCTGATTCTAACTTGCGCCTGCAAATTTTCTCACTTCATCACCCCACCTAGTTTTCTGCCGTCCTCGACTGCGCTTTCCTTCTCTTGGTGTCCGTTACATATAACTGTAATGGTCCACCAGTTATCCATCCTACGCATTACATGGCCTGCCCGGCTCCATTTTTTCCGCTTAATGTCAACTAGAATATCAGCTATCCCCGTTTGTTCTCTGATCCACACCGTTCTCTTCCTGTCTCTTAACGTTAGGCCTAACATTTCTAGTTCCATCGCTCTTTGTGCGCTCCTTAACGTGTTCTAGAGCTTCTTTGTTAACCTCCAAGTTTCTGCCTCATATATTAGCACCGGTACAATGCAACGATAGCAGACTTTTCTTTTGAACGACAGTGGTAATCTTCCAGTTGTAAGGAAGAAGAAGTGCGCCATGCAGAGCTCTGCAGCCGGATCGCCAGCGCTACTGAAGTGGCGCGCGGGCTCGACGTTGTTCCTGGTGTGCCTGGCTAAACCTACGCTGTTGTGTCTTCCTGTCGGCGTCATTCGTGTCGTCCACAGCCGTGCCAGACTTCCTTGCATAATTGGTGGAGGTTTGCTGGGTCTCCTGTAATCCTGGAATTGTGCAGCCGGAACCTCCCTGCCATCATGACCTCCGCAAGCGCCACGAGCTTACCACCACCTGCTCCCCAGTCATCCGTATTCCCCGGCACACTCCATCAGCGGGACCCTCCCATCTTTAGCGGCACTGACGACCACGACGTTGATGACTGGCTTTCATGATACGAACGCGTCAGTCTTAACAACAAATGGGAAGACATCACGAAATTGACCATCGTCCCTTTTTACCTCACCGGAATTGCTCCCTTGTGGTTTCGCAACCACGAAAGCGAAGTCCCAAGCTGGACTGTGTTCAACACAAAGTTCAGCGAGGTCTTCGACCGCCCTGCTGTTCGAAAGTTCGTGACGAACGGCGTCTGCAGTCGCGCTCTCAGCAGCCTGGTGATACCTTTACCAGTTACATCGAAGATGTCATCAAACTCTGCAGACGCGTCGATGCATCCATGACTGAGGGCAATAAAATCAAGCATATACTGAAGGGCATCGACGAGGACGCCTTTCAGATGCTGATTTCAAAGAGCCCCTCTACTGTTGCCCAAGTTATTGAACTATGCCAAAGCTATGACGAACTCCGCCGTCAACGCCTCCTCACCCGCCGTCCTGTTCACCATCAGGAATTGTTGTCAGGCTTGACCTCTGCTTTTCAAGATCCCACCCTCCTCTCGCAGATCAAGGCTTTCGTCCGGGAACAAGTTGCTCGCCAGCTCTCCCTTATCTCCAACCCGCCGGAGTCATGTTCGTCCCTTCGTCCGACCCTACGACACGTTATAGAAGAACAAGTGTCCGAGGTCCTCCCGCTGGAGCGGGCGCCTCAACTCACCGCCCCATTGACTTACACCTACGCCGTCGCACGACCACGCCCACCGACGTTCCGGGCTCCGCCTCCGACGCCTAGCCCTGTTTTTACGTCCACGTCGCCACGACCTCCAGTCCATCGAGTAATTAATCCCTGGCGCACAGCGGACAATCGGCCCATCTGCTATTCGTGTGGTATTCCCGGACACGTTGCACGCCTGTGCTGCCGCCGTCCACTTCATCCACATGACGACCCACGCACAGCAGCGCACGACCATCTGTTGTCTTACGCTCCAGACCGCGATTTACCCCTTCCCCGCCCAAGCCTTCGCCAAGTTTCTGACCGCCGTTCTCCTTCGCCTCGCCGTCGCTCGCTTTCCCCGATGCGTCGACGTCCCTCTACCGCTGACACGGAAAACTAAGTGGTGCAGTTCCCGAGGCAAGAACTGCGTCATCATCGCAACGCTCAAGCCATCTTCTTTCGCCGCCCAACGTTATTGATGTCGCTATTGAAGGGGTCTTTGTGCTTGCCCTCATTGACACAGGTTCCGCCATGTCTGTGATTGCAGAAAAACTATGCCGCTCATTACTAAAAGTCACGACGCCTTTCTTCGGTTCCTTACTCCGCACGGCCACAGCACAGCACGTCCAGTCAGTGGCTGCGTGCACCGCCAGACTTGAAATTCAAGGAGTGCCCTACATGGTCGAGTTCGTCGTGCTTCCCCACTGTTCCCAGGATATTATTTTAGGTTGGGATTTTCTCTCCCGTCACCAAGCTGCCGTTGACTGCTCCCGTGCAGAAGTCGCCTTCTCTTCGCTTGGCAATGCCATAACTGAAGACGTTTCGCTTTCCTGCAACAAGTTGTCCCTCACTGACGACATCCAGATACCTCCGCACGCATCCGTTCTGGCACCTGTATCCTGTTCCGTTGCCTGCGACTCTACCGTACTCTTTACACCTTCCACTGCTTTCGTTCATTGCCACACCTCACTACTCCCAACCGCGCTGCTTAGCCTTCAAGCAGGTGCGACTCACCTTCCTGTCTACAACCACTTCCCATTCCCAATTACGTTGCTTCGCGGTGAATCTCTCAGCACTGTGGAGCCTTACGACACCATTACCACGTTGGAACTTCATATTGGATCCTACGAGGTAGTCCCGTACCTGCCACATCGCCTGAAGACGTTTTCAGTCACGTCACCGACAACGCCTTAAACCCCGAGCAACGCCATGACCTCCTCCGTCTCCTCGACAAATTTCGCCCTGCTTTTGACAGCCATAGCACTTCTCTGGGTCGAACGACGACTGTACGTCACCGGATTGACACCGATGTTCACTCACTGCTACGGCAGCGACCATATCGCGTATCTTCGACAGAATGACGCGTCATTGATGAGCAAGTAGGTGAAATGCTCAAGCGTGGTGTCATTGAACCGTCCGACAGTCCATGGTCATCGCCAGTTGTTTTATTTAAAAAGAAGGATGGCTCGATCCGCTTTTGCGTGGATTACCGTCGCCTAAACAAAATAACACGAAAGGATGTTTATCCATTGCCGCGGATTGATGACGCCTTATACTGCTTACAAGGTGCAGAGTTCTTTTCCTCGCTCGATATACGCTCTGGTTATTGGCAAGTGCCTATGGCTGCAGACGATAAGCCTAAAACTGCTTTCATCACACCAGATGACTTATACGAAATTCATGTGGTGCCATTCGGACTTTGCAACGCGCCCGCGACTTTTGAGCGGATGATGGATACTATTTTTCGAGGCCTCAAATGGAACACGTGCTCGTGTTATTTGGATGATGTAGTGTTTGCACCAGATTTTGCTACTCACCTTCATCCCTTGGAGCAGGTTTTACGCTGTCTCAGTGACCAACCTGAAAAAATGTCACTTTGGGGCACGCAAGCTGACAATTCTCGGACATGTCGTGTCGAAAGGTGGCGTTCTCCCCGATGCCGCAAAGCTCCTTGCAGTTAAAGAATTCCCAAGGTCAACGTCCCTAAAATACTTGCGGAGTTTCATTAGCCTCTGCTAGAAGTTCCACCGCTTCATTCGAAATTTCGCTTCGATTATAGCACCACTGACAGAGCTACTTCGGGGAGACCCCAATCTTTCCGCGTGATCCGCGGCTTGCGAAGAGGCCTTCGCGACGCTATGTCGCCTGCTTACGCACCGGATTGACACGATGTTCACTCACTGCTACGGCAGCGACCATATCGCGTATCTTCGACAGAATGACGCGTCATTGATGAGCAAGTGCCCACGGATACTGCGCCATTTTGATCCAACTGCTTCCACGGAAATCCATACGGATGCTAGCGGCGTTGGTCTTGGCACTGTGCTCGCCCAGCGAAAGCCCGGCTACCAAGAGTATGTTGTTGCTAACGCAGCCGCACTCTCACGAAAGCTGAAGCGAATTATTCCGTCGCGGAAAAAGAATGTCTAGCGTTCATCTGGGTCATTACAAAGTTTCGCACCATACCTGTACGGCCGGTCCTTCGATGTCGTTACCGATCACCACGCACTTTGCTGGTTGTCGTCCCTCAAGGATCCCTGCGGCCGTCTAGCCCGATGGGCACTGAGGCTCCAAGAGTACGACATCCGGGTTGTCTACCGCTCCGGCAAGAAGCACGCCGATGCTCTTTCGCGCTCGCCTGTCCACGCCGACATTGTCAGTCTCCGTCCTAGAAGACCCACTTCCCCCATTCGCTTCTGTCGACATGGCTTTGGAGCAGCGCAAGGACTCCTGGATTTCATCTTTGATAGATTACATCTCTGATTCACCTGAACGCCCACCATCCCGAGCGCTACGCCGACAAGCTTCGCACTTCGCCATGCGCGACGGAATCGTCTATCGCCGTAACTACAGTTCCGACGGCCGCAAATGGCTGCTTGTAATACCCCGGCAGCTCTGCACTGATGTATGCGCCGATTTTCACGCCGACCCTCAGTCAGCATGTAAAGGCGAAAGCCTTTTCGAAGGAAAGAGCAGGCTTCGTCGTCGGGGACGGACAAGCCTTGATACAAAGAGACAATACGTCAGCTCGTCTTCAGGGTTTCATTTCTTCTTTTTTTTCTTTTCGTGTCCATGCACGCAATTTCGCGTGCCACGCGCCCTCCTCCAAACCTCTTTCTCGTCGGCTTTTATGCGCCGCACAGTGTAGCAGACGACGCTACCACTATATTTGAAACAGGCGTTTCAACACAGCACACGCTGGTCTCTTCAAGACTTACACCAGGCTACGTCATAGGTTTTATTGGCGCGGTATGTACACATTTGTGCAACAGTACATTCGCTCTTGCACAGAATGTCAACGCTGCAAGCCTGATCCTTGCCGCTCTTCTGGACCAATGCAACCTTTGCCGTGCCCTTCACGACCCTTTGACCGGGTTGGAATAGACCTATACGGGCCTCTGCCATACACAGCTGCTGGCAATCGCTGGGTCACTGTAGCTATAGACCTACTCACAAGGTATACAGATACGGCCGCTCTTCAAGCCGCGACGGCTCGTGACGTTGCCTCCTTCCTGCTTCAACGGTTTGTTCTACGTCACGGCGCTCCCCGCGAACTCCTGTGCGACTGAGGCCGCGTCTTTCTCGGCGATGTCATTCAAGAACTTCTCACTGAATGCCGCATTATTCATTGCTGTACCACCGCATGTCACCCGCAATCAAATGGATTGACAGAGCGCTTTAACCGAACTCTTGGCGACATGCTTTCGATGCATTTCGCCTCCAACCACACCAACTGGTGTGGTTGGAGTCACGTACGCCTACAATACGGCACCCCAGGCAGCGATGGGCTTTTCTCCCTTCTTTCTTCTATATGGCCGAGAACCGTCATTTCCCATTGACACTATTCTTCCCTATTGTCCCGACGTATCAGAGGGTACACCGGTTTCCGAAGCCGCCCGGTATGCAGAAGAATGTCGGCAACTAGCTCGTTCCCTTACAACAAAGAACAAGCACTACAGAAACTTCGTCATGACGACGGGAGCCCCCACACCCAGTTTTCGCCTGACGCTCTCGTTTGGTTGTGCGTGCCTCCTACTTCAACACCAGGTGTCTCCGACAAGTTTGTATCCCGATACCGTGGACCCTACCCGGGTGCTGCAGTAAAGTTCTCCGGTGAACTACGTCATCGAACCTCTGACGCCCCCTACGGCCCTGCGTCGCCGAGGCCGCGAAACTGTGCACGTAGATCGGTTCAAGCCGTATCACGAGCCCTTCATCCTCACGACGGCTTAGGCCTCCTATGTGGCTCCGTCTTCAGCGAGGGGGGAAGATGTAAGGAAGAAGTGCGCCGTGCAGAGCTCCCCGCAGCCGGATCGCCACACTGTAAAAAAATTTCTTCAGTTTACGGTGAAAGTTGAAGGTAAACAGTTGCCGAACACTTTTCCGTAAATGAAAAACGGAGTTTCCATCAAACGGTCAGTCTGTAAAAATTTTTTTCCGTCGGATGAAAAACGGAGAGTTCCGTCGAATCGAAAACGGTGATTTACGTCCAATGGAAAACGGTGATTTCCGTAGTTGTGATCACAGAATTGTCTGTATTTTCCAAATACAAAACGGTGAGCTCCGTAGAACGGAAATTCTGTAAACTGAGCTCCGTACTTTCCTAATTAAAAACGGACAGACCGTGGTGAGGAAAGGTATGCACATAAAACACACAAAAAGGAAGACAGAAACCTTTTTTGTTCTTGTTGTGTCCATGTTTTCTACGCTTGCGTTCCTGGCACCATGACTCCGTACGAACTTGTTCAACTTTATCTTGCTTCGTATCAACAGGTGAAAATTTATTTTGTAAATGATGATGCGGGTGAATTAGTCCAGACAATGAGAAAATTGCTTGTTTCATTGAAATAAGTTATACCAAATTTACATAACAACATGGCTAACTCACATCAGATATAGCTTGAAACGGGGCAGAAATCAATGCACATACGCAGACATACACCACGTTGAACATGCTATTTGTGCACGTTTCCTCCTTGTGTAACTGTCTTCTACACCGCTTCATCTTCATGTCAGTGTTGCCATGTTGCATTTTGAGTTCTGTACATGACGTGTACAAAGCATACATGCAAATTCGTACCCAAAAAGCAACAAGCCACCTGAATCTGAACGCAACTGCATGTTTATTGTGCTGTACTGAAAAAAAAAGAACTTGCAAGATAAGACACTAGAAATGGGCTGACTAGAAGAAAGATTGGTTGAGAATCGGAATGACTGGTTGCTTGCACATGCTTCCTGCTTTGCCTGAAAAGAAAAAAAACACAAATCAATTAAGGCTCTTTATTATTGGTAAAATCTCGTTACAAGAGACACTGCTACAAGAGACACTCGCTTTTGAGGGACATTTGAAAATGGTTTGGTTGGTTTTTCTATGTTCGCCATGTTAACAACATTGCATACAAGAGAAATGGTTACAAGAGACACTCAGTTACTAAGGACCACTTCTTTATGTCCCTAGAGCAAATTCTTCACTATTTATAAGAGACACAACCCAGACATACTCACGTAACGCGGCTAACGTCGTACTAAATGGTATGCGCTGCAATTTTCATTCCCTTGGCTCGTTTTGTTCCGTTCCGCAGCCGGCTGTCATTCCTCGTATGGTACCAATTTCACAGAATTTTCTGCCATTATGCTTCATAATCGCTGTCGCGCTCCCACACCGACTCTGCGACACAGTACCATTCAGTTGGATTTCCGGCACAGTGTCTGCGGTGCTGGTCACTTTGTATGCCGGTAGTCAAACTCCAGAGCCATTGCCATGTTTCCATGAGACAGCTCTGTTCGCATCAAAGATGCGTTTAAACACACTTTGGTGCTGATGTATAATAAAGTGGTCTAGTCCGACTCCTCAGTGTTTTAAAAATTTTTGGTTACAAGAGACCTTGGTTACAAGAGACATGTTTCCGGGTCTCTTGAGTGTCTCTTGTAACAAGGTTTACTGTACCACCATCATAACCGTTTTTAGTCAGATACATCAACAATAAATGATTTCCAAGTCACAAATGTAATTAACAGTGCTCTGGTCAAAACAAATGGTTCATAAAAAATTGTTATACTCTGCCTTGGTTCCTAGCCTTATAACATGAAAAGCTTCAGATGAAACCTACCCAAGTCATTTCATGGCTCGCTTGGAACAGGCAAAGCTCTCACGTGTACATTGACATTCAGAGATTACATTTTCTGCATGTACGACCCACATACTGGGGACCACGGCTTTCAACTTTCACTGCCCTAACAGAAAATCTTGTAGATTCCACTGTTTTCCCTAAACAATGAAGCACTCTTGAAACGAGCTCAAACCATGTACAATTGTTGTTGTACAATTCCAATGTTGTACAATTCCGATGCAAAACAAACAAGCCAGAGGTACTGTCCAGATGACAAGCTTATAAATTAGTAACAATATGAAGAAAGCGTGCCTTGCACCACAACATGCGCGCCTTTTAGCCTTTCAGATTTGGTTTGTTTTGTCATGAAAATATCAATGTGCTTTTTACTTAAGCAATGATAATTGAAAGTTATGTTCGTCAGTGCGTCAACATACTATCTCCATCTCCTTAAAAAGTTTTAATTATGCGCTGTGTTCACCCAAAAATTTGCAGTTTTGTCAGTCTGTGCTTTTCGAAGCAACCTGTAGCACTTTCGCGACGTAAAGAAACATGCAACAAGTACACATGGACCCCATATGTGGCAGCTACAGGCAGTACCGTTTATTCTGTTCATTCCTTGACTTGCGACCCCACAACCAAACAAATAATGCAACATGTCGTTCCAGACAGCGTTACTTCCGTGACGTGCTTAATTTGGTAATTTTTTTAAGAATCCTGCCTCTCCTAAAGAAATTTTAAAGTAAAGCTCAAGCTAAAGCAATGCCCAAACATGAGCGCTTCTCGTGGATTTTCAAAGTCAACGAGGGCACAGCTATTTGCCCCAAATGTCTGCGACTTCAATGGCAACAGGATGGCCAAATTCCGCGCTGTTAATAGATGCAGAGAAAAACACACTGAATATGTGCAACGTTGTGTTTTCAATGTTTTACTTCTTCATAATGTAGCAGGAATACTCCGTGGTAATTAGTTGGAATTCATGCTATTTGCCTAAATCTGTGCCAAAATATTCTTCGAGCCATAGCCACAACACTTTTTCTTTGGGATTAATCAAAATGCGGATTCGGCAAAATCCAGAAAAAATACTTCCAATTGAACAGGCGCGTCTATATTTTATTTTCAAAGACAATTCTTTTTCTAGCGAAACTAATGATGAGAGTAGCTATAGGGGCTTGCTTGAATGGCATCTTTTATTTTGTTGCAGCGCAAGGCTGAACAACATGTACAACAGAAAGGCACATTTGACATGCACACAGTGTTAACTTCCAACAGATTTATTTCCCGTTCTCGTCCCTATATATACCCTCAAAATGTCATACAACACTTGTAAAGGCTCGGTAAACATGAACTGAAGAAAACCCGGAACCACACGCATGCAGTTTTTTTAGGCACAGAGATACACATGTACACGTTTAACGCGAACAATGATAACCAAGCTCTTTCAAGGATAATGAAATTGAAGGCATGTGTCACCAATTGATGCATGTGTCACCAAATGTTGATATGTTTCTAGTGTCTATAGTTAAGCCCATTATCTTGCACCTGCTTCTATTCATGATTACTGCTTTATGAATCTAGGTTTGCACTTGCATCTTTGGCAATGAAGAACAAGAAAACCGTCATCAGCTAGGGTATTTAATTTGTTATAGTGTTCTCATAGCCCGTCATTTATACAACTACCAGTTTGACCAAGGTAGAACCGTTCACACCCAAGAGGAATGCTGTATACAACACACGCGATATAATCAATGAATTTGCTTTTATGTTCCTTCTCGCACGCAGTATCTGAAATTCTTTCTGGCCTTGACTTCCTACACAGGCTCATAAATTTATTAGGCGTCGAAAAAACAACATTGATGTCACTCTTTCCAGCAATCTTTATGTATGTATGTAGGGGATGGCAGCAATCTTTTTCTTTATGTCGGTACTTGTACCATATACCTGCTCGGAACCCTTTTCCTATGCCTTTTTAAGCAGTCCTGCTGGGACTGACACAAGTACGTGGCTCGGGTAATCAAAGCCGCTTAAACGTGAGACTTGCCGTTCGAAGCTATCGTGCATTAGGTGCAGGATAGCCATGTGATGGGAAGAATACATTCCTTGACATTAAATTTGTGCTCACCGACAACAAAACCTCCTGGTGTTAAGAACCTAGGGCAAGTAAGCCACGTTTACCATTTCATTCCACGCATACAAAACTTGTGAAAAGGGGAATCGCGAAGGTGTGCTTCAGTGAAGCACTGAAGAAGCCATGCCAGCACCTAATGCACAATAGCTTCGGACGGCAAGTGTCACGTTTAAGCGGCGCTGGTTACCCGAGCCAAGTGGAAAAAGGTTCCGAGCAAGTGGATGGTACAAACACCGACATAAAGAAAAGAAAGGTTGCTGTCATCCCCTACATACATATTTTCTCCCACAGAATAAAGATTGCTGGAAGGTGTGACATAAACATTGTTTTTTCGGCTCCTAATAAATTGGGGAGCCCGTGTAGGAAGACAAGGCCAGAAAGAATTGCGGATACTGAATGCGAAAAGGAACAGAAAAACAAATTCATTGATTGCATCACGTGTGTTGCATACGACATTCCTTTGAGTGTGGATGGTCCTACATTGGTCAAACTGGTAGATGTATAAATGACAGGCTACGAGAACCCAATAACAAAGTAAATACCTGGCTGCTGACGGTTTTCTTGCCCTTCATTATGCAAGTGCAAACCTAGATTAAAGAACAGTTATCATGAGTAGAAGCAGGTGAAAGATGATGCTATCCTTGTTCGTATTAAACGTGTATATGTCTGTCAATCTGTGTGGCTAAAAAACTGCATGCGTGTGGTTCCGTTTTTTTTAAGTTCATGTTTACCGAGCTTTTACACGTTTTGTATGACGTTTTGAGGGTATATATAGTGACGAGAACTGGAAACAAATCTGTTGTTGAACGTTAACGCTGGGTGTGCGTCGAATTTGCCTTTCTGTTGTCCCTGTCATTCAGCTTGCGCTACAACAAAATAGAAGATACCATCGATTTCATTGTCGTCAGGCTCGGGCACCAAATAAAATTTGTTCACCAAAATTAAGTGGTCACCAGGCGGGTCTAGTTGAATTTATCTGAACATGCTCTACTGCCAGTGGTGAAGATGTTGCCAGTTTAAAGGCCTGCAAGAAGGCACTAGTTATGTTTTCTAGGACAAGACGGCTACAGAGTATGTTGCCTAAGGCAAGCAGTCACAGGAGTCCTGGATCAATAGAAGAAAATTTAGAGAATAATACTTGATAGGAACACTTATGTCACGCACTTCTGAGTCACGAGCGCTTGTCTTTGTCTCCCTTTCTTGTGCCCGTGTATTATTATTGCGCTAAGTTACTTGTTCATTTATGCACTATGATGATGAACTTGTTTTGAAAAACTTCAAATCTGTACCTGACCTTTGACTCACTTTTGCATGTAAGTACAAATTATGAACTTGTCCCTGTGAACAGTCTTCTCCATCTGCTGTACACTTGTGAGATAGGGTTAACAGCATTTGAAGGTTTGTGCATTAAGGCAGGAGAGCAGCACTTGCTGGATGGCTCGTCATTTAATTTGCAGAAAATGCAGCAGTGTGCAACAATTGTTTCACTAATGACCTTGAAAATCTTGTTAGTAACTCATTTGTAAACACCTGTTGTCAAACAGCCAGCTGACTAAAGGTCTGAACACATTATACACAATTATAGCATATACACGAAAAAAAAACCTGTAATAGAACCTACCAAATACAGTATCAGTGTTGTGGCAGGTCAAATGGCTCCTCAATGCTTTCGTGCTTCCTGGGAGAAGGAAAGAAATGTTAAGCTTACACTGACAGCACCAAACCACACAAACGTAACTGCCACAGAACATGAGTTCTAACTAGATACAGTCAACCTGCTTAACTATCTCATAGACATTCAACGACAGAATGTACCTTCATGGAGCCTCTGATCTGTGAAATTCATGCTGTAATACAAACATGCTAGCAAACAGAATCAAAATTGCATGTATGAAAATTCTCAGGAAAACTATATTTCCTAGCTACCACAGTCTACTCCTTGTGAAGTACACGTGACTATCTAAGCTACATTCTGACGGTGGAAAATTCGTGATCCTTTCTAGTAATCAACTAACCATATCTCTACCTGTACTCAGCAATACAAAGGTGAATCGCAAGTACTATACTGATAAAGAACAGTTCAGAACTGCTGCCAAGTGAGTGCAATAAATAAATGATTTCGAATTTATCTTCATGTAAGACTAGGTGTGTTTATTTTCTTTACATTACACGAAAGACTGGCCAGAAAAATATTGCATTCAGTCAATATTGTGATTTTCAAAACAGTAGTAAGAGGTTGAGGTGGGAGTCCCTCAAGTGGTGTGTTGCGATGTTTCGAGAATTTGTTTCAAGGAGTGTCTTTCCTTAGCCCTTTCACATGCTAATTAGTTGTGCTGATTTAAAACTTAGCTTCACCGCATTTCTTACATCTTCAGATTCATAAAATTATTACGGATGCACAATAGATTAGGAGTTTTCAGTTCTTTAGTGAGTTTGTCCAGTTTATAGAATGTGCACTCCATGCAAAAACTCAGTGCAAGTACATCAGATTTGCAAACACCAACTATTTCAACAACATCAACAATTCCGGATGGTAGAGCACGGGCGGATAAGTCAAAGTTGAGCACAGGCAGATAAGCTTCGCTGTTGAATATTTCGACAACCTTGTGTCGTAGGGTTACATTGTGTGCCAAGACAACGTCCATAATAGGCGATGCAACGTGTCGCTGACGGGAATTGGGCGTGAAAAGAACATAAATAGTGGATTGGGGCGGTAATCGCACGAACTCTAAAGAACAGAGTTGCGTAGGCTTAGCAGGAAGAGTCTCGGGGGCAGAAGGGAGTTGAAGTTGCAGGACACCGGTGCCGCAGTCGACGAGGGCTGAATGTGTCGACAAATAGTCGATGCCCAAGGTCACGTCGTTTGGGCACTGCTGAAGCACAAGAAACTGAGGGCTCGTCTAGGCACTTTACCTATGACCAGATATAGTAACGCGGGCAGTACACGTTCCAACAACAGTAGGTGTGCTTCCATCGGCGACTCTTACGGTACGTAACACGGCGGGTGTCAGGACTTTCTTCAGCTTCTCACGAAGACTAGCGCTTATGACCGAGATATGTGCACCAGTGTCGATAAGGGCCGTAACAGCAACACCGTCGAGTTGTACTTCGAGCAAATGAGAGCAGGTAGGAACAGTCAGACGAGGATTTCGAGGCCGGGTCGAGAATGCAGCGTCACCTCCGGGCGTTGCACTCGTTCGTTTTCCGATGCGTAGCGTCCAGAGTTGGCAGGCGACGGGAAGAGGCGGGCTTGCGGCGAGCGAGATCGGCGATGGTGACCCGCTGTACACGTTGGTGCGAGTGGCGACGTCGGGCGTGTCAGTCGGTGGAGAGCGCGACGATGTTGTACGGGAGTAGCCTTCAGCACGAGGGTTCCAGTTTCTCCAGCCAGTCGGGGACGTCTGACGGCTCCAGCAGTGTCGGGCAATATGCCCAACTCGAGAGCACGCGAAACATATTGGGCGATCATGCCGCGTCCTCCACTCAGCGGGACTGCGGTATCGCGAGTAAAAGGGCTGGTTCCTCGACGCGACTGGTGGCACGCGAACACTGCAGACAGAGGAGAGTCCTAAATTAGCGACCTCCTGTCGAACCACGGCTTGAATAAAGGAAACCATAGAATGGTTGGCAGTCGAGACATCGGGCACGAGAGGGGCTGGTGACATCGCCTCTAGATCACAACGAACGATCCGTGTCAAAGTGTTTGAAACCGGCGATTGTAACGTAGGTAGTGGTTCCTGACATGATGAAGATGCGGCAGTATTGGGGAGCCTGGTGAATTGCTGGGCGATACGGCGGGTTATGGCTTGATCTAGAGCACTGCACGGACCGATTTTTTCAGCCCGCGCCCGACCCGGGCCCGTTTATGCGTTAGGCTGCCTGCCCCAGTCAGACCAGAAGTTTTATGGCAAGACCCGGGCCCAGCCTGGGCCCCGAAATGAGCTACGTTACCCGCCCCGCCCGGCCCGCCACCCCTTTACCTTAGGCCCGAGCCCGGCCCGAGCCTGGCTCTAAACCGGCCCGAGACCGAGAAAGATCACCGAGCGGCATTAAAAAAAATAAAGAATTAAATGAATTAATTCTTAAAGGGCCCCTAAACCACCTCATATATTTTTTTAACATTTCAAGTAAACACGCGCATCGAGTTCAGCATGCCGTCACGATCAACGATGCCAAACGCTGCGGCGCTACGCGCCGCGGGCGCGCCACAAAATAAAAAAAACAATGCCGTCCTCCTCCCCTCGCCTTTCCGGTATCCCCAGCGGTCGTCAGGATGTCAGCAGGGGGAATCTGGTGAGAGGCGTATCCCCGCAGCGCGGCTGTACCCGGTTTGGGTCGAAACCGGATATCACGTGGGATCAGCGAGGTACTCCCTGCCCCTAGATAGGCGTGAAAGTAGCTAGGGAATGATTCCTCGGCCATGCCTGCCATGTCCCCAGTCCCTGTGTGCCTAGAAGCATCCGCTGGCCCATCACAAGCATGCACGTTGCGCGGGAGCGGCCGCATACAAGACGCCGCCGCCAAGAATTCGCGGTAAGAACGTCGTCGACCGCATTACCGCCAATCCACGAAGGACTGCGACCTCAAGGTACGTCTGCCGAAACTGCAACTTGTGACATAAAGCGGCGATGCATTTTCATTCTTTTAAATTTTAGGCCTTGCTCCTTCAGCTGTAGCGCGACGTGAGCCCTGCCATTTCAATTTCAAGATACGTAAGCTGCTTCGACCCTGCAAATACCGACGCAATGGTGAGTTGGAAAAACCATCACTTATTTACGTTGCCAATTCGCGTGCATGCGACGCATACCTTTTTTTGCGGCATGCGATTGAAGTAGAGACTGCGATGGCGACTTCGTGGCCCTCGCATTGTTATCTTCTGCAACACCCAATCGTCGCGAGCTAACATGTTTTTCAAATTTGTCAGTGCTAGCGCATCTCTTGATGTGAGCGCAAGTTCGTGTCTTTAATGACACGTAAAGAATGCGAAAGTGTATACGCCGCTGATGTATGCACGCTGCATTGAATGATTTACAGTTTACCTTGGTCATTGATTTCATTAAAAAAAAGCTGCAGATATGTCCTTTGTAAAATCTGAATTGCTTTTAATACGATCTTACGATGTCCATTGGTCGAACAAGAACCTACGACTTCCGGTTTGTGTGCAAGCAGGTACGCGCGCTTTCTGCTCTTCCTCATCGTGTTGCTCGCTTGTGCTGGCTTGCGAATCGGTAATCCGCCTTTTGCATTGCGCTGTGGCGCCACCTTAGCGGGCTCCGCGAGAAACAATATGTACAGCGTCGGGGCCCTGCGGGACGCAGAGGCACGCTGCAATGAAGCGAGCTGAAATGGGTTTGTGCATTTGTCAGTCGTAATTTTCGCTTTGTGTGAGTGGCTGCTTGTTGTACAGGATGCCTAGGACTGGTGCGACTTACAACCGCAAGTCGTGGAAATGTGATGACGGGATTTCGTGCAGCTACGCCGACAAAACCAGTCACCGTGTGATGTGCCTCTGAACGAATACATCGCACCGTAACGCGATTGACACACCGCCTACGCTTGTATTCGTGTTATTCATATTTATTCGTGCCGAATATGAGTCCAAACATGCTTCGGAAGTTGAAATGCACGAACGTGAGCACTCGTCAGCCGCCCACATCAAGTTTTAGCTGGGGTCGATTCCGCTCAGCGGAGGTTAGCCGTATTTTATATAGCAGCCGAGTTCATGCATTTGCCACTGTTACACCTGCACTGAACGTATTGTTACGAATGTATGGGTTTATTTACAGGTGATGATAGATGAGAACACATGAAGGGAGCAGCCGAAGGCGAAAACCAGTCCGGTACGATCAACCGTCCAGTTCAAGCGCGCTCTCCACGCCACCTCTTTGTCTTCTTCTAATCTCCGCGCATTGCCGCTACATTTTCCCCGGGGGCTGCAGGCGAAGCTCGCCGAGTGAGTTAAATGGGTCGGTGATAATACTGCTTGAGGCGAGCCACATGAACAACTTGTGTCACGCGCAAACGCCGGTTATTTGGAGTCACTTGTGCGACAACGTAGCTTACGTCACTTAGACGAGCGAGAATGACGAAGGGTCCAGAGTAGGTGGCGAGAAACTTGCGGTACAGCCCTTTTTTGCGAACTGGTGTCCACTGCCGAGCATAGTCACCGGGCGAAAAGCTCACGGGAGTATGCCGGGCATCGTAGAGGCTCTTGCTGTGGCCCTGTGAGGACAATGTCCTCAGACGTGCGAGTCGCCGTGCTTCTTCTGCACGACACAAAGTCTGAGCGATGGACAGGTATTCATGATGCTGGAAGGGTAGGAGAGTGTCCAGAAATCTCCGTGGATTGCGTACGTAAAGCAAAAAGAACGGCGCATATCCAGTAACTTCATGCTTGGTAGTGTTGTACGCGTACGTAACGAAAGGCAAGACGGCGTCCCAGTTTTTGTGGTCAGCGTCGACATACATGGACAGCATGTTGGTAAGGGTGCGATTCGTCCGCTCAGTGAGTCCATTAGTTTGCGGGTGGTAAGGAGAGGAATGCCGATAAGAAGAACCACAAAGCCGCAGAAGTCCTTCAACAACGTCGGCAGTAAATTGCCATCCATGATCACTAATAACAACCCGTGGAGCGCTGTGACGTAAGATGACACAGTGCAGCAGGAAGGGACATCAGCTGCTGTGGCAGATGTAAGTGTCGCTGTTTCCGTGTAACCAGTTAAGTAATCCACGCACACTAAAGTCCACCGGTGGCCAGATGATGTCTTCGGGAGTGGTCCGAGCAAGTCAATGCCAACTTTTTCAAAAGGCGACGTCGGTGGCGTGACAGGTTGCAAATAACCTGCTGGGCCTGTCGTTGTTTGCTTGTGGCGCTGACAAACAGCACAGCTGGCGACGTACTGCTTCGTTGTTTTCCAGAGTTTCGGCCAGTAAAACCTCTGGCGGAGCCGGTGTAGTGTGCGTGCGAAGCCAAGGTGGTCGGACGTAATGTCATCGTGCATCGAACGAAGAACCGCAGGGCGCAGGTTTTCTGGCACTGCTAAGAGCAATGGAGGGCCGTCAGCTGAGTAATTCTTCTTGTACAGCAAACCATTAGAAATAGTAAATGACTGCCCTGGTGATCATGCGCAGATTCTAATAAATGTTTCAAGGCAGGGTCATGATGTTGCTCACTCTTGAAACTACTGAGGTCTGGGAAATCGGACGAAATAGAAACTAAATAGTCGTCGAAGTCATCGTCCTCAGCGTTTGCATATGGTGACGGGAGGCGCGAGAGGCAGTCGGCATCTGTGTGGCATCGTCCGCTCTTGTAGGTAATTGAAAAGCTGCACTCTTGAAGGCAGCTTCAAGCCCAACGTGATTAGCCCAACGGGCTAATCGGCCGGACGGGTCGCGGAGCCCAGCAAGCCAGCACAGTGAATGGTGGTCAGTCACTATGGTGAACTCGCGGCCGTGCAAATACGGCCGGAACTTCTGAATGGCGAATACAACTGCTAGGCACTCCAGTTCGGTGACGGTGTAGTTCTTCTCCGCTTTGGTAAGTGTCCGACTAGCATAAGCGACGACATGCTGCCGACCGCTGCAGATCTGAACGAGCACAGCACCAACACCAACACCACTAGCATCAGTATGCAGTTCAGTGAAGGCAGCGGGATCGAAGTGCATCAGGACCGGTCCGGAAGTCAGTAAAAACTTCAGTTGCTGAAATGCAGTCTCACAGGAATCTGTTCACACGTATGACATGTCCTTGTGAAGAAGGGACGTCAGAGGAGAAGCAAGCTGTGCTAATGGGATGATAAAAAATTACAGCAGATCCACGAGGTGAATGATGATGAGTGGGCGAAGCTCCGGAGGGAATCATCGGATCTGCCGCTTAAGGGGACGCTAGCACAAACGCGTTAGAAACGTGCAGTACTCTCTAGTAAGGGGGAGCGGCCACAGCGTCTTACGCAGCCATTTACACATGCCGGAACGTGCACCGCGTTTGCCGACGCCATCACATGACTGCTGAGAGAGTATACCCCCCGTATTCATAAACGCTCCTCGACTTGAACTTGACTTGCCACCGCTTTGGGCAGCGCGTTCGAAATGCGTTGAAGGTAAGGTGGAGAGGCCACAGCGTCTTACACCAGCTTCTTACACGGGCCGTAACGCGCTAGCACAAACGCGTTGGAAACGCGCTAGAAACGCGGCCTTTCGTTAATGTTGGGTATTTATAGCCATCGTGGTGCGTTTGTCCATGTCCGCTTCGTGGCGTAGAGGGCTAACGCCGCGCGCTCGGAAGCGAGGGGTCCCTGGTTCGATTCCGCGCTACGGACACAACTTCGGAATTTTTTTCTCATTTTTCTCAGACTGGTTACACACTACTACTACTACTACGACGGGGACGGAACGGATGCCGCCATAAGGAGCTTAGCCCCTAAAAACTACTTTTATAGCTGAGTCTTGACCGCAGTGGCCATAGCTCTTTGAAGGGGCGACACTGCCTAACACTGCGCCCAAAGTATTTATGCAACGCAAGAACGGCGCATTTGTTTACATCGGCACGCGTACGGCCACAGCTCGCTGTTCGCTTCGAGTACAGTAGAAACCGTGCACCGCTCACACGAAATAATGAGGAAGTGTTCAAAGCATATATAAACACTTATCATGCACATATCAGAAGCGTTCACACTGAGACGAGAAGGAATGAACATCAAAAATGGCGACATCGAAAACGGCGACAACGACCACCTAGCCGCACTGGCACGCGAAAATTCCGATGCCCGACGTACTCGCGTGGCAACGAGCGGTGTTGTTGCTTACGATGCAGTATCGAAAGGGCCATCACTTGTTGCCTGTTTAGCATAAGAGGCAAACTGTGTTTTCGGTAACTACTAAATCTGGCAGCAAAGAAAATGACAGCAGATCCACGAGGTGAATGATGATGAGTGGGCGAAGCTCCGGAGGGAATCATCGGATCTCCCGCTTAAGGGGACGCTAGCACAAACGCGTTAGAAACGTGCAGTACTCTCTAGTAAGGGGGAGCGGCCACAGCGTCTTACGCAGCCATTTACACATGCCGGAACGTGCACTCCCAGCCACTGCACGCAGCCAAGAGCCAACCCATTCCTAAGGTGTAACCGCATAAGGCTCAAACGACTCAATAAAGTTTTCACCACCACCACCACCGCTTTTGCCGACGTCATCACATGACTGCTGAGAGAGTATACCCCCCGTATTCATAAACGCTCCTCGACTTGAACTTGACTTGCCACCGCTTTGGGCAGCGCGTTCGAAACGCGTTGAAGGTAAGGTGGAGAGGCCACAGCGTCTTACACCAGCTTGTTACACGGGCCGTAACGCGCTAGCACAAACGCGTTAGAAACGCGCTAGAAACGCGGCCTTTCGTTAATGTTGGGTATTTATAGCCATCGTGGTGCGTTTGTCCATGTCCGCTTCGTGGCGTAGTGGGCTAACGCCGCGCGCTCGGAAGCGAGGGGTCCCTGGTTCGATTCCGCGATACGGACACAACTTCGGAATTTTTTTCTCATTTTTCTCAGACTGGTTACACACTACTACTACTACTACGACGGGGACGGAACTGGTGCCGCCATAAGGAGCTTCGCCCCTAAAATACACTCTCCGTAGTTGCACTTCGTTCATGGAAGCGCCGGCGACTGCGACCGACAGCCTTCGTTGAAGAACGGTGCTTGTACCGAGGTATTATCACTGCGCCGTGTCGCCGCTTCCCACTCTCTGTGTGTGCATCGTATTATGCTAAGAGTGGTTCACTACAAGTCGGTAAGGTCAGGACCGAACTATATAAGCAGTTTCCTTCGTCGTACTTGCTTATCCTATATTTCAGGTCCGCCGGTAGCAGACGAACTCGTAGGCTGTGTTAGGCCTAATGAAGCAGCCTGAACGAGATCGACACCGCCTCAAACTTGATGTGGAGGGCTGCTAAGGGCTGGAAATTGTGCATATCAGCGTCGGAAGCACGTTTAGACTCAATTTGAGCGTCAATAAATACATACACGAGCGCATTTTCCGCGATATTCACGTTGTCGGCACGATGTTCTCACTCGGCGGCAGCTCGCACCGCGATCAGCACACTGGTTTTGTCGGCGTCGTCGGCACGAAAGTTTATCACACTACGATCACTCGCTGTCGTTGGTCACTTCTTCATCATACTTGTATGAGAATATAGGTCTCCCACGGGCACAGTATGATAACTACAGCCGGCCGAGCATTGGCGCCGGCGTAAGGTCGACTTCTGAATGACATCGGTGTCGTGTCGGCAATATAGTGATGTACCCGACGTTAACCGAATATCGCTGTTAACAACTGAAAGTTCTACCGAAACACAGCGCAAATACCGCGTCGTCGACAGGCACAACGGCGACAATAAAGAATTCGCGTCGTCGACGACTATGCTGCATACGCGTGCGTCGTCAGCTGCACGAACCACCGATGCCGTACAAAACGTTTTTGGCGTTCGCCGCTACGGTACAGCGCATGCGCGCTCGGGACATGCAAAAGGCGGATTACAGCCCGCAACGCAAGTGCCAAATCGCTCGCGTTCCAACACAGTCGTGCTTAGCGGTCTGATTAGCTGCGCGAACAGAGTGCGACAGTGTTGGTCTTTCTAAAGTCCTTATATAAGAAAAGTACCGCCATCTACTCTTTCCTCCGCCGCCTCCTCTCCTAAAGCGCTTGCTTTTTCTTTACTTTTTCTTTACTTTTTGCTTGCGAAAGCCAAGTCGACGGTGGCGCACCTAGAAAGTCCACGTTGAAGCTTTCAGGCCGGGCGCGCGCCGCCGCCGCTGCCGGCGACTGCGGCTGCGCAGAGGACTTTCAACATGGCTCTGAGGCGGAAAAAAAGAAAATATAAAGAAGTGAAAAGCGCGCGCTATCATCGTCCAATCGGAGATACAGGATAACACAGGAGAGATCGAAGCGGCATTTGTCAAAGGATGGCGGTACTTTTCTTATATAGGGACTTTAGGTCTTTCCAGACGTGCGCGCACACAGGGTTTATAGCGGCACGCTTCGCTAACACGGGCCGGCACCGCAGCAACAGCGGCTAGCCGAGAAACGCCGATTCCACGCCCACGTCATAGAGAAATAAATTCAACAAGAGGGGACACTCGGCAAAAACTGGCAACAGGAAACACGTCACCATACGTCACGCTATACTTTTGACACCGAACGTTAGCTGCCGCGAGCATCGAAAAAAAAAAAGAAAGTGAACTTAAGTTAACAGGCTTAAGTTAACACAAAGTGAACTTAAGTTAATTCATTTCTTTAATTCTTTGCCGCGAAAACTAAAACGTTTTGCATATAAATGAACTTAAGCTTTGCGACTTATTTTCCTTGCCTTACCTAGCCACAGGTCATGACGCGCCAGATACATGCGTCATCCGCCAGACACTCCCCCGAAGCCAGCGAGGATGGCTGCGCGCGCGTTTGAGCGCTCGCGCGCGGCGACCCGTCTGTCTCCTTTTTTTCTTTTTTAAATGTAACCTGGTTTATTGGGCTCTCGGCGTATTCTTGCGTTCCTTCTGCACTGGGACAAGACACCACTGCACTATTGGACTACGCCAAGGTGAGAAATCTTGTTTCACAGTCTACGACGCAATTAGGCTTACGGCACGGGACCGAGACTTAAGACGCAGTTAGCGAAAAACAGCTCGGCCATCCTCGCGCAGTTAATTTGAGTTAATGAATCGTGCTGAGACATGTTTCCGACGCTTCCTATGGGACTATTGTAACTTATTTCGGTTTTTGAACCACACTGGCCACACAGGGCGCCGTGTAGCATTTAGCGAGAACTCAGCCGTGGTGTGTAGTCTAGTGCATCTTACTAGGAGAAGTTTGTGCCGCTTTCTCTGACGCCAGACATTACTGAAAAGTAATTTCGTTACTTTCTGGGGTACTTTTGAGGCACGCTGGCCGCACAGCGCACTGTGACGCAGTTAGCGATAAGAAGCTCGGCCGTGGTGATAAAGTTAGAATGAATTTTCGAGGGACAAGTCTGTGACGTTTTTTGTGGCTCCGCAACAACAATACCTTCTTTCGGTACTCACGCCTGTTGAGAACGCGATGGGCGATTGCCAAGAGTGATAACATGGGGTGTGCTGATGCCGGCGCCGGCAGAACGCGCGAACGACGAACATATCAGAAACTTGTAATTCAAAAATTACGTCTTCTAAAGGACTGAAACAAGGCATTGCACCCACGCATTTGTCTTGAGTGCCTGTTGCGTCCGTCTCTGTGTATGTCGCGTACCGTCGCGTCGCCCGAGGCCAAGTTTTGGAAACGCGAAGTCGCTCGTGTATTAGTGCTGCTAAAGTGCAGGAAATAATGCCCGGAAATGGGGGAACGCTCTGAAATCAGATGTTTTCATATATGTTTGGGATGAGTCGGGTATTTCCTACGCCATGTATGTAAAAGCGAATTGCTTTTGTTTGTAATGCCGCCCATTCACCGCTTTCGCACGTTTCGCCTCTACACGCAGTATTGCTATGTCTAAATACCAAAATGACTCATGCTTGTAACATGCTGTTACGTGCTTGCAAATGTAACATGCTTGTAATTTACTTTTTTTTTCAGCTGGTGCCGTCCGGTGGAGCTTCATACAGGAACTACTGCCTTACCTGCTGGTGTCACAACGTTGGATGAACGCACAAAAAGCGCGGAACGAGCTTTTATATAGAGCAAAATAAATATTTCCTCATTGCACAAAAGGTCTTGCGTCTACTTTGTGAAATTGCACGTGACACAGATTCGATGGGACTTTACAAGATCGTTCGCAATCATTTTTACTAAATAATAAACCGATTCTGCACGAAGAGAAAAAAAAAAGGGGGGGGGGGGAGGGGGGGGCGCTGCCGGCGTGCTAGCTTGCGTTCAAAATACGCGCGCCAAAGCCGAAACCGGAAGTGAAGTAAGTGATTGACACCGACCGCTTGGCACGCTGCAGTCAATTCGGCTGCTGGGCCCTATGGGAGTGTCCCCTCTTGTTGAATTCCTTTCTCTATGCCCACGTTACCGGCATGCGTTTAACTCGCCGCACGCCGTTTGCCATTCGCGGGCTGCCGTTCGACAGTGGTTTTGCTCGCGAGCGGCGAGATTTCCTTGCCGTACGTAGAGAGGATAAGACCGGGACTCATTTGTGCAGCAGCTTCACCGCCGCTGATCGCTCGACGGCGCCGATGTCGTCGCTAGGCCTTTTCCGGTTCCCTTCAAAGCTAAAGCGGACGGCGCTTCAAAATGAATTACCGATGCTCACAAGCCACAATATTTTCTTATCGTTGTTATCGCTATTCGCAATAATTGTACACAGAGAAGAAAAATACGCTGATATTAGCGGCGCCGTCGGCTGCGATGCGAGCACAGCCGAGCCGGTCGTCTCCCGTCGGTAGCCGTTCACTGCAGCTGAGGTGCAGCCGAAGTTTTCGTTGCCGGTGGCAAAGGCGTACAGCTTCGCGTTCGTCGATTGGCCCGTTGATCGTGCAGCCGGCGGGGCGCCGGCCGAACTACCGTATACTTTGGACATCTCTGGCGCGGCATACGTTCTACAGCACTGGAGACCGGTTCGCCGTTGGTATATGTGCCGCTACCATAGAATGAAGAACCAACTTGCCGCTAGCGTGGACGTGCCTTAACCGGAAGTAGGCAGTGTTTTGAGAAGCGCGTTGGCGATGGCGTATGTCACGTGACATTTCGAGCAGCACTCGGCGAGGAGGGGAGACCAGCCGACGAGGAGAGTAGCGAAGGAAAGAGCGAAACGAGCGAAGGCCGTTTTTTGATCATCAAACGCGTGTAACTCTGCTATTACGGCACCATTTCAAAAAATTCTCGCGGCTACGTGTTCGTTCTAGACTCGTGCACAACTGCAACACCACAACTAAATTTCGACCTCTGGGTGATTTATGGGCCCTTTAAGGCATAAATAAATGTCAGTGTAATTATGAACACCATTTGAGCGTTCTGAACGCAAATACCAGCGCGCGAAGTAGTACGAATAACCCAGCCGAGCAGTATCGCCAGCAGTTTCCAACGCCGCGACTTTGATGCGGCCCAATTCACTTCTATCGCAGCGCCGCCACAGTATTTTTCCACGTCGGGGGCCAAGCATGCGCCGCCCCAGCCGCTCGTCCGACTCAACCGTATTCTAGTACACTATAACCTAAGCTCAGCCACGACCGGTCATGAGCGCAGCGCATGAATGGAGTAAATGGAGAAAGAAAACTTCTGGTTCCTCCATGGTCTAGCGTAATGCGCTGCTGCTAGGCTGCCGGTGGAGAACATTGGTGCAATCTGGATGGACGCAGTGCCATATTTCAGCCGCCTGACGAATTATCGTATCTTACCAGTCATCGTTTTACCGATTCCCCTTTGCAGAATCAGCAAGTCGCAAACGCGCTTGCACCGCGCTGAAAGCATTATTAACATTGATTTAGGCAAGGAATACAATGGCATGCTTTGGTTTGAGGCGACTTCAGTCTTTCTGGACTTTTACATTCTGTTCAAACAGCGCATAATACGACGGAAGAAGAAAACGGAACGGAGACACACACAGGCGCTAACTTCCAACAACGATTTATTTCCGGGATGGACGCCACTTTTGATCCCTCACTTTTTCCCCCCACTCGCTTCACAAGCACGTGTCTGCTCACGTGGCACATGATAGTCAAATATTCTAAGATACTTGCAGACTAAGGCAAGACAACAAAGCACATGGTAAAATGACACTTGCCGATTAGGCAGAGAGAACTACTATGTTTAACGGACGTGCAGGAATTCCAACTCCTTCTTGGATAGTGACAGAGACGATTTGCTAACACAAGTATCGCCGAACTTTTCAATGTGAGCACTTTCAATGAATAGACGAGCAATTTGGCATTTGCTTCTCGCGATAATGACTGTATCTTCGAAGCGGGGCTCGCCGCATGTGCACTTCTGACAACGACTTGCGAGGAAGCCATCCGCCACAGGCTTGTTAACTTTGTTGGCATGTTCTCTGAGACTATCGTTGATGCATCTGCCAGTTTGTCCGATATAACTCCTTCCACATTGCAAAAAAAATATTCTGTAAATAACACATTTCCTGCAGTTAACGTACCCTTTTCTGTGCTGCTTTTCGCACGCGTCCTTTTTCGCACGTGTCCAAAACATATGGTCTTGTTTTATTGCGATAGCAATTATATGGACACTTCAACCGGATTTCTGCCGTCGGCGTCGCCGTCGCCGTGAGGTTCCGTATAGATAAAATATTCGCCGCGCGCCGTATGCCCCAGAGGCAGCGTGCGGGGACGCGCGCTATCACGGAGAGCGAACGCACTCAATCTCCCACGCGCAAGCAAGGAAGCGGAAAGCCAGCTCCGGCACTTCTCTGCCAACAACCGCGCTCGTCGCTCGTCCGCACAGTCTCTTATCTCTCCCACGCGCAAGCAAGGAAGCGGGAAGCCAGCGCCGGAAGGAGCGGGGGGGGGGGGGGGGGGGGCGCACTTCTACGCTGCCAACAACCGCGCTCGCCGTTCGTTCGACCGCACCGTCTCTTATCTCCACACGGCTCTGACCTTTACGCTCATTCGCCGCTCAGTTTCCGTTGAAGCGATAGACCGCACGTACCTTCGCCCGCTCCTGCGGCGTATATATCCGCTCGCTGCCAGCGTTTTGACGGTCGTTGTCTGCAGTCATTCAGTGTGATCTATTCATGTTTGTTTGTGCGCGCTCACACCACGCTTCTTCAATCAGTTAGTAATAGTCGGGCCACATTTTCCAACGCACGCTACACATGCAATGCTGCCCGGATCGGCAGTGCAGCGCTACAGGTGTGTCCCTTCGCACGCGCGCTGCCCACGGGAAGCGCTTCTCATCAACACCACCGTTTCACACGCGCCTTCTCGTGGTCATCGAGTCTCTCTTCATGTCGGTCTACTTACGCCGCAGCACACCTGCTTACTTAATTAGCTCATGTTTACTACAATTCATATTGCTACCAAAGCCGCTCACCTTACTTCGTATGACATTGCTGTGTTGCTATCGCATTCATCGCTTCGCCCTTAGGGCGAAACTGTGACATTTTTTTGCACACAGGCAGATAATTTTATTTGGAGCTGAGAACACAATGTCAACCTTCCCCCGACGTCCTTTCTTCTTCAGGTTATGCGATGGGCGGTGAATGTATAGAATTACGGCGAATTTTTTCTTTTTACCGGACTCTGCGCTAGCTGTCGTCGAGGAACCATGCTCTCCTGACTGCGTTGCTCTGAGCAAGGCTTCGGAAATTGACACGATCACATGGTTTGGAAACCCAGCTTTATTCAAACGCACTAACTGTTATTCGACTGTTATTAAATCTTCTACAGCAGCTTTTCCCCTGGTCAGGTCTTTCAAGGCCCTTCTAACTTCATTGCTAGTTATAGAAGGAGCATCTGTATATCCTGTTCATCACTACTACGAATGAACGTAGCTTGGCTGCTCTGGGGACTGTACAGGTCAGTATTGAATTCTTCCGCGGCTTTTACTATGTCATCAAAATTGCTGATGACATTACCATGTTATCTTTCAGTGCATACATTTTGCCTTGTCTTATGCCAAGTTTTCTTCTCACTGATATCATGCTGCTTCCATATTTTACTGCTTCCTCAATCTTTTCCACATTGTAATTTCATATATTCCTTACTTCCTTTTTGTTGATCAGTTTTTACAGTTCAGCGAATTGTATCTGACCTCTCGAGTTTGCCACTTTCATGTTCTTCCGTTTCTTTATTAGGTCCTTTGTTACTTGGGAGAGCTTACCCAATGGTTGCCTTGGTACCTTACCTCCCACTTCAATTGCTGCATCTGAGACCAGACTAGTTACGGTTTCATTCATTACCTCTATGTTGTCTTCATCTTCCTGTTCTAAATCTGCATATGTGTTTGCAAGCACCAGCCTAAATTTATCTGCTTTCACCCTTAGTGAGTCTAGGTTGGCGTTTTACTTCTTGACTAATTTTATTCTTTATCTCTTCAATTTGAGAGAAATCCTAGACCTCACTAACCTATGATGACGGCACTTTACCCTACCTAACACTTCTACATCTTGCACTATGCTGGGATCAGCAGAAAGTATGAAATATATTTCATTCCTTGTTTCTCTATTACGGCTAATCCAGGTCCACTTCCTGTTGCTGCGCTTCCTGAAGAAGGTATTCATTATTCGGAGCCTATTGCTTTCTGCGAATTCCACCAACATCTCTCCTCTAGTGTTCCTAGAATCGATGCCGTAGTTGCCAAGTGCTTGTTCACCAGCTTGCTTTTTCCCCGCTTTTGAATTGAAGTCGCCCATGACTACGGTATACTGAGTTCGCACCTTTCTCATTGTTATTTAAAATTCTTCATAAAACTGTTGTATTGCTTCATCATCGTGACTGGAGGTTGGGGCGTATAGGCTTGTACTACCTTCATTCTATACCTCCTATTCAGCTTTATTACGACGACTGCTACCCTCTCATTAATGCTGTAGAATTCCTCGATGTTGCCCACTATGTCTTTATGGACTAGAAATCCTACCCCGTATTCTCTCTTATCTGGAAGACCTCTGTAGCAGAGGACGTGGCTCTCAGTCAGCACTTTATAAGCCTCACCAGTTCGTCTAACCTCCCTAAGGCGAATAATTTCCCAGGTTATGCCTGATAATTCTTCAAATAGCCCAGCTGCGCTAGCCTCACTCGATAGGGTACGCGTGTTGAACGTTGCCAGGTTCAGTTTCCAGTGGCGGCCTGTACGGACCCAGAGATTCTTATAAGCACCCTCTGCCGCGTCGCAGGTATGATTGCCGCCTTGGTCAGGTGCTCCGCAGCAGCTGGGGAGTGACGGCCATGGGTTAATTGTAGGAGTCATGAGGGAACTAGTAGCCGAATACTGCACCAGGGAGGCCAATTCCTGTTCTGGTGAGGGAGTGACTTTGTTCAAGCTTAGTGGGCCTTCCTCATTTGCTTTCACCTAGACTAGTATTGCCCCACTAGCTCTCGGCGATATTTTTTTTGCCCAACGAATATTCTCTATTAACTGAAGCAGGTAAAAAAAAAGATCTTGCCAGTCGCAACACTGGCTCTTGCTTTTTGTGCAAGAAATTGTCTAGCAACAGTCCACCAGGCTATGTGTGGATTCAATGCAGACGCTGAAGTAAGCGGATCCATTTAATTCTAGTGTGAAAATGTGCCTAGAATACAAAGACGAAATAAAGGAAAATACACACGTAGCGTATACTTTTAGTGACTTATTTGAAAACCTGTCGTCATATATACAGGGTGTCCCAAGATTTAAAAATCCCCGCTGGGGCGTCTGCGCAAGCAGGCGTTTGGTGAGTTGCGCCACCACGTACCCGAGCACACGAGGGTTGGACCCTCCCGCGTTTCGCCGTGCGTGGCTTAGCCGTGTCTGGGGAAAGGGGGATCCTGGAGGTTGAGCTGATGCCGGGTGTTCGGACCTTTAAGGCCCCCCCGCGGAGGCAACACACCTCTTCGGCCTCTGCTTCACATAGACGGCACCCCTGGGCTGACCCACCCAGGGGAAATCGGCAGTTGCCTTTTCCTGTCCTCCTCTTAAATCTTCGTCTTTCTCTCTCACTTTCAATCTATCCTGTCTTCTTTTCACTTCCTTTTACTTCCGTTTTCCCAGGCAGCTAGGGTTAACCTTGTGTGGGTAGCCAACCTTGAATACTCCATATTTGGTTATAGTAGTGGCGTACAGCTGGCATTTGCAGGACCTGGCTTTTCCAGTTTCTGCAGCGTCCCCTCGTTGGGCTCCATGGTGGGTGGCTGGCGTCGCTGCCGAAAAATGCACTAATACTTATGGCTGAACCATTCCCCCCACTCCATGATCGCCGTCTGAAACGAGGGCGCACCGAAGAAGTTTTTAAATTTTTTCGCCGACATATTGAAAACTTTCCACGCTACCACGTGGTACATAGTGAGAAAACTGAAAAGACCGTGATAGTGATCTCACCCTTTATTGTTGCAAAGACTCTGACAGAAACTATAGGACCAGGTTACAAGGCGACGAGGATGGCCAGCGGTGACCTCCTTCTGGAACCTCCGCGATAAGAAACAACATGATAAACTACAGAATCTAGTGTCGTTTGGAGACACTGTGACTGTGACCCCGCACCGCACCATGAACACCACCCGCGGTGTTATTTCTGATGACGACCTGTTGGAGCTCACCGAAGATGAACTATTGGAAGGATTCAAAGAACAAAATGTTTTGACTGTAAAACGAATCAAGATGAGGCGCGATGGTAAGGAGCTAAAGACAAAACATATAATTCTTACTTTTGGTTCTAGTGTTATACCCGAGACCATTGAGGCCGGATACATTAAATTACGTGTCAGGCCATACGTGCCAAACCCTCTTCGATGCTTCAAGTGCCAAAGATTCGGCCACAGTTCGCAGAACTGCCGAGGCTGTCAGACTTGTGCGAAATGCAGTGCGACTGAACATCTGTCTGAATCATGCGAGAACTCTCTCCACTGTGTGAACTGTGATGGGGAGCACGCCGCATATTCGCGGTCCTGCCCATCATGGAAAAGGGAAAAAGAAATTGTTACAATCAAGGTAAAAGAGAATATATCATTTAAGGAGGCACGTAGGCGGGTTTCATACCTGCCCAAGAACACCTTTGCCGAAGTGGCGCGTCAGGGGGCAGCGCCACAACGGCCTCCTGCGGCTGGCCGGCCCACACGCTGTGAGCCGCCAGCGACGCCGTCCGCCCGCTCGGCGGCTGCAGCTAGCGCTGCTCCGCCATCTCAGAACAAAGGGCCATCGACCTCCGGGCAGGTGGCCTCAAGGGTATCGTCCCATGAGACGAGGCCGTCACGTCAAACCAACCGCTCGCAAGAGCGTGTGTCCAGCGCCTCGCAAGAGGCGATGGACACAACAACCAGCCAGACGGCGCCACCAGCGCCTAAGGAGCGGCGGGAATCTCTCGACCGCTCCAGAAAAGAGAAACCTCGAGTCACGGCGCCTGGAAAGGGCACCGTGAGCTAGTCTTTATATTCTGAACACACAGCACAAACTTTCTTCATTATGGAGACACAAATACTACAATGGAATGCTAGAGGGCTTATTCACAACCTCGACGATGTAAGAGAACTCCTACACAAACATAATCCAAAGTTGCTATGTGTTCAAGAGACACTTCTGAAACCTGCAAACACGAACTTTCTTCATAATTACACCATCTTCCGAAAAGACCGTAACGAGGCTAACGCCTCCGGCAGTGTAGCAATAGTTGCCGACAAGTCCGTAGCTTGTCGACACGTCGCCCTTCGGACGCCCCTTGAGGCAGTGTCTGTTCGGGCTATCCTATTTAACAAATTGGTCACCGTATATTCATTTATATACCCCCGAACCATAAACTTGAAAAAAAACATGACCTTCATAACCTTATTGATCAGCTTCCCGAGCCTTACATGCTCGTGGGTGATTTTAACATCAGAGGTGGTCATAGCGCTAGAGGACACGGACAAGAACGAGAGAACAGGACGAGCGCGAACTTTCAACTGAGTGTTTATTGCGAGAAACAACCGTATTTGTAGGCCCGCATACAGAAAAGGCCCAATCATCGCACATGAAAACCAGCCGCATACAGGAACGCTAATTCATTTGTAGTCAGCGCAACTGAAGGGGAGCTGAAGCAGCTATCACCGGCACAAGTCAACGACCCCAATGACAACCCCAGCGTCCCCCATCCTGCTGCAACAACATCGGGAGCCGCCGACTTTGCGTGGATCACCGGCTGAAGACCCTGAAACCTGGCTGAAGACATACGAGAGGACCGCGACGAACAACAAATGGAGCGACGACGACAAGCTGCGCCATGTCTATTTTTCGTTGGATGACTTTCGTTGGACGCTGCTCGGACCTGGTTTGAGAACACCCTGGTGACGTGGGACCTATTTCGTGGGAACTTCGGGAGGATTTCACGAGTGTCATGCGCTAGGAAAAGGCTTAAGTTCTCCTAGAAACCCGGGTGCAACTGCCCAACGTGAACGTGACGATTTTCACGGAGGAGATGACTCACTTGTTCAAGCACGCCGACCCCAACATGCCAGAAGAGAAAAAAGTGTGCTTCTTCATGAGGGGTGTCAAGGAACAGCTCTTCGGCGGATTGATACGCAACCCACCCAAGACTGTTGCTGAATTTGTTTCCGAGGTCACAACCATTGAGAAGACGCTCGACATGCGGACAAGGCAATATAACCGCCGAACACTGGTCGCGAACAACATGGACGTTCAAGCACTTGGCAGTGACGGCCTGCGCGAGGCCATCAGAGCGGTCGTTCGCGAGGAACTGCAGAAGCTCTTTCCCAGGTCGCAGCCTCAAGTGGCATCTATCGCCGACATCGTCAAAGAAGAAGTTAAGCGCTCACTTGGAGTTTCCGATGTGCAGCCGCAATCGCCACAACCCTAGCCGGAAGCAATGACGCCGTCGCCCGCCGTCTAAGCCCGCACCAGGGCCCCTTAACGACGCAGTTCCGTCATCCACCGCCGCCGCAGCCAGCACGCCCGCCCGTCGCCCAGTGCAGCTACCCGAGAAAAACGGACATTTGGCGCGCCCCCGACCACCTGTTATCACTGCGGGGAAGCCGGCCCTGTCTACCGCCGATACCCATAACGTGAGATGGGCCTACGAGGGTTCGCTGTCAACGCGCCACGTCCCCAGCTTGCGAACGACCACGTGACATCGCCTACCACGTGACCACGTGACCACGACTACCTCGCCGGAGCCCAGTGGCAACCACGACGACCCTCACGCTCGCCGTCACCAGGACGCTACCTGTCGCCGCAGCGCCGACCATACACTGGCCCAACCCGGGGTCTGTCCGTGAGCCCCTATCCGGGAAACTAAAGGCAACAACCGATGGAGGTGCGGTTGTTGTGCGACGCAATACCAAAGATCCTCCGCCGACGACGACGACGATTCGCGAATCATCACGACGAGGTATCAGCACGCCGCCTGGCAAGAGCCTTGACAACACTTTGCCGCTGAAAGAAAACCTGCCGACGTGACGTAGCAGCAGCAGAGCAAACCGACCCTGCCGTGATCCCACGCCACGACTTTTAACCGCAACGCCAGACGATGGTCAACCGACCTAGACGTGCTAATGAATGGTCATAACGTCACCGCTCTCGTCGACACTGGAGCCGACTATTCCGTCTTCAGTGGCTCGTTCGCCGCCAAGTTGAAGAAGGTGAAGACGGCCTGGCAAGGACACGATATCCGGTCAGCGGGAGGCCACCTAATAACGCCGGCGGGAATCTGCACAGCGCGAGTCACGGTTAACAATCGCACTTACCCGCCGAGATTCGTAATCATGCAGCACACTCCAGGGACGTCATCCTACGCATGAAATTTCTAAACCAACATGGTGCAGTCATCGACTTAAGGTCCAAGTCGATAATGCTTTCAACGCACAAAGCGATAGCGCCGGATACAAACATCAGTTACCACGCCTTCAATGTGCTTGAAGAACAAGACACCGTTCCGCCTTGTTCAAGCGTAATGATATCCGTCGGTACCGAAGTGCCTGCAGACATGGAGGGCGTCGTCGAGGGCAATCATCACTTACTGCTCGACCGCGAGATCTGCGTCGCTAGAGGCATAGCTGAGCTTCCTCAATCACTTGTAATTCGTACCCATTGACTCACTACGCTCACTATCACCGATAAGCTCTGAACATGCGAGGCGAAGCACGTGTTGAGGGCCTGGGGGTGGGGGGGGAGGTAGCTGTCACTAAGTTATTTTGCCTGTTTCCCTGCTCGTGTTTTACGCATGCGTGGTGGCAATATGCAGAATTTGTTCGCAATAAAGTTCAAGTCCAGCGTTGTCCTTTGGGTGTCGTTTTTCTGTATTCTCGCGTGGTGGCACTATCACATCATGCCTGCTGGAACTGTCACGCCGTCATCTGGTAGGTTTTACACGAATTGCGGAGAACAGATTGGTCAACTACTGGGCGTACTGCTGATGGTCAGATGTGGTCATGGATGTATCAGATAAATTCAACAGACAGACGAACAGACGTGCCGTATACGAGATGGGCAGGAGAGATTTCTGTAAGCTGTGCGGAACCACAGAAGGACTATGGGCAGAGTAGTGATCATGAACGGGTAGTTAATTAGAGTACTGATCAGCAACCTAATGAACCGTGATGGCAGTCTTCAGGGGGCAGTTAAACCGCTCTACCATGTCGTTGCTTTACGGATGGTAGGCTGTTGTCTTGACATGGACGATTCCGAGATGGCTCCTAAGCTGGCGGACGAGGTCTGACTCAAGTCGACGACCCCTGTAGGTGACTATTTTGGTGGGAATGCCAAACAGACGATACGCGTGAAAACTAGGATCTAAGCGCGACATTCACGTCACAGACTAGGTGTATACCGGGGCCTGGGAAGTACACGTTCCTCAGATGGAGAGGCTAGAAATTGGACGACAGGAGAGCTTGTAGGTTTTAGTCACGTTCTTGCAAATTAGCAAGCTCCTAACGCGTGACCTTTGCGTTGTCGAGCTTCCATAAGCACGTGAGGGTGTCAGCAGGAATGTTGTCTGGGCCTTATACGTGCTGAGTACTTGTTAACTCGGACAAGAATGCCAGATGAGGAGTTTTACGTGGGCTGTGCGGGCGGATGTCAAAGCTTAATTAGAGGCTTCTGGTCAGTGAAAATAACGTAGGGTCGTCCCTCCATGGAACAACGAAAGTAATTTGCCATCAGGTAGGCGACAAGGAGTTTGCATCCTCATGCACTGGGTCATTGCTGTGTTCGCCTTAGTTTTCTGGACAAAAAACCGAGCAGACGCCAGTGGGCACTGACTACCTGCTGAAGGAAACCACCATAGGCACATACCACCGCATCTAGGTCATGGGGGTCCATGTGCATTGGTAGAGCTGCTGAATGAAAGTTCATTGAAAAGTGCATCCAGTGCATCCAAAAGTGTATCTCGCGTATTTCTGGCGCAACCTGCTAAAGCGTCGGGCTTCAGCTCAATACGCTTATTGAAAGTGAAGATTTATTTGAAACCCTCAACATGCTCAACATTTACGATTTCACAACATAAAACATCGCCTCCGTCGGTCAATAAAAAACTAGCCTTGACAAGAGTCTCGCTTCGAACCGCACTTCGCGCTGTTGTTTCTTATAACTTAATAAATACTAATTACCGTCTCTCTACACTGCAGTTTACAGGCAGCTCAGTTTGGAATAAGCTTGATAGTAACCTAACCACTCTAAGAGCATTGAATACATTTCTTAAAAAATCAAAGCACTCAATTATTGACAATGCATAGCACGGCGCATGCTTGCACAGATCCTCACTTTCTCTTTTCCTCTGCAGATATCTTTTGATGATGTAGGAAAGAAAATTGTTAGAAAGGTATTAAATTGTGGAATATTTTTCTGGACTACTGTAAATTCTCTTTTTACTTACTTCAGCTACTTTTGTTTGATGTGATTTCTCAGTATAAAATAGCAGCTGCCACAGAAGCCTTGTTTCCCTGATAACAATCGGTAGGGACCCTTTAATAAATTTGTTGGGTCCCATTAGTGCGTACTTTGTAATTGTATATCTTATTTATGTTAAATAAAATAAACTTTCACAACTTTCTGTATTTGAGGAATCCTTGTAACGTGGGTTCGATTCCTCCCAGCATCGGAGAAGTTTAAAATATATATATTTTTTGTCATTGTAGAGCAGCGCACATACGTAGCTACCCAAGTTGGCGTCGAAGATGGCCATTGAAGAGCAGCTTGGCTCATACCATGCGACTCAAGCTGGAATCACAGAGATTGAATGTAGAGTATCACACACCGAGTGGCCCTGTGCTCCAAGTTGGCGTCAAAGTATTGTTACGGAGAGTTGTGCAGAAATGACTTTATTTACAGGAGATGGATGATGGTGACCGCGCAATCAAGCCTAGAAGCACTTCGTCCTCCTCTTCTTTCCAACTGCTTCTTGTATGCTCGTTACATTCCCCCACAAGCACACGAAGCCCGTAGGGCGAGTGTGCTTGTGGGTAAGGCATCAGTAGGGTAAAAACGTTTCAGGCGAGCAACATGAGTCACTTGCGTTCTACTTGATCGCCGGCCATTGCCCAGGAGGTGAGCTATTACATAACAAAGTTCACTCAAACGCTCCAGGACAACGTATGGGCCGGAATAGTGGGACAGGAACTTTTGACACAAGGCCCGCTTGCGTTGCGGTGTCCAAAGAAGCACCAAGTCGCCTTTGGCGAACGAAACAGGCCCGTGACGCTCGTCGTAACGGTCCTTTGAACGGTGTTGCGAGGCCAAAGTACGAAGACGGGCTATTCGGCGGGCTTCTTCAGCGAGGCACACAGTCTTTGACACAGAATCGTCGTCATGCAGGATAAAATTTAAGAAAGTATCGAGAGGGCTGCGCGGTAGTCTTGCATAGAGGAGATAAAATGGGCTGTAGTTCGTGGTTTCATGTTTCGCCGTGTTGTATGCGTAGGTTATGAAGGGCAGCCCGTCGTCTCAGTTCTTATGGTTGGAGGAAACATACATGGCAAGCATGTTGGTCAGTGTTCGGTTCGTCCTTTCAACGAGGCCATTGGTCTGTGGATGATACGGTGTGGAGTGACGGAACTCGGAAGTGCACAGACGAAGTAGCTCCTCAACGGCGTCCGCAGTGAACTGGTTACCACGGTCACTGATGATAACACGCGGCGGGCCATGACGAAGGACTACGGAACGCAGCAGGAAGAGTGCCACACATGCAGCTGTGGAAGAGGGTATGGCTTCAGTTTCGGCGTACCGTGTGAGATGGTCCACGCAAACTGATTATCCAACGGTTCTTATTGTTAGATAACGAGAATGGACCCATAAGGTCAATGCCTACTTGCTCGAAAGGTGTACTGGACGGTGTCAATGGCTGCAGGGGAGCTGGTACAGCGGTGGTTGGTCGCTTGTGACGTTGATACGTTTCACAACTAGCGACGTAGTGTTTGGTTGTCTGGTACATGTTGGGCCAGTAAAATCGCTCTTGCGTGCGGTGTAGCGTTCGCACGAAACCGAAATGACCAGATGTCGCATCGTCATGCATGGCGCGTAAGACGTCGGAGCGGAGACTCTCGGGAACAACTAGAAGAAAACGTGCTCCATTCCCGGAGTAATTGTTCTTATAGAGCAACTCATCACGAATGGTGAAGCGACCGCTGCCTTGAGAAGTACGAGCGGCGGCAAACAGCGGATCCAGGTTGAGATCATTGCGTTGCTCTCTCTGAAAGTCTGCCGCGTCGGGGAACGTACGAGTAATGGCAGAAAGATAGTCATCAAAAATCTCAGCTTCGCAGTCGGAAGTCGCAAGAGGAATGCGAGAAAGGCAGTCTGCGTCGGCATGACGACGTCCGCTCTTGTATGACACCACGAAGTCATATTCCTGAAGGCGCAGCGCCTTGCGCGCGAGTCGACCTGAGGGATCACGCAAGCCAACCAGCCAGCATAAAGAGTGATGATCGGTGACTATCTTAAATGGTCTTCCGTAAAGATAACATACATCGAAATTTCTGCACGGCGAAAACAGCTGCCAGGCATTCCTGCTCCGTAACCGTATAATTGCGCTCCGACTTGCTCAGACAACGGCTGGCATATGCGACGACATTTTCGGCGTTGTGACGTTGTACAAGTACCGCTCCTATTCCGATTCCACTATCATCGGTGTGCACTTCAGTCGGCCAAGATGGGTCGAAGTGACGCAAGAGGGGTGCAGACGTTAGTATAAACTTTAGTTGCGAGAATGATGTGTCACACTCCGGTGTCCATGTGAAGGCTACATCCTGTCGCAGAATAGATGTCAACGGGTGAACAATATCGGCAAATCAGGGTACAAAACGACGAAAATAGGAACATAGACCAATGAAGGAGCGAAGTTCTCGTGCTGTCTGTGGTGGTTTGAAGGAGCTTACTGCTTCAATCTTACGGGGATCGGGTCTGAAGCCATCCTTGTCGACTAGATGTCCCAGAACCAATGTTTGACGCTCGCCAAACCGACACTTTTTTGAGTTTAGAACTAGTCCAGCTTTCTCGATGCAACTCAGAACAAGACTCAGGCGATCGTTATGTTCTTCCAACGTGCGGCCGAAGATTACAACATCATCCAAGTAACACATGCATATCTCCCACTTTAGGCCACATAATATTGTATCCATGAACCTTTCAAAGGTGGCAGGAGCATTACAGAGGCCAAAAGGCATAACATTAAATTAGAATAAGCCATCTGGGGTCACGAATGCGGCCTTTTCCTTGTCTTTAGGTTTGATAGGTATTTGCCAATACCCCGATCGTAGATTAAGCCTCGAAAAATAAGAAGCAGCGTGTAAGCAATCGATGACGTCGTCGATTCGCGGTAGTGGGTAGACATCCTTCTACGTCACAGCCTTTAGGCGTCTGTAATCTACGCGGAATCTCCAGGAGCCGTCTTTCTTCCGGACAAGGATTACTGGAGCTGCCCATGGGCTGGACGACTCTTGAACAACACCTTTTTTCATCATTTCCTTAACTTGTTCTGCGATAACCTTGCGCTCGGAGGATGACACGCGGTAGGGCTTCTGGCGAATGGGGTGTGCTGAGCCGGTATCTATTCTGTGGCGAGCTCGTGATGATGGTAAATCAAGTGGTGCATCTCCGTGAGTAAAATCAAATGCATCAACATGTCTGGACAGGACTTGTACCAGTTCTTGACGCTCAGATGTGCAGAGAGCCTTGCTGATCATATCGAGAATCAGCTCTTCAGAAGGGCGATAATCCCATGGAGAGTAAGCACGAGCGGGCTCTGCTGTGAGTACTGCTATTGAGCTGCATGAAGCTTAATCGAAAAGGGCAATTTTCATGCCTCGAGTAGAACTACTGGCGTGGCGGAACAATTCAGCGCCCACAACGTTGCGACTCCTCTCGTCATGCACACGACAGAGCAAGGCACGAGTAGACATTTTTTAGCACAGTTAATGCTGATGTGCCTAATCACGAGATCAACGCAAGGAGCGTCAACAGTAGTTGCACAAACACGAACGGGCATTAGGCACCATGAGGTGGCAAGCACTTCATCAAGCACACTGAGTGTGTCCCTTTCTTCACCATACGAGCTTTGTTCAGAAAGCGCGGGTAAAAGCACCTCGTTCACATGGATTTCACCATTTGCACAGTCCACAGAAGCGCCGCAGTGTTGAAGAAAATCTATGCCGAGAATGACATCGTGCGAACAGCGGGCAAGGACTAAAAACTCCGACACAAACACTTTCCCAGCCAACGTAACACTTACAGCGCAAACACCGAGGGGATGGAGCCACTCGCCACCCACTCCACGAAAGGTAACGGCATCGTCCCATGAAAACATAACTTTGTGGCCTAGGCGGTTCTTGAAAGCGAGGCTCATGACAGACACATTCGCACCAGTATCAACTAAAGCAACGGTCGGCAATCCGTTAACTAGCACATTCACTTTGTTTTTGATCATCACAGCAGGCAGAGGTATTTCATCCAAAGACCGTCCGGCGACCTCACCTCCATTGGCCGCGGATGCTAGTTTCCCGGCGGGGGCGAAGATGCACGGCGCCGAGGGGACGGAGAACGACGAGGACGGTTAGTTGGTGGTGTCAGGCTGCGGTCAGACGCTGGCGAATCGCTGCGTCTGATCTCGCGCGAGAAACGGTCCGTGGGAAGTGAACTGGTCCTTAGGTCATGCGATGTACGGGTTCCAGGTGGCGAAAACATCGGCGGTGTCCTTCGTGACTGACGGCGTTGGCGACAGTAACGAGCTATGTGTCCCGTGGAACCGCAGCTGTAGCACACGGGATTGTCATGGTTCACTGTATACTCTTCAAAACCAATGCTTGCTCTCTGTGGGCGGTAAGCGAGTTCGTTCTCTTTTGGGTAACTCGCCTCCGGTGTTCGCTGGGATCGGTTGTATCGGTCGTAATTGGGGTCCTGGTAGTAGGGTCGACGTTGCTCTGGTCGCCTCCCCGCATCCAGAGGAAGGACACAAAATCCAGAGGAAGGACACAAGTGTGAACCCGAGTGTGCCCTGTGCGGGGGGGGGGGGGTTCTTGTGACCGCCGCTCCCGAGTGTCGCAACAAACTTAAGCGTGTCCTGCGACGATGCCGACCACCTACTCAACCGACGAAGAAGACTACGAAACATCAAAGCCGCCCCAGGACGGAAAACATTCCGAAGAAGTGGTGGCTGAGCTCTGACCGCGACGGCTCCTCATCACCAGAGAGATTCCGTTCCCGCTCTAAATCTGGGTTCAGGACGAGGTCCGGCTCCAGAGACAACAAGCAACCCGAGACCAAGCCACAACAACAAAAGAAGATGAACGAAGCCAACAGTAACGAGGTGAGCTGGGCAGCAGTAGCCTCCCACCATAAACCACAACCAAAACATAACACAATTCACTAAGCTTTAACGCGAGCTTGAGCTCATGCAAATAAGACTAGGTCATTTGGAAAGGGAGAATGCACAGTTAAAGAAGCAGCAATCCCAACCCCAAAGCCCACAACAGCAGCCAGCAGCTCTATCTAAATTGCATAGACCGCAGGAGGAGACACAGGAACTAACGGAAGCCCAAAAGAAGCAAATTCAGGAGATGCATTTCAAATACTGCCACGTATTACAGAGCAAGTCACGACACAACTGACAAACAACTGCAAGACCTAGAAACTAGGTTCGATCAAAAACTACAGGCTTACCAGATTGATATAAGTAAGACGATCCGCAAACAAACCACAGGAAGCACAATCAGAGAACGAGCCGAGAAGCCATACAGTAGACCGGGGCTCGCGGCTATGTCCCAAGAAAGCAACCATGGCTAGACGCAAGAACGCGACCAAAGAAAACTTTGAAATATGGCAGTGGAACTGCCGGGGGTACCGCCGCAAAGAGGAACTATTAACACAATTGGTGGCCGCTCAACAAACCCAGCCGGGAATAATAGCCCTTCAAGAGGTTGGTACCCAACCCACTCTCCAAGGATACGCAGTGTACACCACAAACGACAACGATTGGAAAGTAGCTACACTCGTAGAAAAGACAATCATTACGGCACGACCCCATCACTGAAGTAGAGATCTCCGATCTCATCGTGGAGCTGATATACAAAGGCAATAAAAAGTAGAGCGCCTTCGTACTAAATATCTATAGTCCCCCTAGTCAAAGGAAGGCAGATTTCAGTAAACTACTAAAGGAGACCGTCCACCAAGTCGTCCACATTGTGGGCGACTTCAATGCCAAGGATCCTAGCTGGGAATACCCTAAACAAGGCATTAAGGGCAAGAACATCCTGGAACAGATTGACCAACTAGACATGAGGCTAATAACTGACCCAGCCTGAGGTGTAGAGCCTTAATGATGTCTTCGTTTGTTCCTTGGAGGGTATGTAGTAGCCTTTCCAGGAACTTTTGGCATTCGCCTTTGGTTTTTTGTGGGTCTATAATTGCCCTGAGGATTCGCCACATTTTGGCGAATCCGGATGGGTAATATTATAAATAGAGACACAACCCCGGTTCTTACCATAGTCAACAACTGTGACAGGGTGGAATGGACAAGTACACTGAACAATCTAGGCAGTGATTACTTTATCGTGAGCACCATCATCCCAACTGGGAAGATACGGCGGAAGATTGGAACGGCAAAAATAACAGATTGGCACGGATTTCGAGAAGCACAAACTTCCACTTCCGATGAAATTACCGACTTGGATAAGTGGTGCGAAGAGATCCGTAACCAGAAACAAATATTCACCAATGAAATCGCAAGAACTAACGAGACCCCCGAAGTAGACCCACACTTAGTTCACCTGTGGTAAGCTAAAGGAGCTAGAAGGAGAGAAGATGGAAGAAACAGAAGCATAATCGGAAACTTAAACTCAGAATTGCAGATATTACCCGTACAGCCGAGCAGTACACGAACCAGCTAGTGAGAACAAACTGGGAAAAATTCTGTGACTCCCTGAGCCCGTCCCCTGGGCTCAGCCAAAATGTGGCGAATCCTCAGGGCAATTATAGACCCACAAAAAACCAAAGGCTAATGCCAAAAGTCCCTGGAAAGGCTACTACATACCCTCCAAGGAACAAACGAAGACATCATTAAGGCTCTACACCTCAAATGTTACGGGGATTTTATCCCTATACCCCCATACGAAGAAAATACACTGGAACCCCAAACCCAGAGGTAGACGAGCCCATCACGGTTGAAGAAGTGAGAGCGGCTATAGCAAGCTTGACACATCAACATGGCAGCCGGGGTGGATCGTATAACTAATGCCGTCATCAGAAACATGAGCGAAGCAGCCGCAGTCGCTCTCACAAAATTCATAAATGACCACAGGTCCAAGGGAACCGTACCGGAACAGTAGAAGTATGCCTAAGTAATCATGATACCCAAGCCCGGTAAAAAACTGGCGATAGAAAACTTCAGACCAATCTCGCTTACATCCTGCTTAGGAAAGATCTTTGAGCGAGTAGTAAACGTCAGACTACAACAGTACCTGGAAGAGAGTGGGCAGGTGCTGGATACCATGTACGGTTTCCGAGCTAAGCTCTCAACCCAAGACATCCTCCTCGAACTAAAGGAAGAGGTACTCACTAACATTCCAAATGCAGGCGAACACGTTATCCTAGCCATAAATATCAAAGGGGCTTTTGACAACGTGAGCCACTAAGGAATCTTGGAACGACTAGCAAACGCCAACTGCGGGGAGCGAACGTACAATTACGTACGAAGCTTCCTCAGCCAAAGGACAGCAGAGCTAAAGCTGGGAGAGATTGAAACTGCAACGTTCCACCCCCCGAACAAGGGGACTCCACAGGGAGCGGTAATCTCACCCACTCTTTTCAATATCGCCATGATCGGCCTGGCAGAAAACTCCAAGGCATCCAGGGTAACAGACATGCTTTTTACGCGGATGACATCACGATATCGACTACCAAGGGCTCCTTGGCCGATAAGAATGAACTCCAAACAGCAGCCACTACAATAGAGCAATATGCCCGCCAAAGAGGACTCCAATTCTCACCCGACAAATCTGAAATCATAAGAATATGGAAAGGGAAAGGAAACCGAACACAAATTATGAACACCATTTGAGCGGTCCGACCAGCGCGCGAAGTACTAGTACGAATGACCCTGCCGAGCAGTGACCCGCCGTGGTTGCTCAGTGGCTATGGTGTTGGGCTGCTGACCACTAGGTCGCAGGATCGAATCCCGGCCACGGCGGCCGCATTTCGATGGGGGCGAAATGCGAAAACACCCGTGTACTTAGATTTAGGTACATGTTAAAGAACCCCAGGTGGTCCAAATTGCCGGAGTCCCCCACTACGGCGTGCCTCATAATCAGATCGTGGTTTTGGCACCTAAAACCCCGAAATGGAATTTTTTTTACCCTGCCGAGCAGTATAGCCAGCAGTTTCCAACGGCGCGACCTTGATGCGGCCCAATCTACTTCTATCGCAGCGCCGCCACAGTATATTTCCACGTCTGGGGCCTTACTGCAAAGCATGCGCCGCCCAGCTGCTCGTCCCACTTAACCATACTCTAGTACACTCTAGCCGAAGCTCAGCCACGACCGGTCGTGAACGCAGCGCATGGATGAAGCAAATGGAGAAAGAAAGCTGCTCGTTCGTCCATGGTGCAGCGTAATGCGCTGCTGCTAGGCGCCCGGTTGAGAACATGCGTGCATTCATGGGTGGACGCAGTGCCACATTTCAGCCGCGTGACGAATTATCTTATCTTACCAGTCATAAGTTTACCAATTCGCCTTTGAAGAATCAGCACGTCGCGAAGGCACTTGCACCGCGCTGAAAGAATTAATTACATTGATTTACGTAAGGAATACAATGGCATCCTTTGGTTTGAGGCCACTTCGGTCTTTCTGGACTTTTACATTCTGTTCAAACAGTGCAAAATACGACAGAAAAAGAAAAAGGAAGTACACAGGAGTAGCACTGCTAGCTTCCAGCTGTGCCGGGGCAACAGGTTTTCCAGAGTCGAGACGCGCGAGGATAACTCGATGCAAGTTACATGCACACCACCAGAAAGCCCGAGCCCGGCCCAGGACCGCGTCAAAACCCAAGCCCGGCCCGGGCCCGGGTCAAAAAGCACATGCCGTGCGCGAGCCCGGCCCGAGCCCATGAAAAAACTGCCCTACGCGGCCCGTGGGCCGGGCGCGGGTTTTCGGGTAAGCCCGAGCCCGTGGAGTGCTCTAAGTGAGAAACTCCTGGCCCTTGGACTTCATAACAGCCTTGAAGAATTAGCCGAAGCTCAACTCATCTCGCAGAAAAACCGGCTCCTCCAAACACCCACAGGCAGGAGCGTACTTGAGAGACTTGGTTACATCGCCCAACTCCAAGCCCACAAACAAACACAAGAAATACCGCGCACCATCAGAAGCTGGTACCAGGTAACCCCGCTTACCAAAAACATGGACCCGAACCTCCACCCCGGCAGGAGGCAGGCAAGGGCCCAATACATCGAAAGGAAATTCGGCTTTATGTATGTCGCACGATGTACCGACGCCGCACTCTACAGAGGCAACGCTAAGAAAGCAGTAGCAGGGGTGACTGACTGCAGAGGAATAACCTCCAGCGGGTCGATATCCTCCAGCTCCATCGCGGAAGCGGAGGAAGTCGCCATCGCTCTCGCTATCCAAGAGGGAAGGAAATCAATGAAATCGCTGACAATCCTAACAGATTCGCAAACAGCATGCAGAAATTTCCCAAGAGGAAGAGTTGGTACGAACGCACACCGAATTCTCACCAAAGTCAAAAAAGAATGCCAAAGAGAACTTATCCAAACGATTACATGGGTACCGGGACACGAAGGGATCACAGGGAATCTACATGTGGATAGAGCAGCCCGAGAATACGCTCACTACAGGGCCCTCAACACATCCGCTGTACAGGACCTGACGCCCATTGATCCTGATTGCTCGACTATATTAAACTACTATAGAGGGAATCGTATGCTCTACCCAACGCCCCACAGAAAACTAAAGACTGAAGAGGCCACCGATCTGCGTAGGCTACAGACAGGCACCTTCGTCAGCTTACATAAACTACACAAGATACACCCCTCAGCCTTTAGAGATCGTACATATGTGCATGATGCGGGTCAACACCAACCCTGTACCACATAACATGGGAGTGTACATCACACGACATAGAACCTCACATACCAAATCCAAATAGAGATCAGTGGGAGGCACTGCTGGTCAGCTCAGACATAGAGGACCAGATCCTCCTGGTCAGAAGAGCTAACAGGCTTGCGGAAGCCAGCGGAGCCCTGAAATAGGGGCCCCGACCATAGATAAGCCTCACATGAGGCCAGCTGAATAATTTATTTTACAATAAAGTTTATTCACTCACTCACTCACACGCGTACGGACTCGAAGACGCGTACGCTGATGTATACCCTTAGCGAGACGCGTAACCCGTGCTTCGTCGGGTCGGGTCTGGTTAGGCGCCCGTTCCCGCGTTAAGTGTCGTGCTAAGCGTCGATGTAACTGGCACAACGAACACGGAGCATAGCGGACGATGAAAGACGGCGATAACGAAGAGTGTGCCAGGTGAAAAGCGGAGAAGGAGAGTACAGGGGGGTATTTTGTAAGAGTCGACCTAGTGCACTATCCACTTGGCCTGTTTCGATTGGGTCCAGCAGCACGAGCGAGAAGGAGACTGGCTGGCTCCTTCTAGCTCGTGCTGCTGGAGCCAATCGCGAAAGCAGAAGTGGTCAGTCCACTAGGTGGACTTTTACAGAATATCCCCCCCCCCCCCCAGCAGAAGCGTGAGGACAAAAGCGGAGTATCGTGATAGGGTGATGAGGAAAGTGGAGTGCTGCACGAGACCTGCTCATCGCCGATGACGTCGTCACTAAAGTAGGCGGCGAGCGCGTCCACGGGTACAAAGCGCTGGCGTGGGCTTCGGACCCACTGCGCATGCATTACTTTGCCTGCGCCGCCGCCGCTAGATAAGGCGCTCCGCGCGAGCCACGCGTTCCCAAACAATGCGCACCTCAACCGGTGGAACTTCGCTGCTGCAGCTAAACAAGCTACCCGAGCAGAGGCTCAGTGACACCGCCGGGAGGACCCTGCCGTTCAGATTATGTTGCCTCAATATTCTTACGGAAGGATAGGAGGAAAGAGAAGAAGAAGAAGATCGAGAGACACTGGCTGCTGCGTGTTGTTGCTGGTCAGCCATCTTGACCACGCTAACCCTACTTGTGTATATATTGTAAATACATCCAGTCTCACTCCCAACATCCCCGTAACATATTGGTAAGAGGTGTGGGGTACCAAGGCTGGAAACGGAGCTCCGCAGTGGACGTCGCATCACCATCCCCACCATGACTGACGGTGAGCACGCGGGTTCAACGTCGTTGCCGCCTCCAACGTCACCGTCGCCAGCTACGTCGTCGTCCCCATCGGTTGTAGTTGTACAAGCCAAGGATCCCGGAACTTTCTGTGGGACCGATGGCGCCGACGCTGAAGAGTGGCTGGTCATGTACGAACGCGTGAGTGGAGTCAACAGATGGGACCCTACGCTTATGCTAGCTAACGTGTTGTTGTACTTAAGAGGCACGGCAAAGGTGTGGTACGAAAACCATGAAGAGGAGCTGACCAGCTGGCACCAATGCAAAGAGAAGCTAAAAGAGTTGTTTGGCCAACCAGCTGGCCGTAAGATTGCCGCAAAGCAGGAACTCGACTCCCGTGCCCAATCCCCCACAGAGTCCTATGTTTCGTATATCCAGGACGTGCTGGCGCTTTGTCGTAAAGGCGATCGCGACATGACTGAAGCTGAGAAGGTCGGGCACGTGCTGAAGGGAATCGCTGACGACGCCTTTAATCTGCTCATGTGCAAAGGCGTCATGTGCAAAGGCTTCAGTTGATGCTATCCTGAAAGAGTGCCGACAATTCGAGCAGGCCAAAAGCCGCCGCGTCCTGCAACCATTCGCCAGACTCCCCACTACTGCCGCAACGTTGACGTGTGAAGATCAGCTTATACAGCAGCATGCATCGCCATCAGAGGACGTCGTGCGAATCGTTCGACGTGAACTGGAAGCCATGGCGTCCGCAGCTTTCTGTTCACATCGCCCTGACGCTACCCCTCTTTCAGTTCCTCTCGTTCAAGCCATCGTTCACCAGGAACTTGAAAGCATTGGTTTACGTTCTGTCTGTGCTGTCGCCAAACCCAGAGCCGACGAACGCCCTTCTATTGTGTCTGATCCACCGCGACGCTTCTCTCCGCGTTATCGCAACCCGACTGAGTGGAGAACTGCGGACGACCAGCCGATATGTTTCCCCTGTCGCCGTATTGGTCCGATACTGTCGCAACTCGTGGCCCTCAGCACCTCGCACGCCCACAACCTGAACTGTTTTGATGGAAATTCCCGCCGTGTTTCGCCCTCCGCAGAGTCTAACAGTGCCGACAACTCTGCCAGGAACACGTGGTACGGTCGCTCACCATCGCCTCGCGGACACCAGTCTCGTCCACCACAAACACGTCGGCCATCTTCCAGTTCGCCGCAGCCACGTCGCCTTTCGTCCCCTGTGGCTTTCGACCGCGTTCCTTCGGAAAACTAAGAATTGCAGCCCTCGGAGGTGGTGCCGCATTGACAACTACTGCAGTAAATCCTCTGTCTGTGCCCACAAAGAGAAATATAATTGACGTCAAAGTAGACGGCGAACCTGTCCAAGCACTCGTCGACACTGGAGCCCACATATCTGTGATGAGTGCTAGCCTACGTACACGTTTAAAGAAGGTCCTCACCCCAGCAGCTGCACAAGTGCTTCGTGTGGCCGACGGTGGCGTGCTGGTGGTTCTCGGAATGTGTACTGTACGTTTAAGTATAGCCGGCCGCCCTACTTCTGTTCTCTTAGCTGTGATCGACAACTGCCCTCACGACGTTATCCTTGGGTTGGACTTTTTATCCAAACATTATGCTCTCATCGACTGCGCAACCAGCGTCCTTCAGTTGGAACTGCCTCAACTCGCCGATGCTCCTAGCACCGCGCCGCCACCGCGCCTGTGCTCGCTTCAAGATGTGCGTCTGTCACCCGAGGCAGTCACTTACGTCGCTTTGACCGCACAGCCACAGGTTCCTGACGGTGAATATGTGCTTCGCCCCATCGTCGACGTGCTTTTGATCCGAAACGTTGCTGTTCCGCATACGCTGATCAGGGTTACTAAAAGTTGTCGCAGTTTCACCTGAAAGGCGAAGCATCAATTGCGATAGCAAATTTGTAGAGATCTATACGGAGTAATGATAGTAGCTTTATCAGCTGTATAAACTTGGACATGCAGCAGCACCGGCAACACGCAGAACTGTTGTCGACGCCGTCGGCGTTTTGCCCGCGTTCGCACGAAACGCGTGCGGCGTTGGTGACTGTTGCCGGAGCCTCTGATATAAATAGGCACTTGGTTCTGCAGCTAAACGTCGCCTCCCTTCCCTCCCCCTTCCCCCCCCCCCGCGCCCTTTCGCGCGTCGGAATAAGGCGCGTTTGCTCTACATATATGGTGATTGTAAAGGAGGAAAGAGACGCCTACTTCTGCAGCGCTTAAGGGAGCACGGTGCAAACCGCGCGTTTGTTCTCCGCCGTGGGTTCACTCCCCGTGAAAGCGCGCGTCCCTCGCGCCCTTTCACTCGCACATATAGCGTTCGGCGGCGCGCGGCGACGATTTCATCTCCATTGACGTCATACGGAACCTCACGGCGACGGCGACGGCAACGGCGACGCCGACGGCAGAAATCTGCTTTGGAGTGTCCATATAATTGCTATCGCAATAATAATGACGTCGTTCTCCCGCTTCTGAACTTCAGCGTGTGCCCTCAAGTGCTTCCGGCCGGCATGTTCTTGCCCAGCGTTTCTAGCACGTACGAATTTGACATTGAGAGTATGGCTGCCGAGACTGGATTATTAGCACCAATTGCAGCTCACAGCTCTGGTTCTTTCATGGATGACTTCGCCAAAATGATTGCACCTGACCTCACCTCTGCTCAGGCCAAGGACCTTCGTGTCCTGCTCGAATCGTACGGCGACATCTTTGATTTCGGCGACCGCCCTTTCGGCCAAACATCTGTTGTTCACCACCGTATCAACACTGGAGACATGAATCATATTCGTCGGCGTCCCTATCGTGTATCACATGCTGAACGTAGAGTAATCCAATCAGAAGTGGACAAAATGCTCCGAAAAGGGGTCATCGAACCATCAGCCAGTCCTTGGGCTTCGCCAGTCGTCCTTGTGAAGAAAAAGGACGGTACCTGGCGTTTTTGCGTCGACTATCGCCATCTAAACAAGATCACGCGCAAGGACGTCTACCTATTACCACGCATCGATGACGCCTTGGACTGCTTGCACGGAGCTACATACTTTTCGTCCATTGATCTTAGATCCGGCTACTGGCAGATTTCTGTTGATGAAATGTACCGCGATAACACTGCCTTCATAACACCTGATGGTTTATATCAGTTCAAAGTAATTCCCTTTGGCCTATGCAATCTCCTGCGACATTTGAACGAATGATGGACTCTTCTGCGCGGCTACAAATGGACCTGTCTTTGCTATCTTGACGACGTTATTGTTTTTTCTCTCACGTTCAGCAGCCACCTTACGCGACTCGCTGCAATTCTTGCGGTCTTCCGAAAAGCCGGCCTTCAGCTGAACTCCTCGAAATGCCAATTTGGGTGCCGTCAGATTACCGTGTTGGGACATCTCATTAACGCAACCGGTGTACAACCAGATCCGAATAAAGTTCGCGCCGTTCGCAGTTTTCCTGTGCCTCATTCTGCTTCTGACGTGCGCTGCTTCGTCGGCCTGTGTTCTTACTTTCGACGTTTCGTCAAAAACTTCGCCGACGTTGCTCGCCTTTTGACAGATCTTCTACAGAAGAACACGCCTTTCTCATGGGGCCCGGAGCAGGCTCACGCGTTCACCGCTCTCATCGGCTTTCTGACCACCCCTTCCATACTTGCCCACTTTGATCCATCTGCACCGACCGAAGTCCACACTGACGCCAGCGACCACGGCATCGGTGCTGTTCTCGCCCAGCAGCAGAATGGTACCGAGTGCGTCATAGCTTACGCCAGCCGCCTGCTGTCACCTTCTGAGAGGAATTACTCCATCACCGAGCGTGAGTGCTTGGCTTTAGTGTGGGCTGTCACCTAGTTCCGGCCATATTTGTACGGCCGCACGTTTTCGGTCATTACAGACCACCATGCCCTCTGCTGGCTGTCTTCCCTCCGGGACCCGATGGGACGGCTTGGTCGCTGCGCTTTGCGGCTCCAGGAATTTTCTGTTATTGTCATCTATAAGTCTGGACGTCTCCACAAGGACGCTGACTGCCTATCTCGTCATCCCGTGGATTCCTCCTGATCCTGTTGCACATGATCCGGAGACCTGCGTGTTGGCTTTCTCTGACATGTGCGACAAGCGCGCTGAACAGCATCGCGACGAGTCCTTGCAGGCCATCATCGCCGGAGTGCAATCAGGCAGCACCGACGGCCCGTGCCGCATGTTCGTGCTGCACGACGGCATCCTCTACCGCCGCAATATCAACCCTGACGGCCCTGAGTTTCTCCTTGTCTTTCCTCGTCATCTACGATCCGTCGTTCTCGAACAACTTCACGATGTACCTTGGAGTTTTCGCACATACGACCGCGTACGACGCCGGTTCTTCTGGCCGGGACTCTACCGCTCTGTGCGTCGTTATGTCGCAACTTGCGAATTGTGTCAGCGCCGGGAAAAACCTCCCCTGCCACCTGTCGGCCGACTCCATCCAATTGAAGTTCCCTCTGAACCTTTCTATCGCGTAGGCATTGACCTGCTTGGCCCTTTTCCGACGACGACTAGAGGGAATAAGTGGATCGCCATCGCTACCGATTACGCGACACGCTACGCGATAACCAAGGCGTTGCCGACTAGTTGCGCAACTGACGTCGCAGATTTTCTCCTCCATGACGTCATCCTCCACCACGGTGCACCTCGACAGTTACTTACCGACCGCGGCCGCTCGTTCTTGTCTCGAGTTGTTGACGACCTCCTCCGCTCTTGTGCCACAGAGCATAAGCTGTCCACCGCCTACCACCCACAAACGAACGGTCTTACGGAACGTCTGAACCGAACACTCACAGAGATGATGTCGATGTACGTCTGCAATGATCACCGCGACTGGGACACCACGCTGGCCTACGTCACTTTCGCGTATAACTCGTCCAGACATGACACTGCAGGATATTCACCCTTTTATCTTTTGTATGGTCGCGACCCTACATTGCCTTTTGACACCATCCTACCTTCTGTGCCACGTGTTACAACTGAGTACGCTCGTGAAGTCATCGATCGCGCTCACATGGCGCGTCAAGTCGCCCGATCTCGTCTGTTGGCCTCTCAGGATATACAAAAAGAGCGGTACGATCGGCGCCATCGCGATGTTAAGTTCGCACCAGGTGCTTGGGTGCTCCTCTGGTCCCCATGTCGTCGTGTCGGTCTCTCCCAGAAGCTTCTCTCTCGCTACACAGGGCCTTATGAAGTCCTACGTCAAGTTAACGACGTCAATTAAGAGATCTCGCCGTTACAGTTTGATCCATCCTCAAGTCCGATGCCAGTTGACATCGTGCACGTTTCGCGGTTGAAGCCATACTTCTCTCGCAGTTCTTGGCATGTCGCGCCTGACATGCGCCGAGACGGCGCTTCAGCACCCGGGGGTCCTGTTACGGAAGGATAGGAGGAAAGAGAAGAAGAAGAAGATCGAGAGACACTGGCTGCTGCGTGTTGTTGCTGGTCAGCCATCTTAACCACGCTAACCCTACTTGTGTATATATGGTAAATACATCCAGTCTTACTCCCAACATCCCCGTAACAATATATCGCGAATTCAAAACGCTTAAACAGCTGCGCTCACATTTCGCATTAGCTTATCGTCGGTGAATTTTAAAGTAGGAAATTCGATGGTACGTTTCACTGACTATGCATATGCGGCATTCGAAATCATCTGAAATTCAACCTCATCTGCAAGTACTAAGGACTCATTCGTTCGCTCGTTGCGTCAACACAGGCCTGCGTCGACAAGATTTTGTCTCAGCATGGTTTGAAGGCACTTGCTACAAGCAAGGGTCACGCCACGATGAGGCTCGCACACATTGTAAGCGTCAATGCTGCCCACTCAACGCACATCGGCTTCCTTGCCCCAGCAGGAGCGTGGTACCATGAAGAGGCTACGAGAAAACCGCACTATGTTGTGATACTACCTGCACGGAAGCACATGATACATGAGCACGGAAAAAATTCACACAGTACTGAGCGATACTGACAGGTATACTCACGTTGCAAGAGACTCGACACTCAAATTGCAAAGGGACCTGAAAAATTGCTGGCGGACAACTTCCACATGGTGCCACCTCAAGACAAGCCGAAATATTACACATTGATCTGCCACAGCGGATCCCCTCCAGCCATAATGCGCCCAACCGAAGATATACGCCCCATAGTGAACTTCACCCGTTTTCCTCTCCCAAGCTGTCAAATCATCCGCATCTCGGCACTGGTCGCCAAAGGAGCTGCCCATATCGACACCACTCACGGCTTCACTGAGAAGGTTAAAAATACAAGGGTCGACCTGGATGACATCTTAGTTTCTTTCGATGTAATATCACTTTTTACAAGCGTACCCATAGACCTGGCTTTGGATCTTTGCATCGCTGCACTCGACAAGGATCCCGCGTTGTCTGAGAGGTCCCCCATCGACATGCGCGATCTAGGTCGGCTACTGAAGTTTAGCTTATCCAACTCATATTTCACATTCTAGGAGAAGCTTTATCGGCAAATTCATGGAGCGGCAATGGGAGTGTCGATTTGGGGCACGGATAACGATGAAGTGCCGGCGTTGTCCTCCTTTTCACCAAAGCCGAAACATTTCTCCGATACGTTGACGACTGTTTCAGTACCTGTTTATGGCTCACCCGAACAGCATGCAAGCACAATCAAATGCACCGTGGAAGCGAAATCGAATAGCCAGCTACCGTTCTTCGACACTCGCGTAAAATGCGAAGGGCCTTTGTCTTGTTTCCAAAGCACACTCACGCGGGACTGCTACTTTCAGTACGATTCGGTGCACCAATTTCTTTTAAAAAATTCGAGGACGCTTAGGCTCACAGAACGCGATAGCATTCAAAGATCCCTGACTGTTTGTCAGTCTTCCCGGCAACTGTAGCTTTCTTTTTTCTCCAACTTCGCCTGAGCATGCGGCTGCCCAGGAGGCGATGCGCCATCTGGATAATATTATAACAGCCAAGCTGTTTAAGCCAGCCGCAATTTGTAGTTCGTGGTGTGTATCAAAAACTATGAAGAAATAAAAGAAAATAAACTTTCTTGCCGAGGCGGGATTCGAACCCGCCTACCTCCGGTCCCAAGGGGAGCGTCGTAACGAAATTCACCGACGTAATTAAAGATCAAGAATGCCCCCGGATTGGCTGACGAGGATTGAGCCCCTCGCAACTATAAAAGAATTTTAAACATGACTTAACCGTGCCAGCCAAATGTGGCTGACCACACAACTTGTATGCATGGAAGTTTGGAAGTATGTGTATAAGAATAATTATGTATTGCTTTCTTTGGCAAACATTGATGCAATTTGTGTTTGCTAAGTGAAAGTTCCGACAATAAAGAAAAATGTCGCAGTATCGCCCGAAATGCGAAGCATCAATTGCGATAGTAAATTAGTAGAGAGCTATTCGGAGTAAGGAGAGTAGTTTTATCGGCTGCCTAAACTTGGACACATTCGCTTACTAACTGAAATAACAAGCGTGGTGTCAGCGCGCACAAGCAAACATGAATAGATCACACTGAATGACCGCAGACAACGACTGTCAAAACGCTGGCAGCAAGCGCAGCCGCCACAGCGTGCGAAGGTTCGTGCGGTCTATCGTTGCAACGGAAACTGAGCGGCGAATGCACAGCGCATACAAAGGTCAGAGCCGTGTGGAGATAACAGACGGCGCGGGCGACCGCCACAGCCACGGGCAAAGTACGAGCGCACTTGTTGGCAGAGTAGAAGCTGCCCCCCCACCTCCCTCCCGCGCTGCCTTCCTGCTTTCTTGCTTTCGCCTGGGAGATTGAGTGGCAAGTTACCCTTGCGCCCGGTTGCAAGATACGCCTTTGGTGCCGGAGCACAGTGTCGTCCCGCATCCCTCCCTCCCATACCCCCACGACCTTTCGCGCGACGGTCGCGTTTCCTTTCCGCCGTGCGTTCGCTCTCCGTGATAGCGCGTGTCCCCCGCGCGCTTTCGCTCACGCATAGGGCACGCGGCCCTTGGACTTTATACGGAACCTCACGGCGACGCCGACGGCATAAATCCGGTTGAAGTGTCCATATAATTGCTATCGCAATAAAAGAATGTCAGCCTGTGATGAGGAAACAACGACAAACTCGCCGGTTTCCAGTTGGGCCCATGATCCTTTAATAATGACACGGCAGACGGGAGCTTGCTACACGAAACACAGACTTTAAACAGACACGCTAACACGATACAGACGATTTACAGACACATGTATGTGGGCTATAGTTCGGAAGTTGTCCTTCCATATAAAACACGTGCCTATCACTCATGCGTCACGACTCGCCCGTGTGCATCGTCGTTGCGGTGCCCGTGACGGTGGTTGTGACGGTGCAGCGTCGTTGTGGCTACGTCGCTGCTGTCGCGCCGCACCTTGTCGCACCACGCCGCTCCTTGTCGCGGCGTGGAAGCAGGAGAAAACAGCAGGCCGGTAGAGTACCAGGCCACTGCTGTAACTGGCCAGTAATGCCTGACCTGCAACGCCTCGGCTGCTAGAACGGCAGGCTCGGTCGGCGGACAGGTAGCTCAGGCGCCCCGGTGGCCAGCAGGAAGCACTGCACCAGGCCGCTATCACAGCAGGCCGCTGGTACACAGGAGAGCAGAGCCACGAGCGGGATCCACGACCAGGTCCGCATGGTAGCAGGACACCCGGTCGCCAGTCGTCGGGCTCGCTCCAACTGGCTGGTAGCTCAGGCGTCCCGGTCCCAGCAGGAAGCACTGCACCAGGCCGCTAGAACAGCAGGCCGCTGGTGCGCAGGAAAGCCCAGCCACGAGCTGGATCTCCGACCACGTCCGCACGGTAGCTGGACACCCGGTTGCCGGTACCCGAGCCTGGAGCCGCCGTTTTGCGAGCTTGTGTTCGAGGCTGCCGCTCGCTCTCACGCTCTGCGCGCTCTCGTGTCGCTTCTTCGTTCGTGGCACGTGTCGTCATCTTCCATCATCACCAATCCTCTTCTTGTAGCCACAACACAATCATCATTCGAAGCAGGTCTTCTCGCCACCGCACGCCACTATCCACATCATCACAAGGGCGCCCCACTTAATATAGTTGCCCGCAACTATTCTAAACAACACAGAAGGAGGGGTACATGAGTGCAGGCACGTGCGAATAGTTTAAGAAAAGCTCGTGGTCCACAGAAACAATTCATGTATACACACTGATCACAAACGCGTCGAGACTTTGGAACACAAGCCAAAGTTCCAACAAGTGCTGTCCCAAGAGGTGACACAGTTCAGATACGGCTTAAGTAATCAGCACCTACATTGTTCGACCCTTTGATGTATTCCACAGTAAACGAATACTCCTGCATTAATAAGCTCCACCGTAAAACACGATTGTTTACGTGTTTGGCCGACTGCAAGTACTGCAATGGCTGATGGTCGCACTGGATAACGAAAAGTTTCCCCCAAAGGTAAATGTGGAACTTCTGCACAGCCCAGACAAGCGCTAAACACTCACGTTCAGTGGTGGAATAACGGGTTTCTCTAGGCAGCAGGTTGCGACTAGCATAAGCAACAGGGTGTAACACACTGTCTTCGCTGGTCTGTAGGAGTAATGTGCTTATTCGTATTCGAGGCATCAGTGCGGAGCACGAAAGGCTTCGTGAGGTCCGGAGCTTGAAGTATTGGACTTGCGGCGAGCTTGTCCTTGAGGACGGCGAAGGCGTTTTCTTGTGTTGGGCCCCAAGGTACAATATGGCTTTGACCCTTTTTTGTGAGGTCAGTCAGGGGCTTGGCGATCTCTGCGTAGTTGGGGATAAACTTTCTGTAGTAGCCGGTTAAGCCGAGAAATGACTGCACGGCTTTTTTCGTGGTTGGCCTCTTAGAGGGTAAGATCTTGTCCAGTGTTTTTAGCATTGGTTCCACTTTCGCATCTCCAATGTGGTGTCCGAGGAAAGTAATATTATTTTGCCCGATCTCACACTTGCTAGGTTTGATCGTGAGGTTCGCATTCCAGAACACGTCGCAGGGCATCGACGTGTTCTGGCCAGGTAGTGGTAGCGATTACCACGTCGTCAAAGTAGTGATAGACGTTGGGTAGGTCTCCTAAAACTATCCTCATTAGGTGCGCAAAGACAGCTGGGGCCGTCTTGATCCCAAAAGGCATATATTTGAAGTGATAGAGCGCCGACATGCTTGAAAAGACCGTTTTTTCGCGCCTCTCTGCAGCCATGGGTACTTGCCAATAGCCCTTTGTAAAGTCAAATTTCGAAAAATACTTTTGTTTCCCTGCAAGCGCAAGGACAATGTCAATCCTTGGGATCGGTTCACTGTCGAAAACCAACTTTTTGTTCAGTTCGCGGAAATCGATGCACAAACGAATAGTGTTGTCGGGTTTCTTAACGACAACGATCGGTGCGTGATATGGGGACTTGGACTTCTCAATTATGCCCAATCGCAGCATCTCTTGTACCTCGCTCACCACCTTCTCACGCAGAGCCAGGGGAATAGAGTACCGGGGTACGTGAACAGGTTGCTCGGATATCAGCTCCAGCGAACATTCAACGACTTTTGTTTTGCCAGGGAGATCTGAAAATATCTCTGCGAACTCATTGCACAATTCTTGAACTTGTTCGTGTTGTTCGAGATGTAAGCTTGGCGATACCTTGACGTCCGCGGTGGTCTGAGTTTGGCGTAGGCTTAGAGGAGGGATACTGTCTTCCGAATCATCGTCGTCAGTAACTTCTGACTCCGTGTTTTTCATTAAAACGGGTAGGCGGGCTAGTTGGTTTGGCATCATAATGAAACTTTTGCGCACACAACACGAAACCACAACGAAGAAGTGCACAAGGACTAGCGCAGACCGACAACTGACCTTTATTCCCTAAGAAAACACATATATTGTACACAAGGACTGCGCTAGTCCTTGTGTACTTCTTCGTTGTGGTTTCGTGTTGTGTGCGCAAAAGTTTCATTATGATCCGTGTTTTTGTCGTTGACAACGGTGGCTGTCGACATTGGGTGTTTGGTACTTCCCGCTCTTCGTACTTCTTTAGCATGTTAACATGGAAGACCTTTGTCTTTCCACCTATGTCAATGACATAGTCGACGTCATTCCTGACTTCAGAGACCGTAAATGGTCCTTTCCATTTCATGAGTAGCTTGTTCGAATCAGTCGGTAATAGGATCAAGACCTTGTCCCCGGGTCGTAGTCTGCGTTGTCTGCTCTTGCGATCATAATAAAACTTCTGTTTTTTATGGGCCTTACTAAGCTCTTCGTGGGCAAGGGGTGACATGTCTCCTCGAGTCGGTTCTTGAGGTCCACAAGATAGGTGTAGGTTGTGCGCACCTCATCGTCGATGTCATCTTTTGTCCACAGCTCTTTCAATACGCTTAAAGGTCCACGTACGTGCCTGCCGTATATTAATTCAAACGGCGAAAAGCCCAAACTCGCTTGCGGCACCTCTCGATACGCGAAAAGAAGAGGAGCTAGGTATCGATCCCAAGACCGTGGCTTTTCTTGGCACATTCTTTTGAGCATGGCCTTCAGAGTGCCGTTGAACTTTTCAACCAAACCGTTGGCCATGGCGTGGTACGGAGTGGTCCGGAAAAACTTGACCGAAAGCAGTCGACCGACTTCCTGCATGAGCTCAGAAGTGAAACTTGTACCTTGATCTGTGACTACCTCTCGTGGCAAGCCCACTCTGCAAAACATTTCAAGTAGTGCTTCGGCGACACTAACAGAATCGATATTAGCGAGCGCTATGGCATCAGGATAGCGTGTCGCAAAGTCAATAAGGGTCAGGACGTAGCGATTTCCTTTATCCGACCTTGGTGATAGTGGACCGATCAGATCAACCGCGACTCTGAAACGGTGTCCGTATAAGAGCATGTTGCCCAAATGGGGCGACACCAACTTTTCCTTTCGGCGTTGTCCTCTGGCACACATAGCAAGATCGGACAAAACACTTGATGTCTTCATGCATCCCCGGCCAGTAGAAATCTCCGAGGATACGATCGGTAGTACGTCGAACACCCTGGTGACCAGCCATGATGCTTTCATGAGCAACTTTCAGAATAAGAAGCCGAAACCTTGTTGGGACGACTATTTGTTTAAAGGTTCTTCCTGTAGATATACGGTGGTGACGGTACAAAAGACCTGCCTCTTCAGAAAAATAATACTCCGTGTCTTTCTTGGAATATAATCGCTTGCCAATCTTACGGAAGCTACTCTTAAGACTTGGGTCCTTTTTCTGTTCCTCGGCAAGTTTTGCTGGAGTAACTTCTAACGAATCTATGATTGGCGCTTTGATCACGGAATTCGTTTTCTTCTACGTCCATGCGCCGGCAGAAATCATGTCCGACATTCCTCCAGGTGCCGGCGGTTGACAAATCATTTGCTTCGGGAGGCACGTGTCCACATTCCCAATCAGGATCTGGCTCGTGTGGTTCCTTGACTCCTGGAATATTGACAAGCACGAGATCATATAGAGGATTACTCATGCATAGTGCATTTACGTCCCCAGTGAAGTATGGTGTATGAATTCGGATGTGTGCCTCGGGCAATTCCTTGAGATTGCCATCCAACAGTACAACTTTTCTGGTTTTACCAGTTAGGCACTCATCCAGAACCAAATCACGTCGGACATGGGTTGTGTTGCTGCCCGTATCTCGCAGAACGTGTGCTGCTTGTCCTAGTACTCGTACCTCTACAACTGGCATATTATCCACTACAAACATGGACGGCTTCTCGATTGTTTCGCGGCAGTGAATTGTCGCGCATGTTACTTCCGTGGATTCGGCTAGCGAACCAGAATCTCGATTTTCCGCATTGTCTGCTATGACCCAAGATACGTGCTTCTCCTTAGGCTTAGACTTGCAGTCAGCTGTGTTGTGCCCAAGCCGCCCGCATGACTTGCATTTATCAGCCTCTCTTGAAGCGCTTCGATAATCAGGCGCTGTATGTCCTTTGCGGTTCCAAAGAAAACAAATTGCTGTTGCTTGTTATGGGGTACAACATTGGGTTGATTGACCCTCTTGGCTTCGTCTGCTACTCTCCCAATATTGTTAATGCCCTGGGCTTCGAGGAAACAGTCTGTTGTGTCCGCAAGGGATGTAAGTTTTGCATTCTCTTTCCTTGAGGAAGATGGCAAGCTTGGCGCGGCAGCAACGCAAGAACTGCTCAGCGATAACGTGATCCCGGAGGCCTTCAAACGTTTTAGAAACCTCAGCCATCGCGATCCAGTTATCAAAGTAGCTTGAGATCCGTGCGGCAAACTGTTTTCCTGTTTCGCCATCTTCTGGTCGAACTTTACGAAATTTCTCTTTGTACCCTTGGGCTGTGAATCTGAAGCACTGAAGAAGCGCCCTCTTCACCTTCTCGTAATTCAGGGAGTCAGTAGCAGTCATACGCCCAATCACAGTTAATGCCTCACCAGTCAGGCACATGCTTATGGCGACAGCCCATTTATCACTAGACCAGTCCTGTCCAGTGGCTACGCGTTCAAACCTCTGCAGATACGCGTGGAGGTCGTCGCGTCGTTTATCGAACAGCGGCAGTAGCTCCTGGGGATTGAAGCAGGGTAGGTTTGGGGACGTTACAGGCGCGGTTGGGGAAGATGTCTGGCTCTGCGCTCCTTCTTGCAGCTTGAGCTTCAGCTGCAAGATTTGTAGCTGTCTTTCGTCGGCTAACCGCTGACTTTCTGCTGCTTCTCTTGCTGCTTCGCGCTCAGCCGCTCGTTCGTTCCGCTGCCTAACCTATGCTCTTTCCATCCATTCGCGCAGTTCAGCGCCAGACAAGCCTAACTGTGCTGCAGTGGCGGCTAACTTGTCTAAATCCATACCGGTCTAGTGCTGCGTGTTTACACCCGAATGCCGGTCTCCGCGTTTGGGATGTTACTGGCGGATCCTGGCAGGCTCGCCAGATTGTGATGGGAAACGACAACAAACTCGCCGGTTTCGAGTTGGGCCCAGGATATTTTTTATAATGACACGGCAGACGGGAGCTTGCTACACGAAACACAGACTTTAAACAGACACGCTAACACGATACAGACGATTTACAGACACATGTATGTGGTCTATAGTTCGGAAGTTGTCCTTCCATATAAAACACGTGCCTATCACTCATGCGTCACGACTCGCCCGTGTGCATCGTCGTTGCGGTGCCCGTGACGGTGGTTGTGACGGTGCAGCGTCGTTGTGGCTACGTCGCTGCTGTCGCGCCGCACCTTGTCGCACCACGCCACTCCTTGTCGCGGCGTGGAAGCAGGAGAAAACAGCAGGCCGGTAGAGTACCAGGCCACTGCTGTAACTGGCCAGTAATGCTTGACCTGCAACGCCTCGGCTGCTAGAACGGCAGGCTCGGTCGGCGGACAGGTAGCTCAGGCGCCCCGGTGGCCAGCAGGAAGCACTGCACCAGGCCGCTAGAACAGCAGGCCGCTGGTGCGCAGGAAAGCCCAGTCACGAGCTGGATCTCCGACCAGGTCCACACGGTAGCTGGACACCCGGTCGCCAGTACCCGAGCCTGGAGCCGCCGTTCTGCGAGCTTGCGTTCGAGGCTGCCGCTCGCTCTCGTGTCGCTTCTTCGTTCGTGGCACGTGTCGTCATCTTCCATCATCACCAATCCTCTTCTTGTAGCCACAACACAATCATCATTCGAAGCAGGTCTTCTCGCCACCGCACGCCACTATCCACACCCCTTCCACTGGGGTGGAGATGGAAGACCAGCGAAGCTACACCAGGCCCCAGACACTCTCAAGTTCACCAAATGGCCACAGAGGGCGAAAAACCAACCACGGCACGTTCCAGCACAAGCGCGCAAGTGGAGCTATAGTACTGTAATTTGGTCGCATACTTTAGTTTCTATTTTTTCTTCTAGGGGTGCTCAACGCGGCTCAATATTTTATGTATTAATGTACATATAGTTACTGACAAACATAGATACGCTGTAATGTTTTACAAAATAAGCTGTCTATTGTTTTTATTAGCCTTCTGTTATTAAAGTCCGTGCTTTGTTACTTGAATAAAGGTTTTGAGGCATCACTGACGTGTGATCAGCAGCAGCAGCCCACTGGTATTGATTGCAGTCGCGAAACGGCACGTTTCGCGATTGAAATTGTACGGCGGTTATATTAGCGAACGGGGTGGTAGTTTCCTTTGAGCAGCATCACGCAGGTTCGTTTTAATTAGATATCAATAACATCTCAGCCAGTTTATGCGTCCAACATTCGATAGCTGCCACCAAGCGAACGTGTTTAAAGACGGCGATCAGCTGCGGTATTTCACTGGCGGCTGCATGCACGGCTTCCGCCGTAAGTGATCTGTCGCGTCATGACTTGTTGCTTGAAAAAAAAAGTGCTGGCCAGCACGAAAATTCCTCGCTGGAACCAAGCACAGTCTGCTTGAAGACTACCCACGAAAGCGGATTAACCTTGCAGCCCTGGGCGTGTGCGCCGGTGAGTAAAAAAGCAGTGCTTCGCATTTTCAACTTTTAATTTCTTTGCGTGCGAGCCGGATAAAACAGATTCATGTCGTCATTTGTTAAAAGTAGAAAATACTAATAATTATAAGGTTATTGCCCTTCCAAAGCAATTCAAACAAGGCTCTTGCTATTTTGCCAAGTTGCTAAAATTGCTAACATGAGTACAGCACAAATAATAAAGTTTTGGCTGGTTCTGACAATAAATAAATAATAATAAATGAAACACCGCGATAAATTCACTCCACATTAATGACAAGTGTACTTCCGGTGATAGAGTTAGATTAACTGCATTTGGGACATACTAAAATGACTGCGCTTATTACTAGTATCTGGCAGAAACAATTGTCATCTAATCGAGGCTTGAATAACCACAGCCCACACAAGGACACCACTGAAAGAAATGCACATTCAAAACAGTGTTGCGTGTGTGTGCTTTTCTGTCATGGAGCATTTTGTACATTGTTCTTTGTCATACATCACAAAATCACCCACACTTCCACCATTGTAACTGATATTTTTTCTTTCGACTCCAGCCTCCAAGACGCTGCTCATATTTGGACTCATCCCTTTGGACTATTGTCTCTGGATATACAAGTCAACCTTGAACGTGCCACCATTGGAAGTAACATCAAGGGCCAGAATCCTCACATGGTATTGTGGGAAGACGTGATGGCGTTTGGTTGCCCACATTTATTTATGCACTATCACAGACGCTGATGCTCTTGCCGCCGTTCTTTTCGTCTTGTCGCCGTTCTACTCTCGCGCTCAGCTCGAACGTGCGGAGCAGCCGAGGCGCAACATCGTCGTCGTCGTCGAAACGCTGACGGCTCGCCAAAGGGTCCCCCCTCTAGCGAGGTAGCCAGTGTGCGAAGGAGCGATCTCTATGAGCAGCTGGTAGGTTCTGCTGTTGCGAAGCGCGTTCGTCTGGTGTTTGTGGATGGCCTTTCGTCTTCAGGAAGGGCGTCGGTGTCGAGGAAGGCCGGCTTTATACGGTCAACGGAGACACTGTCTTCGCGTCCAGTAAGAAGCAGGACGAAATGCTTCGGGCAACGCTTGACGACTTTAAAGGGCCCTCGTAAGGCGGCTTCAGTGGTGGTCTGACTGCATCGTGCCGTACGAATACGTGTGTACAATCGCGGAGAGCACGACTGGTGAAAGATGGGTGTGAGTGTTGACGCGGCAGAATAGGAGACACGTCTCTCATGGCATTCCTGAGGCGGCTGGCATAATCGGCAACGTCCAGTGGTGGTATAGGTGACGCCTCGAAAAACTGGCCAGGAAGCCTTAAGGTCGTGCCGAAAACGAGCTCAGCTGAGGAGTAGGACGCGTCCGTACGTATCGTGCTGCGAAGGGCGAGGAGGACGAGTGGTAGTCGCTCCGTCCAGGGTATCAGTGATCGTGAGGCCATGAGCGAGGCTTTGAGTTGGCGGTGAAATCGCTCAAGCATGCCGTTCGACATCGGGTGGTAGGCCGTCGTCTTGATGTGGTTGACACCAAGCATCCGGGACAGAGTGCGGAAGAGCGCGGAGTCGACGACCTCTATCTGTTGTGATGGTCTTGGGAACTCCGTAACGGCTTATCCGCACGGTGACGAGTCCGCGGGCAACTGACTCTGCCGTGATGTCGGTGAGCGGTAGTGCCTCAGGCCACCGCGTGAACCGATCAACGCACGTTAACATATACCGGCTGTTGCTCGATGGGGGCAAAGGGCCTACGAGGTCCAGGTGCACGTGACTGAACCGCGAGTCGGGAGGTGTAACCATTGACAGCAGTGACGGGCGGCATGGTCTGACGTCGTCGGCGGTCCTCCAGCGTAGGAGGAACGACACACACTTCGGCACCTGTGTCGATGAGGTACCCGACTTTCGTGATGCGATCAGTGACGTGGAATAGGCGGCTGTATGGCGGGCCTGAAACACTGGCCGCCGTCAGTGCGTGGCCCGTGCGTTTCCCGCAAACTGGCATGGCTGATTGCACTGACGAGCGCGTGCTCGTCAGCAGACGCTGCGAGGCAGACTTGGTGATCTGTCGCAGCGTTGGTGTCGCTGTCGCGACGCACTGCCTCGGTGGTCTGCTTTGAGCGAGATGGGTTCAGCGGCCAGCTGGTCCACTTTGCGGTTGAGCTCCTTGTTAGCTTGAAGGAGACGGTCCAAGCGGTCGTCGCGGACCGGCGCAAAGAGGGAAGAGTCACGTTGCCTCTTGATTCCAGATATGGCCGGGGTGCCGATATGCATAATTTTGCCGGCTATCTGTGCCAGAGAGTCGAGGGTTTCTGTGGAGGACACGCTCAAGATCATCCGCACCTGCTGTGGCAGTCGCTGTAGGAAGAGCTCCCGTAGAATGGATGCATCCAATGCAGCAGACTGGTCCCCAATCAGATGCCGCATGCGACGCAGAAGCTCCCTGGGCGTTCGGTCACCGAGCTCCTCCGCGGTGAGTAGCTGTTGCAGCCTACGCTGTTCCGACTCGGTTGTCCGGCGTATAAGCTCTGTTTTAAGAGTGCCGTAGGGTGTGTCAGGAGGCGGAGAACGCAGAATATCCCTTACAATGGCAATGACAGCAGGTGGTAAAGCACCGATGATGTAGTCGTACCTTGCTGTTTGCGACGTTACTCGATGTCGTCGGCAGAGAGGCTCGACGCTCAGAAACCAGAGTTCTGAGTCCGACTGCCAAAACTCCGGTAGCTTGAGAGTAGCGACGACAGGTTCGTGTACCATGGGATTCGGTGTGACGTCGCTGTTGGGTGTGGTGTCCATGATCAGCCGGCATCAACGAGGCTGAAGGTGTTTACCGTGGACACTCGGTGCGTTGGCGAAGGAACGAGCAGGTGGCGCTTTGGCGTCGGAAGTCCAGGGTCACCGCTTGTGGGAAGACGTGATGGCGTTTGGTTGCCCACATTTATTTAAGCACTATCACAGACGCTGTTGCTCTTGCCGCCGTTCTTGCCGTCTTGTCGCCGTTCTACTCTCGCGCTCAGCTCGAACATGCGCAGCAGCCGAGGCGCAACATCGTCGTCGTCGTCGAGACGCTGACGGCTCACCATAGTATGTTTCTGAACACTTCAACTAAACCGTGATTTGTTCATATATGGGGCTAACTTTTGTTTCACCATTTTGCTTGCATGTGTGTCATGGCGTTGCCATTTCTCTTTCAGGCAGACGGACACAAGAGAGATTATTGGTCTGCAAGATGCCCACGCTAAGCCACAAGAAGCTCAACTGTCACCACAAGGACAACAGGTGTCTTGAACTACGTGCCTCACCATGAAATGTTTGGAAGTTTACCGGATAGAGAGGTGTGAGCACTATTAAGAAAGCACCAGTCTACAGTTCTGTATCATACCGAGCGGGAATAAGAAATTTGACATACAAGCTTAGTTGCTTTTAAGGGCGCTTTATGACAATCGGAGAAGTAACATCTTGAGTACCACCTTGTTTCTTTTCCAGTCATTATAGCCATGACGACCAGAACAGAAACAATGTAGCAAGCTCCTACTTGCTAATGCACAAACTCTGTCATCTGCTCTTTGCAAATCAGTTTGACGGGCATTAGTACCACGAATTATCACATGCTACCTCACAATGATAATTTGTTACCTGAAAATGCAAAGAATTTCAAAACGATCAAAAGTGCTCAATGCAATTTTAAGGAAATGATACTTCATGTTGACTGAAACTCTGGCAGTCGCTCTTCATTTCATTATTTTTTGTTTAAAGTACGCTCAGTGCCACATGGCATTAAAGAGGGAAGTGTTTACAAAGTAGTAGAACAAAACAAACAAGGGCAGTGAGTTCTTGTAACATAATGATTCTCCTGATTATACAATGTTAGCTAATGTTCTGCAACAAAGTTTGTTATCTGTGATGGCTACGATACTTGGTGGTTCCATTTCTGAGATGCACGGGGAATGAAAGATTGAAAGAAAGACTTCGCGTTACATGAATCAATTCCTAGTATTACTGCGATGATCGACGCAGTTTGAAATGTACTGACGCCGCAGTATGAAGTAGTCATGATGTGTGGTGTGATAGAAAATTTTATGAAATAGCAAATAAGGGGTGACTTTGCGGCGATTAGCTAGTGGAATAAGTGCTACGTTAGTTTACACTGAAGTTATACTCGCGGTACCGTTATAATTAGAAATAATGAAACGAGTAGAGTTATCTTGTACTAGTTCAAGTGGAAGTAATAAGATTAACGCGACTGGGATCCCGTATTGCAGGTGCATATTCAAGTTTCGAGTGAATTAGTCCTGTAAAGGTGTAGTTCTAAAGTAGACGGTGCTTTAGAAAAGTTGCGCCGTAAGTACACGAGCATGTGATTAGCATTGCTCAGGACGTATTCTATATTGATGGTCCAATTTAAGTTATTTGTAATGTGTACACCGAGATATTTATATGACATAAAATCTAAGGGAACGTTGGTAAGATGGCAAGTGCTCGGATTAGAATTAGATCTTGAAACGTGCATTATTTTACAATTGTTTACTACAAGAAGCTCATATACAGTTTGCATGGAATCAATAACTAGGCTAGCCCTGCACCATAAGAGATATCTAGAAAAGGCAAGCTCACACAACGGGCCAGCCTATTTCACACTTAACAAATTTGAGAAATCACTAAAAACAATTTTTCTTTCTCTTCAAACAGCAGATGACAAACCTGAGCACGTGTGCTCCCAAAAAGATTTTGAAATATACTCACAGATTAAGTTCAGCTTAACATTCAGCTAATCAACAGTGAACGAGCAAGGCAAACCTCAGTGTGGGAACTTGTCTTCGTCTCGGCCCTCACAAATATGTTTGCTTGGTGAAACGTTGGCTCCAAGCTGAGGCTTCCCTTGCTCACCTGTTACTCAACTGAAGTGTTCATCTCCTTGCAACCTCTTTGCCTTGTTTGAATACATATACCGAGATTATTTTGCACCATGAAACCACAAATTACATTTTCCAAGGAACTGTGAGCATTAATTGGGCTTGCTTATATGTTGATTTAGTGTCCTTGTTTATTCACACAATATTTGTTGAAGTTCTTGTAAGCACTGCTTTCTCCATAACATTCCCTGGTTTCCCTACGAGTACTCCACTTGTGTGAAAGCCTTTACTGCGGCACCTGAACACTAAATGTGCAGCAGAAAACAGCAGAAAATATGGGATGTACAATTTAGCATACCCCCCCCCCCCCTTACACTTCGTGGCTCTCGCCAATGTGTGATAAGAGAAATGGGACATTGCAGCTCGAGCTTATCTTGCTGACAGTACATTTTTGCCGAGCATTTTTTTATGTTCCTTTCTTTAATCTACCTGAAATCGTCGAACGCAGAGAATGTAAAACGTCAAGCAGCACTGTACGCAATGCAAGTACGAGGGTAGCTCAGCATACATATCGCTGTCTGAAGCTTCGTTCTCCCTGCTTTAGCGGCACGCCGAACACGATGAGAAAACTTCGCTCGATTTCAGCTTTGGGTTCCATTAAATAGATGGTTATCTGTCTTTATGTATGTTGTAAACTAAGTGAAGGACAACAATAAGTCCACCTGACCTGTACGAAAACTGTGAGCATGTACTGCTTCATTCACCATTGACAATAAACAATGTAAGCTTACTTGTTTGAAGTGCTTTATTGCCAGTTGAGGCCTCTCGGTCACCTGGCGACATAATAAAGATATCTGTAGTCATGTTAGAGTACAGTACACACGAATACCGCCCTGAAAGCGGTAAGAAAACGCCCACATCCAGCGAGCGAGCAGCGCGACGAGCCCTACGAACCGCTACGGTAGCGGCCATATTGCTGACTACGTAATGATGATGATATTAGTTTTGATTTTGCCAGCGCCATCTCTCGATCGCATACTTTAGTTCACAACGCCACCGCTACGCTTATTTTCGTTGCACAGTGGAAGGTACAGTTTTCCTTCTCTAAGTTTGTATGGGTGTTCTGTGGCTATAGACCTTTTCACAAACCGACGTTTCAGCAGCGCCATTGGCCGACACGGGCGACGTCTAGCGTCAGAACATGTTATGCCGTCATTTTGCACTGTGCGCCTTGCTAGTGCAGGCCGGCCGCACTTCGGTTGTGTGATCTTCGCCGCTCATTATTTCGATTGTTTTCTTCCGCTTCGCTTGTCTTGTGCCGCTTGTCTTGTGCCACTTGTTACATGTTTCACGTGCGCGCGTGAGCGCTCAGTGCAGTATGTCATGGCAACAGCAAGCCCAGCCAGTGGAGGAGGAGGAGGAAATAACTTTATTGAGTCCTGAGGAACCCCTCCCCACCCACTCTTTGTTTAGTGGTCGGCAGGGGTCGCGGGCCGCACCCACGTTGGGACGGGAAGCCCGTGACCCTCCGCCCTTTGGTGAGTCCTCTGGACAGCCGGATATGGGTTTGGTGGATGTGTTGTTTCGTCGTCGGTAGCCGCGGCAGCCGCGTCTGCTTCGTCGAGACCTGGCGTGCTAATCAGCGATATATTTCATTGTTATTGCTGGGCACATGTGACCGTATCGTCGATTCAATCTGATCACCATTACGTTTCGCAGTTGAGGGTTGCCTCATTTAGCGAAAGCAGGCGCGTACGTAGCTGTCGGGCAATGCTTAGAACCGGGCGCCGGCGGCCCGCCGACGCCTGTCAGTGGTTCGTAGAGATGCGGTGGTTACTCCATACGCTTCCGACGCAACTGAACAGCTCAATCATGCAAAATTTATTGGATCTGGTTCGGTGCAGCGTGCTTATGCCCAAATGTCAAAGCATAAGCATGGCGATCGAGCAGCGCGGTACCTGCAGCGAACTGACGCGCGACAGTGATCACAGATGCCAGCGCAACTGATACAGCCCAGGTGCTAGAGTTTTATTTTTAGTATTTATTTATTTATACATACTGTCAATCCCAATAGGGATTATAACAGGACTTGTTATAAAGATATATTTGTTTACCTATTTTTTACGTTTGCATGTTTACCTGGAATGGCTTTTCTTTCAAATATCTGAATTTGAAAGAAGTTTCGCTCATGATGAACCTTAACGTAGATCGTGCGCAAAGATTGTGTTGAAGATATCGCGCACGGCAAGAATTGTTCGTGTGCGATATCTCTGAAGCGAAACAAGCCGATAATATTGCAGCGTTAGGGCCATCTCTGCCCTTTCTCTTGTTTCCCTTACACCGTCTCACTGTGCTATGTTCATAATAAAGTAATGTCAAGTCTTAACAATTGTCGAATAAATACATATGCATATGACTGTAAACCACTACTGACCGTGAGTGAAAAGCGCTTAGTGGTCAGCGAAGCGGTCACTGCAAGCACGTAAGTATTTCACTTGATTGACTGTGCGAATAAATTATTTTTTTCGTTATTGTTATTCTTGCAAGCATGATGCTATTGTCCGCGTACCCATGCGAATACCGTTTTTTTTTTTACGTATCTTACTTGCGCGGGCTCATTTAGCGCCTTTCTACGCCACGCAGAGTTAGCGCATTACGGTTCCCGGACTCTAGCACTGGCGCTAGGCCGCGCTGATGAGGTTGACACGTTCGTTTTTGCATTCTCTTGCTGCCCAAGCACATAGACGCTTAAAGATGGGTGAGCTCGATGCAGCACCACACTGTTGAAGTTAATTACATTTATGGGCAGGGCCGCGCAGGGGGCGTGTGAACGCAGAGACAATGTTTTGGTGGACACAGGGTCTGCATACATCTTCCATAGGGCACGATTTTTCCAGATCGTTGCGAAGTGTATTTACCGACTAGTTCTCTGGCAGAGTGCTCCTGTTTGTCTTATACAGTTGTAACACGGCCACTTTTGATAGCGATCGAGACCGATCTGGATCGGAATGTTCGACCGCGATTGGCTCCCTTCCACCGATTGAGCAAAGAAGCCAATCGCGACCAAGAAATTTGACCCATATCGGGCTCGATCACGATCAAAAGTGCACCCTGTGACCCCCGTATTAGGCACTGGAATGAAGTCGTGTTTGAAAGATTAACAAATGTAGCCTCTGCCACTACATACGAGAAAATATTGCATAGAAGAGCTGACAATTCTCGCAACCTATTGGGAAATGTGCCGATAAGAGTTTACCAATATGCGTTATTTTACTGACGTTCACATTAGACTGAAATTCCAAGTGAAGCCGGCGAAGCATGAACACACCACATAGCGGCAGTGGTCTCGCGGGGTGCTGTGTTGACTTAGTCCCCAAAATCGTTATTTTCCGCTGGTTGTTTGTGCACCCATAAACTGCAAAGTGCTGGCCTGTAGCCTTTTGCTGTGTATATATGTCATTATTTACGAGCGTATTCGTGACAAAAATAAGCGGAAACGTCGAAGGAAAGCTCCGCAATGCAAGCGCAAGGCAAGCTCACAGTCCAGAGCGAACAGGCAACACTGACACATACTCTCCACACTAGACCGTCGGAAGCGCCCTAGTGAAAACGTCTATACTATGATGGTAATTATGTATTTACATTTATGACTATTAAGATGTGATCGTGTAATTGATTATTTTAACTATTAAAGAATGACAAATATATATGATCCGGTGGTTTTCAATTATTTAGTGACCACAGGGACCATAGCTTTATGGTCGCTACGGTACACCAGTACACCGGTACGGTACGGCAAAGGTTAGCACGTTCTTCATAAACACGTCACCAACGCCGTGCGCGTTCAGTGCGAACGCGGGCAAAAGGTCGCCGCCGTCGACAACAGTTGTGCACGTTGTTTGTATGACCGCACTCAACCTATGTCACAACGCTGGCTACATGACGGAACGGCTACACGCCGTTGTCAGGCGGGCGAGAGCCCAGAGAGAGTCGGCAGCACAGGCAGCAGAGGCCGGCAAGGCTGCGCGCATGCGGCGGGAGAGCGGGCACGCACAGTCTAGGCACTCTAGGGTGCCTCGATGCCCTCCTCGCCCATCGTTCCAACGTTCTTAGACTACTTCGCAGCTTCCCATACGCGCCCTGTCTCCGGCGCGGCCGGAATGGTGGTCATGGGAACTAACGGCACTGCAGTCGCGTCTTTCTCCATGGCTCGCGCGTCGTCTGCTAGGATACAAAGCCGATGGCGTACCCCAGCGCGCGCCTTACAAGCATCTGCTGGCTCCCGCCCTTCACGGGTCACACAGCCGGGCCTTTAAATAACAAATCAGTGGTGGAGAAACACACGAGCAGTTTAAAACCAGATTTGTTATTGCTCTGTCGTGCATCTTGGTTCAAGTGACCGCTTAACAGGCGTTCACCAATCAAAAATAAATGACTTCGAATATTTGCGAATGCTTGCGTTTAATGTGTTCTTGTGTGTAGTTCATCCCAGCGCATGATCTATCAGATTACGGGTTGAGATAATGCTCGAGCTTGGGCATTTAATTTGCGCAAACGCGAGCCTGATTACATTGTGTGTGAGCGTATGCACTCTCCCCTCACCCCATTATTTTATTATTTTCTTTTCAATGCGTTAGGTGGCAAGTTAGGGCTAAATGGTGCACTTGCGTGCAGGTTTTTAAAATTCTGCCCAGCGTCGCACGATGCGCAGTGTAACGCTTTTACACGCAAAAAATGTGGGTACTTGAAGCTGAAAGCGCACTATTTTTGCGCTGGCATTCAACAGTCATGTTAAATCCTATTAGTGTTTTACCTTCCGTGCTTCTTTTCAGGAGACGAGAACAAAACAGACTCCCGGCTGGAATTTTCTTTATTGAGCATGCAATTATATGAGAGGACTAGTGTAACAACATGGCCTAAAGCAACTTTGCCTTTTCCTTGACTGCTGCACTTGTTCACTGACCATCATTTCGCCGTTTTAGGGGCGAAGCTCCTTAGGGCGTGGGTCTGTCCTTCCTCCGATGTAGTATGTAGCCACCTGTAGTTTTATGAAGTGTTCACTAGATGGCGTAAGTGTCGATCTTTCTATATATAAGTGTATATAATGTTACTAAATGGCGCTAGTTTTTCGTATAGTTGATGAGAAAACATACAATGTAGTGCGACGGGTTACCGCTAGAGGTGTTATAATAAAAGGTGCTCGCTATTGGCGCGCTTTCTCTGTCGCTCGGAGTCGCCGGATGGAAGACAAGGCTGCGGAGCGGAGAGCACGGAAGGCGGCGGCGGCGCGCTACAATGCAGTGCGACAGGTTACCGCTAGGGGGTGTTATAATAAAAGATGCTCGCTCTTGGCGCGCTTTCTCTTTCGCTTGGAGTCGCCGGATGGAAGACAAGGCTGCGGAGCGGAGAGCACGGAAGGCGGCGGCGGCGCGCTACAATGCAGTGCGACAGGTTACCGCTAGGGGGTGTTATAATAAAAGATGCTCGCTCTTGGCGCGCTTTCTCTTTCGCTTGGAGTCGCCGGATGGAAGACAAGGCTGCGGAGCGGAGAGCACGGAAGGCGGCGGCGGCGCGCGCTCGCAGGCAGAATCCCGCGGTGAGAGCCCGCGAGGCCGTGGCTTCACGACAGGCAGCGCGGCGGCGGCGCGAAGACCCCGTAGTGCGAGAACGAGAGGCAGAAGCGGCACGGCTGCGGCGCGAAGACTCAGGCGTTCGCGAACGCGAAGCAGCGGCGTTATCCAACCGTTATTCATTCATTTCACGGACCGCAAAGCTGTGGTAATGAAGGGACTCCGCAAACCAAGCATCTAAGAAGAAGCGTCCAAGAAAATAAAACGTATTGTATATATACACACACTGTTTCTCACGTGTTTACTCGATCATATACTGGGCGAATTACTCGGAGTATTCACGGTTTACCGATGATCCCTCTGGAGCTTCGCCTCATCATCATCATTCACCTCGTGGATATGCTGTGCTTTTTTTCTTTCTTGCAAAGAAATGCACGTGCATGTTACATAAAACTTTATTACCGTGGCGCTAACTTCCTGGCAGTGCTCATGTCATCCCAATGTAGGAAAAAAAGCTTTCTGCAACTCCTCTATCACCTTCCAAAACAGGTCATCAAACACAGGAACGTTCTTCAGTGCTCGGGAAACAGTTTTCTCTATATTTTCGATCACTGGGTACAGCCTCAACAACGGTTCAGGAAGACAACTAAATTCAATCAGATGCCCCTGAAGTAAGCAGAAGTGTTGCGAATTGAGCTGTTTGGTGGCAGCTGTCAGTATAGTCAGTCATTCCATGCAATACATCTTTTTCGTCACCTCCTTGTGGACGTAACCAGCGAGGTAATACACAACCATACCATGTGCTCCTGCTTTCTGGTAACTAGTGTCACACAGGTTATCACTTTCAGTACCTCCTAGAGCTTTTTTTTCACCATTGCCTCGGCGGCACCTTTGATCTCCGCTGCGGCGTTTGCCTTTACCCCAAGACTGTCATGCAGGGACACAAGAACACTTTCTGGCGCTCCTACAGTATTTGCGATGAATATTCTCTGATGCTCGTACTTGTTCAGTCGGATCCCTGAACGTTGATGCCTGTTCAAGGCATCAACTTCTGCCACCAGGCTTTCAACGTCGGAGATACTGGTTGCAGTTCGTAGCAGATGCTTATGGTGCTTGTTGTAACCATTTATGACAAATCTTCCGCTTTCCTTTATGACCACTATTTTGGTAACTTGTAGCTGCTCTGCCAAGAGCTGACGCATGTAGATAACACCGCACGTTTTCCAGTGAATTCGTCGTCAATCAATTCGAGCCTCCTATTCTTGGAAGGCCGGGTCACGGTCGTCAAATCTTTGAATCTGACGCCAGAAGCATGATAATCAGACGGGCATGGAGGCGGCGTCTCGTCAGCACTGTCTACGCACGTATCACTCGCGCAAGCTGAAGCGTCACTGCAAGTTTCGTTGATCGCAGCGGCCGAACCATGCGGTCTCGGTCTTGGCGGCTTCCGCCTGCACGCCAACCTTGGTTTGGAGTTAAGCTCGGGAAGGCCAGAAAATAGGCGAGGGATAGCGCCGGGCGCTAGCTCTGATTTCCCACGCGGAATTAGCAATTCTTGTCCATGTACAATATGTTTGTAATACTTAAGAATGCCTTCGGCCTCGAAATGACGCTCGCAGACCTTTGATGTGCCAGTGGGCCGCCTGTCCTTTCGATGCAACGCCTGCTCCCACCTTCTGAATTCTCGTGGGTTTCGTGGTGGTGCGAATAAGTGGTGTCCAGCAGAATCGTCACTATAGTCGCTTGTGCAGCCTGGCGCAAAACAGGGAGGCATACGGGAACCTTTCGTATTGTAACCCAATGCGCATGTCACCAGAACAACACGAAGAGAGGGAGAGAGA